>NC_072441.2:130987348-131290378 GCF_028878055.3 Symphalangus syndactylus | reverse complement strand
GGCTTTGACTTGAATGCTTCAGGGCCCCTGAAATCCTAGGTCTCTTCTGGGGGAAGAGGTTCAGGGAACCCCCAGTGACTTTGAGGAGGGAATGGGGCCTACACTGGGGCAGTGAGAAGATTCTAGTCTTGGGAATCAAACAGAGCCTTTCTCTTCTAGCTGTGGGATCCCAGGGAACCCTCAACTTCTGAGCCTCAGGTTCCTCATCTATGAAATGGTGATGGCCAGGAGAGGTGCCTCATGCCTGTAATCCTGGCACTTTTGAGCTCAGGAGCAACAGACTTTGTCTCTATGAAAAAATTAAAAACTAGCTGGGCATGGTGGTTCACGCCTGTGGTCCCAGCTACTCAGGAGGCTGAGGTGCCATTTTTGAGGCTACAAAATACCAAGCACTATGATAATGGATTATCTCTCTACTGTTCACAACAGCTTTCTAAGGTTGCTAAGTCATTTTGCAAACAAGGAAATTCTAAGACAGGCAGGGATTGGGAAATGGCAGATAAAGTTTTGAAGCCAGTTCTGACTCCAGAGTCTCTTTAACCTGTGCACCATGAAGCCTCCTAGACCTGGTCCATATACCCCCTGCCCTGTTCCCTCAGCCCTTCCAGCCTGGCCGAGTCCAGACTGGGGGAAGTGGGAGCTGCACAGCAGGCAGGGCAGCTCAGGTCCAGCAGAGGTGGCCCCTGGGGTCTTGTTCCTGCCATGGCGTGGGCTGGGCATCTGTCCAGCTTGATGAGTCTCCAGCCCCGCCATGCCATTAGCGGGCAGCCAGAGGGGGTGTCTGCAATCGCCAACACTGGGGTTCCCACTGCTGCTTGCCTATTAGTGGCTGGTGGCTTCATGGTGATTTATCGGGGCTTCTTCATTTCCCCTTGGTCCGCTATAAACATATTTATACCACCGGAGTGACCGATAAATTTCCCTTATGAATCCTGTTATCTCCCCTATTAACCATCCGTCACCTTTTATGTGGCCACAGTGGGCCAGGCCAGGGCACCAAGGCTGGGTGGGAGGCCTGCAGCCCACAGCCCCGGAGCCGGTGAACTCTTCACCTCCCCCACTGCTCCCCAGACAGGGCAGCTGCTGCCTCCTCGGAGCTGCCTCTAGGATGAGGATACGGTCCTGGGAACAGACTGGACTTACGCGGGGCTTTTGAAATGTGGCTTCCTCCAGGGTCTCAGTATGGGAAGTCCCTCTCAGGGTTAACCTGAGTCTCTCCCACTGTAGCTCAGCCTTCATCTCTTCTAAGTGATCAGGAGCCTCCTGAAGCTGCTACTGCTGCTGCTCTTCCTTCTCTCCCCACCCTCAGCTCTCATCCTTATCCTCTAAGTGCAGCAGAAAACTAAGACGCAGTTAGATGTAGCATGGGGTTGGGGGGGAGATGGCAGCTGGCATTTGCTGAGCATCTCCTCTGTGCCAGTCACTTTGCATTCAGGACTTCACATGATCTTCACACAGTCCTAGACCCAGGCATGTATGGCTCCATTTGCCAGACGAGGATGAGGAAACAAGGCTCAGAGATGTTAAATGAAGAGCCCAAGCTCACCCAGCCAAAGGGCAGAGCTGTGATTTGGGGCTTTTCTGGCCCCAAAGCTGGTGCTTTCAACCACTGCACTATACAGCCTCTTTGAATGCTCTTGGCTGGGAGAGGCTAATCAAAGAACGTTTTCCAGAGTGCTATGGAGCAGGAGAGGGAGGTAAAGAGAGGGGAGGAGAGCGGGGCCCCTGTGGAAGGCTGGTCGGGAGAAGGGGGCAGGGATGTGGAGTAGGGAGTAACCTCTTTTGCTTTCCAGTCAGGGAAACTTGGACACCTGTTCAGTCAGGGCCCATATTGCTGGGGATAGGGGGTAAGGTCTCTAAGAGCCGGAAGCTACCTGTCTTTCCGGAGCCTGGGCTAGAGGACTAGGGCCTGGCTCAGACCTCCTCAGCTGTATGCCTGGGACAGAGCACCCCTCATATTTAGGACTCAACCTTCTCCTGCACCTGGGCATGGAGGATTCTACCTTTTGACTACTTGATATACCAGCTTCCTTGGGAGATGGCTGAGTGTGTATATACATTGGGATGCCTGGGAGTCTTGTTTCTGCCAACATCACCCACAAAATCGGCCATAACTACTGACAACTCCCCTGGAGTTAAGATGACCTCCATGTTCCAATGAAGAATTCTGAGACTTGAGGAGACTGAGGTCTACCCTCTGAGTCCTGGCATTGCTTCTCCAGCTCCAGGATGATGGGCATAGAAAGGCATTGTTATTCCCATTTTACAGATGAGGCAACGGAGGCCCAGAAAGGGAGGGGATCTTAACAAAGAATGGAGTCCCAGGGCAAGGGATGGTGACTGGGCTGGAGTGGGGACTCAGCAGCATGAGAACCAAGAGGAAGCAAAGTGGGGCTGAGGGGTGGAGTATCGTCTGTGGGCCTGGGTGGCCATGGGTGGAGGTGAGGGGCTCAGCTCTCTGGAGGATGTCTAATTATTCATGTCCTCAGTAACAGAGTCCCAGGTGGTCTGAGGGTGGCTATGGAAGAGAGGATTATGGGCTTAGCACCCCAAGGAAACATTCTCTTCTGACTACCAGAGGATATGGAGAGGTCATTCTGGCCATTCCCCTGCCTCCCATGGTCCAGAGGGAAGAGCTGTTGGAGGGGCAGATGGCTACAAGATCTAGCTCCTTTACCTCCTGGCTCCCCATAGCCCAGCACCTGTGGGACACAGAGCCTAAGCTGGGAGGAAGTTCTAGGTTCAGGCCCCATGTGGTCACTGACCTGCTGTGCAACCTGGAGCATGCCTGGCCTCCTCTGGGCCTCCTCCTTTAGCAAATCTCCAGCTCAGACTGCAGCTTCCATGCTACCATATGCCACGGGGACATCCTCCCTCAGAGCAGAGCTCCTGAGAGCGGGGCCAGGGCAGGGACAAGGCAGATGCCCTGGGCGTCTCTCCACAGTGCTTCTCAGCCTCGGTCTGTGTCCTGGGCTCACCTGCTCCTCTCCCTCCCCTCCTTCCACCTGCCATCCCTGTCCTACCATCTGTCTGTCTGTCTGTCTGCCTTCGTCTCTGGTCTGGCTGCTTCCTCCCACTCCCCCATGTCCTCTCCTCTCCACAAGGTTGGTCTCCCTTGGAGGGAGGGGTAGGGCTGTGAGTGCGGTGAGAGCACACGCGAGCTCCCTCCCTCTCCCTTCCCACCCCTCCTGCCCTCTCCTCCTCCCATACTCACATACACGCTCTCTCTCAGTCATTTTCAATGTCATAAATTTCCACGTCTCTCTCCTCCACTCGGCTATTACCTGCGCCTCCGTCACCGGGCCGCGCTCTCACTCCCAGATGGGCTAGGCCATCTCCGCTCTGCAAATGACTCAGGGAGAGAGAGGTAGGGAAGGAGGGAGAGAAAGGAGCAGAGACGAAGAGAGATTGAGAGAGAAAGCAAGCGAGCAGAAAGAGACAGACGGAAGCAGAGAGGGAGAGAGGCAGCCCGGAAAGCAGAGAGGGAGAGAGGCAGCCCCTCATCCTCCTCCAAACACAGAGGTCACTGCCAACAGGGAGCCTGCCTGCCCTGGGCTGCAGGCAACAGGGTAGGATTAGGGGCTGGTGCTGAGCCTGGGGTGGAGTCAGGTCGCCCAGCTCTGCCTGCACCCATTATGGGACTCTGTCCTTCCCCTCCACTCACATTTCCTGTGCACCACCCTTGTGCCAGCCCTGTGCTAGTATTTTCTCGTTTCAGGAGGCTGGCCCTCTGCTCTGCAGTGCAATAGGCCCTCTGCTGTGCAGTGCAATAGGACCCTGTGGGGACACTGCTGTGCAGTGCAATAGGACCCCGAGGGGACACTGCTGTGCAGTGCAATAGGACCCCGTGGGGACACTGTCAGGTGTGTTCAGGGTTCCTACAGCTGGGGGTGGGGCTGCACTGGGAGCTGTGCCTCTTTCTCCAGAAAAGGACTCTGGGCACAAGGGACTCTCTGCTCAGACCAGGGCTTCTCACCACCAGTTTGAAGTTCCCTTCTTCTCTCCTATCTTCATAGGAACTCCTAGCTTTTGCAGGACTGGTTCTTTGGATGACAGCAGAGCAGAGCTAGGAAGATCCAGGTGGTCTGGGGAGAGAGCATTTCCAGGTAACCCCATGGGAAAGAGAGTGGAGCTGAGGAAGGGTCACTCTCTCAGGCAGGAGTAAAGTAGCAGGACTGGGAGAAAGTGGACAGGGAACCCCAGGCCTCCGAGATGCATCTGGGAAGCACCAACTGGTGGTATTAGTGATGGCTGTGATGTATGCACGCTGCTGCTATTGCTGGGAGGGTATGGACCCTGGGCCTGGTGTGGATACCAGAACTTCCAGAAAGGTTTACCAGCTTCTGCTGTCAATACCTCCAAGTGTTCCTCCACCCAACAGAGTGATCTTCCTGAGGCAGGAAGGTCGGCTTGAGCCCAGGAGTTCCAGGCTGCAGTGAACTATGATCGCACCTGTGAATAAGCTACCGCACTCCAGCCTGGGTGACAGAGCAAGACCCCATCTCTAAATAAATAAACGAAAATAAAACAATGCAAATATGATCATGACACTCTCCTGCTTAACCCCTCCAGTGGCTCTACCTCCCATGTTGAACAAAACCGAAGCCCCTGCTGGCCCCAGCCTCTCTTCCTGTCTCTCCGGGGACCTCTGTGTCCTGACAAGACCAAGAATACATCCAGTGTCTCTGCTCTTTCTGTTCCCTTTTTTCCACAGAGCTGGCTCCTCATTCCTCAGCTCAAATGTCACTGCACAGAGGAGCCAACCCTGATCAAATGCCAGGTCACCCCATGAATTTCTATCATAGTCTTCTGAACACCTGTTTTGTGGCCCTTTTTGCACACTGTCATTGTGTTTCCTCATCTGTGTACTTGCTCAGTGTCACACTCCTCTGATGGGCTGTACCTCCATGAGGTCAGGAGCTGTGTTTTTTCTGCTCACCAGAGATGGCACCTGCCATGTTATGAGCCTTCAAAGAGTGTTTGTTGACTGAATGAACAATGTTGATGTAGGTGCATCCTCTGACCTTGGTTTGGATGGGGACTGATGTTGGGATGGATGTTGAGGTTGGACTGATGGTCTCAGGGTTGCTGTCCATCTGGGAAATTTGATAAAATTCCAGTGTGATAGGATCTATTCCAACAGGGAAAGGCATCTTGCCCTGATATTGGGAATTTAGCCTATGACCAGGGTCAGGCCTCATAAAAGAGAGTTTTTCTTAACTAATGGCCACACTCTGGAGTCTCTTCATCTGTGGGTAAACATACAGACACACACTCACACACACAGACACACATGTGTGCTCACCACAGGCATCACCATGCACAGAGTGGCCTCAGGCAAGCCACACTCACACACATACAGTCCTCAGAGATGCTGTACACACACCTAGGCACACAAAGTGACAAACCCAGTTATGTACATTCCTGCACATGCCAGACACAACCCCACAGGTGTATTTGTGAGCAGATGTAAACATACATGTACACATACCTGCAAGTATGTACGTATGTGTGCAGACACAGTCAAAAACCCAACATAAATACTTAGAATGACATCAGTGGAGAAGACACCTGTTCGCCTGCTTTCTTGCTGAGGTGTCCACACCATGGAGTAACAGACTGGGCGTGGACCTCCCCTCTGGCAGTGGGGTGCGTTACACTGAGGGGTCCATGTTCTCCAGCCTCACCTCTACAGCCACCAACCCCCACCCCTGACCCCCCTCCCCTACCCCTGCCCTCATGGTCTTGTGAGACACTCAAGCTTCTGCAGACTCACTCTGTGGCCAGAGGCAGGGCTCGGCTGGAACTGGGGTCAGGGCTTGGTCTGTGGACAAGGCCAAGGTTCGCTGGGTGGCTGGGGTCAGGCTTATCTGGGACCAAGGTCAAAGGTGAGTTGGGGCTGAGATTTTCTTGCTTTCTGTGTCTCTGCTCACAGGTGTACCCACCCAATGTCTGCCACCCTGAGGAGCCCCTGGAAGGACCAAGACTCAGGGTCCTCGCTGTGGGCCTCTGCAGCTCGTGGAAGGTAAAGGGGGGCAGGTGGGGGGCCAGGCCTGGGCAGAGAGCTGTGAGGTACGTTTCCATCTCTGCGGGTCGGGCGGGCGAAGCCATTTCCAATCTGCTCTCTATCATTTTCAATATCATTAATCCCAGACACTCTATTTTCCATGCCTGCGCAGCCAGGCCCCCGAGTGTGCGCCGTGTAAAGTGACACATATTCATCACCGGCTCGTGGCGCCGGCGCCGACGCTGATACAATATTAGTGTTGCCCCCCCTTTCGGAGCCCACTCCGCCCGGCTCCCCGATGGCACGAATCCATCACCTGGAGCCCGTGTCACTTTCCCCAGCAGCCACATTTGTTTGGGCACTTAGGAGGTAATTGTGGCACATTAGCCGGGGCAGGGAAGGGCACTGGGCCCCCGGGAGGAGGGGGAGGCCAAGGCATCTTCTTCTATAGCCACAACCCATCCTGGCCTGGTCCAGCCCCTGGGTTCTGGATTCTTGCTCATTCTTGAGGGAGAGGATCTTGGGAAGGAGCCCATGTGGAAGAGGTCAACTCGGGCCTCATCAGGAAGTCTCAGGTGGTTCCCCAGCTCTCCTGTGAGCCCCAACATTGGGAGTTGCTCCACAAAGGCGCTGGCTTGGAGGTGATGGATTCAAAACCTTTTCTTGCCAACCAGTCTCCATCCCAGCACTGAAACTCAGGATGTGGCAATATCAGCTCTGCTGGCTCCATTCCAAGTTCCATATGGGAGCGGGGAGTAGAGGGAAGCAGGAGGGAAGACACCCCAGCCCTTGGGAGCCCAACTCTGAGGGAAAATCTGGCCCTGCCCTAGAAGCCTGGGCTGAGACAGGAGGCCCCTCCTCTGAGAGGGGGTGACACGGCCCACCCCTCAGGAATCCTATCTGCATTCAGGTGGAGGGGACATCACCCAGCCTGACTAATTGAGGTGGCCCAGGTCAGGATGCTTTGGGAAGGCTCCCTGGAGGTGGTGAGCTAGACACAGGGACAACCTCTGGATACACAGAGGCCCAGAGTGGCTGCAGAGTAGAGAGGAGCAGCAGCCGGGGTCATTGATCTGAGCAGAGGCCAGACTGTGCAGGGGCATGGGTTCTCCCTCCCTAGTCCGCAAGGCTAACACCCATTAACCTCGTCAGCAGACAAATTGCCCGTCTTGTCAAATTCCCATTTAAAATGCAAACTCGATTTGACAGAGTAAACGGAGCGGATGTGGGAGCGGATAATCCAGTGGAGGCTCATTAGCGAGGCCCAGTGAGAGGGCTCCGCTGGGGTGGCCTAACGGACCTGTCATGATGAACCTCTCAGCCTCTTAGCATCCCACCACCCGCTCAATACCCTGACTCATCTGCCCTACTGCCCAACCCCTCACGGAGTCTGGGTACCCCAGCTGCCTACCACCACCTCTGGGAAGGTGCATCTGAGGGCTTTGGAAGCAGACAGAGCTGGGAACCAGGCCCTGCTTCTCTGCCTGTCTACTCAGTGGCCTTGGGCAGTGACAACAGCAACCATCCCCCCAGAGATCCCACTGGATCACAGTGTTTCTATTCTCCTACAAGGCCCACGCTGTAGGGGTCCTGTGAGTTGGCATGATTAACTCACGAATGAGAAACTTGGGGCTCAGGGAGGTTGCCCGGCTGGAAAGAGGCAGGCGGAGTGTGGACTTGAACCCCAATCCATCAGACTCCAACAGTCACACTTGTAACCATTGTACTACTCTGCCTTCCTGGATTGTAAATGATTGTCCTTCCTTTCTGCCTCCCTGGTTTCAGTGTTGTCACCAGCTGTGTGGGTCTAGAAAAAGTGACTTCCCTTTGAACTTTGTTTATTTCATCTGTAAAAAATGGGTGAACAACAGTTGCCCAGGGCAAGGGTTAGGGTAAGGAGAATTTTAGTAAGTATTTGGCTTAATGAATACTTATAACCACCCCTGCAATATCTGCAGACAACTTAGCCTGGGGGGTGGGGGTAGGAAGGGATGGGTCTGAAGGGGAGAGAAAGATGCCAGATTTTCCCAGGAAGCAGCTCATGAACAGACCACAGGCCCTTCCTGGTGCTTGGGACCTGGACACCTTTAGACTGGCACCCTCCCCTGCCTTCTCAGCTCCATGCCTGGACACCTCTAATAGGAAAGAAGCTCATGGCCACTCTCAGGGCCTGGAGTGGGGCTGATGGATCTCCCAACTCTGGGAAGGGGTGTCTTGGGCAGGTGAGGGTGCCCCCTCCCAGGCCACTCCTTCCCGTCCCGTACTGCAGCCAGGCTCTTGCTGCCTGTTCTTAGCAGTTGGAATAATAGATGATTATGAGGCTCTGGAGGGCAGCTGCCGAGAGGTAATGGGCTGTTGTCCTGCTTTACCTTTCCCTGGGTGCCCCCGGCTCTGCTCCCTCACAGGTGCATGTGGATGCCCCCACCCCCCAGGCTCAGGCTGCACCTGTCCCTGCTGCCACACAGGGTGTTGTGCTGCTTGGCTGCCTGGGAGCCCATGCTGGGTGTTCTCTCTGGGTCCTATTGCCTGTTGCTGACATCACAGCAAGAGCCTCACCCCAGCCCCTGCCTGCCTCAGAGGACGGCTTGCCAGACAGCTGGAGGGAGGTGGAGAGTGCCACCCACTCCTTTGCCCTTCCTCCTTTGCAGCTCACCCCAGCCAGGCTTCACAGGCACCAAACCAACTGCTCTGAATCCCACCATGACTCCTCAGCATCCCCAGGGGAGAGCCAAATCCCTCAGCTGGCATTCAAGGCCCTACACAATCTGGCCTCAGTTTGCCTTCTGGTTTCTCTCCTGGCACAGTCTCCTGAGCTCCGCTCTGTCTGCCTTTGCCAAGCTGTGGGTTACCCTTATATCCTTGCCTAGCACCCCCTCTAGATTCAGCATCGGCCTGAGAGGTGGGGAGCCTCTTCTTCTTCAGCCCCCTCTGCCCCGTCCTCACCTGGTCCTAGCAGGGAGCTGGTAGGGATCACTCTGAGACCCTGGTCCCTGGCTGGGGTTGGGGGTGAGCCACAGAGGAGGAAAGGCTGAAGGGTGGGTGGTGCTCTCAGCCTCCCTCCAGTTGTCTGGCAAGCCATCCTCTGAAGCTGGCCTAATTCCCTTCAGAGCCCGGCTCCCATCTTCAGGGTGGGGCTTAGGGAGCTGAGAGCCCAACGCTAATGCCTAAGAAAGTCGTGGGTGGATTAGAAATCGAGGGGGATTAGGGCCAGAGCTGGTGGCTGATGCAGGAGCAGAGCCCCTCCTTCTGAGGAAGAGGAGGCTAATCCTGCTTATCGACTGAGGAGCTGTCATGCTGAGGGGGACTTCTTCCCATCCACTTGGGCTGCCCAGGCCCAACAGGAGCAGCATGAACACCCATCCACTCCCTCTGTCCTCCAAACTTTTTGTCTCGTGTCCCTCCAAACCATCCTGCTCTGCCTTGTCCTCCACAGAGCCCCAGCCCTCCACATAACCTCAAAACTTCTCAGCCTGCTGTGCCCGCCAAAACTGCCCCATCTAGCCATGTCCACCAACCTTCATTACCACCTACATCTCCATGAACCGAGCCATCGCTAGGGCCCATTCATCCCTCTGCCCAGAAAGTCTGCAGTGGATGCTGTGGTGCTGCCCAGATTGCCCTTGAGGGCCGAGACATTCCTGCAGTGCTGGGAGTGTTGGCCGCTGTGGCCTCACGGTTGAGTTCCTTCCTGGGGAAGTGTCCTCAGCTGCCTCTCCCAAGGTTATGTCCCCTTGTTGGGGGCAGTCCACAGGTGACTGGTCAATGCGGGAATCTGGCCTCCCCACTTCCATCTGGGACATCTCTGAAAGGCCATCCCAGCAGCAGAATGGGATGTGAGACTGGCCGAGGCCACTGTTGCAAGGGCAGCCCAGTTCAACCTCTCCCTCTGGCCAGTGCAGGGTCCCTACTGCCTCACCAGGCCATTGTTCCCCAGAGCATTCCAAAGACCCCACTGCACACTCCCTTCCTGATCTCTGCAAGAAATCTCACCTTTCACTTTCTTAAGTCCCAGGTTCGAGGATGGAAGATTAGATTGATCAGGGAAGGGCCTGGATTAGAAGCTCCTGACCTGGATGTCGAGTGAGGACCAGCAGTCCCTTCCCTGGGGATTAATCCTCCTCGGGCTCCTTTAGTTTTAATGGTGTAGGTAGCAGCCCCATGGGCTGAGAAGGGAGAGAGGTCCTGCCCTGGAGAGCCAGTCTGCGATCCTGGCCTCAAGCGGGAGGCAGATTCTGTCTGGGGAGCTGACTAAGGAATGAGAGCTTCATCTGAGAGTGGAAACAAATCGTGCCTCCCTCCAACTCCCCATGAGTCTGGCCTGAGAGGAGAGGCTGACTTGGGAACCTGCTCTGAGCAGGGAGGAAGGACTCTATACTGAGAGCTGAGTCTGAGGGTGCAGGCTGCCCTCTAGACCAAGAGAAGAGGCCAGTGCCAACCCAAACTGCCTGCTCTACTGGGTCCCTGGCCCCACCATCAGCTGGGTGTTCGCTTGCCAGCCTTGGCTGGCTCTCCAAGCAGGCAGCCAGTGTGATGCCTGCATGTGGGGCAATGGGTCTATGTGTTAATAATGGGAGGGCGTTGGGGAATAACAGGAGAGGGCGTTGGAGAATAGCTGGCTCCTTGGCGCCATCAGGCTTGAAGCTCTGTGGGGATGGAGACCTTCCTGCATGCAGGGCCTCTGAAAAATGCTGGTCCCAGGGTAACTTGAGAGCAGGGGCAGGGAAGGGAATGGATTGACCTTTGAGAGTCAGTTTGGGATGTGGGGTCAGTGGAGGGGGACCACTCCCACTCTGTTCCCTACCTTTGATGGACAAATGCTAATGACATTGCCAGCGATTGACTAGAAACGAATAAATAATTCAGTCTGGCCTGAAAATGGGAGAAAAGTACTTAAATGCTATTGACAAGCCAGTCCCTGGTCTCATTACCCATGCAGACTCAGGCCTCCACATCGACCATGTCCCCCGATTCTTCCAAACCCCACTGTGGGCAGCCTCAGGCTTCCCTCCCACCAACCTGGCCCAAGTAGCGTGTGCGGAGGGTTACCTGAGGAGACCAGGTGGAGGGCTGAGGCTTGTGGCTCAGACCACAGGGGCCCCACTGCCCAAAGGACAGCTGTCCCCCAAGTTCTTCCCCTTTTCCCAGATACTGGCAGCAGCGTCTCTTCACAGGCAGGGCGGTCCTGGGAAGTCCCTCTGTAGCCCCGCTCCAGGTGCACATGCACAGGGGCACAGGCGGGCACTCACAGGGACACACAGAGCCCGCCCCGCAGCTGCGGCATCCTCTTCCAGGACACAAGAAGAGCAGTGACCCCCAGGGCGGCTGTCAGTCACTGTGCTTTCTGGGAATACAAACTCATTAAACGTTTCCCTGACTGTCCCAGGGACCCTAGTCCCCGAGTCAAGCCTGAGGAGAAGGAGGAGGAGGAGGAGGAAACAAATGTGCAGCTGATCCTTTAAAAGCACATCCTGTATTTCTGACCCTGGAGAAGAGACGAGGGGATTACTGAGGGTGAGGATTACCCCTGGAAGACCCTCTCTGTGGGTTCCTAGGGAGCTAGCATTTCTAGCCCCTACAACACACCCACAACTCTTCCAAACAACAACTCTACTAAACAAACCCTTCCATTTTCTTTAAGAGTCTCCCTCTCTCTCTTCCTTAGCTGCCTGGGCTTGACACCCCTTCAGGGTGCCTCCTCTGGTGTTGACAATCGGAAGCCAACAACACCTGCTGGTCAGAGATGGGGTAGCCTCAGAGACCCTTTAGCCCAAGGGATGGGTCACAAACAAGGACTCAGCGGAGAGGAATTTGAGAGAGCAGGCTGTGGCCTTGGACCCGGGCACTGCATGATGCTCCAGTGGATATGAAGGGGTCCACTCCAGCCCAGCCCAGGAAATCATTCTAAAAGGGACCCTTTCTCTTTGCAAACCAAATAACCCTCTCTCTGGGTGTGGGCAGAGGCCCTGGCAGCCCCCCAGTGCCTATCACTGGTAGACCTATCTCCTCCCTCCGTTTGGAGACCAGACCTTTCATCTTGTAGTCTGTAGGGTTTGGGCTGGGGTTGCCAGTCCCTGCCTCCCTCCTGGTCTCCTCCCTACTGCCTGCCAGGACTCTGCCCCAACTAGGGCCTGGCCTTAGAATATACATGGACCAGCCCCTCCCTTTCACTGCCCCTGCCCCACAGAAGTCCAGGGGCTCCTCGGCTCTCCATGCGCAGCACCCCCCACCTCTGGAGTGGGCTGAAAAACTCTGCTGTCCTGCTCATCATCCAGAAGGCCCTTGTTCTGTATTTCCTCCCACCGTTGTGTCCCACGGGGAGTCATTTATCCGATCGACTGGCTCTCCTCACTGCAAACATTCACAGGAGCATTAACAAGCCTAAAACCCAATTAGCCTTCAATTACTCAGGCCTTAGTCAGATTTTCTGTGGTGGGGACAGGGGTGAGGAATGTATTTGGACACTGCCTGGGTGGTACTCCCGCCCTTTGGCCAATGCCCCCCTCCCCATGCACTAGCACTCCTGTTGCAGCCAGCCTGCTCCCCTCTGCGCTCCCTCCTGCCCTATACCACCTTCTTTCCTTCTTATTCTTCTCTCCTGACCCCTTTCTTACACCTCTCTAAAAACAATCATTGTTTTTATTTATTTATTTTTTTGAGACGGAGTCTCGCTCTGTCACCCAGGCTGGAGCGCAGTGGCGCCATCTCCGCTCATTGTAAACTCCACCTCCCAGGTTCATGCCATTCTCCTGCCTCAGCCTCCCGAGTAGCTGGGACTACAGGCGCCTGCCACCACGCCCGGCTAATTTTTTTGTATTTTTAGTAGAGACGGGGTTTCACTGTGTTAGTCAGGATGGTCTCGATCTCCTGACCTCGTGATCCGCCCACCTCGGCCTCCCAAAGTGCTGGGATTACAGGCGTGAGCCACCGCGCCCGGCCTTAAAAACAATCATTGTTATACCACCTTCTTTCCTTCTTATTCTTCTCTCCTGACCCCTTTCTCACACCTCTCTAAAAACAATCATTGTTTTAAAATGTACATACCCAATACATGAGGTTCGCAAAAACTTGTAAAAACATAATGCAAAAGAAAAGAAAATGAAAAGCTAAATCCTGCTCTACCTCCCATCCTGTAAATCCTGCTGTCAGTAATTGGGGGTTCTCCTTCCTTCCCTATGTTGGATTCTATACATTTACAACCCCCACCCCCAACATAGTTTTAACTGTTCTTTAAACATCTTCAAATTGGGATCACACTATATATGAATAGTCATATAACTATTCATACCTACTGTTCTTTCTTTCTTTCTTTCTTTTCTTTTCTTTTTTTTTTTTTTTTTTTTTTGAGACAGAGTCTTGCTCCATCACCCAGGCTGGAGGTGCAGTCGTGCGATCTTGGCTCACTGCAGCCTTTGCCTCCGGGGTTCAAGCGATTTTCCTGCCTCAGCCTCCCCAGTAGCTGGAATCATAGGCATGCCTGGCTAATTTTTGTATTTTTGGTAGAGACATGTGGTTCCACCATGCCTGGCTAATTTTTGTACTTTTGGTAGAGACAGGGTTTCACCCTGTTGGCCAGGCTGGTCTCAAACTCCTGACCTCAAATGATCCGCCTGCCTCGGCCTCCCAAAGTGCTGGGATTACAGGCATGAGCCACCGTGCCCGGCCCATACTTATTCTTTTCACCAACCAATGACATCTTATTTAGTTCGTACTTCTCTTTTCCCTCATCTACTTTCCCTCTGTACCTCTCCTGCATCTTTCTATACCTCCTCCTTGTCCTTGGACACATAGTATTCCATGGTTTGGACACCCTCTAATATATTTAATCAGCCCCTTCTTGGTGGACATTTAGTTGTTTCTGATGTTTGGCAAGGACAAGCATCATTGCAGGAACCACCTCTGTACTCACATTATGTGCAGAAGTCAGAGTTTCTGTGGGACAGATTCCTAGAGTTGGAATTATTTGGCTACAGGGGATGCATATTTAAAATTTTCACAATTATTGCCAAATAATTAATCAATAATTGCCCTTTATCTCCAGAACCTCCAAGGTTGTACCAATTTGTACTGCCAAGAGTCTCCATTTCACCCTACTTTCATCAGCATTGGGTATTATCTTTTTAAAATAATTATTGGCCAGGTGCAGTTTCTCATACCTGCCATCCCAGCACTTTGGGAGGCCACAGTGGGTGGATCGCTTGAACCCAGGAGTTCAAGACCAGCCTGGGCAACATGGTGAAACCCCCGTCTCTACAAAAAATACAAAAATTAGTTGGGCATGATGGCTCAAGCCTGTAGTACCACCTACTTGGGAGGCTGAGGTGGGAGGCTGAGGCTGGGAGGCTGGGAGGATTGCTTCAGCCAAAGATTGGGGTTGCAGTGAGCCATGATTGTGTCACTGCACTCCAGCCTGGACAATGAAGTGAGATGCTATCTCAAAAAAAAAAAAAAGATTACTATTTTTATTTTAATCTCATTTAATTTGTACTTCTTTTTCCTCATCTCCTTTCCCTCTTCACCTCTCCTTTACTTTTGTGCCTCACCCCTTCCTCAATTCCCTCCCTCCTACCTTGCTCCTGTCTCTCCTTCAGCCCCCTCTTTCCTCACCTCCTTTGTCCCTTCCACACGTTCTTCCCCATATCTTCTCATTCTTTCTTTCCCCTCCTCTTCTCCCTCCTCCCTTGGGTACTGCAGTCCCCCGGGGAGGGCAGCCAGAGAAGCTATTAGCTCTGCCCCCCTAATACTCTGAGTCCCACTCGCCTCTTAACACCTCCCTGAGCCTGGGCCTCTAAGCCCCATCTCACTCTCGTCTCCCTCTAATCACTAAGGCTTATTTCTGATTTTCTAAAGTGACAAGGAGCTGGGCTTGGCGGGAGGGAGGGCTGTCAGCCAGCATCTCCCAGGCTTGAGGGAGGGAAGGATGCAGGGAGGGAGGCCTGGCTGGTGGGATGGAGTGGTGGAGACTCTGGCTAGGCCCTCCTCACTCTGAACAGCGAGGCCAAGTTCTCCAGCCCCTTCTGCCTTGGCTGATAGTGCATATGCTTCCAACCTTAGGGTGTTCTTTTAGGCAAGATTCTATTTTCTCCGGTTTCCTCTGTAAAAAGGAAAGTGACTTCCTCCCCTCCCTTCACTCAAGGGAGCCTCTGTGGACAGGGCCTGTAATGCCCTTCTCCCTCCCTTGCCACCACCCTGCTAGGAGAATCCTGCCCCCATCTCTCCCTGACCCACCCCTTTGATCCTGTAAGTGGGAAAAGCCTCCAGGCTGCAAAGCCTATGTCTTCTGCTTCCCACCTTATAGAAATCTGGGTCTCCCCTCCCCGATCCCAAATCCATCCCTCCAAAAGCTCAGTGAATTGGCATAAATTTAATTAAGGACAGCAGCAAATCTCTCATCGTTTTAAAGACATTTAAGGTTTAAAATACATGCTGAGAGTAGAGGTCTCAAGAGAGGTGGGATGAGGGGGCCAGAACTAATTCCGGGGAGGTACAGTTGGGCCTCTGTTCTAGCCCTAGTGAGTGACCCTGGGTGCTCCCCTTGGTGTCTCTGAGCCTTGATTTCCTCATCAGCCCCCTAAAAGTTCTGCAAGGCCCAGCAGGACTACCTTGCTCTTGCCTGGAAGTGTTCTTGCTGTGCTAATTTAATTACATGGCCTAACTGGGCCCAGGCTGAGGAGGCAGTTAATGGCAGCTGCAGAGACAGTGAGTAATCAAGAATTAATTAAGCGTTTCTGGGGATTCCCAAGTCTGGACTAGGGATTCCTAGGAGCCTGGCTATGGCTGGGCAGGGAGTGGGGCCCCTCTAGCTACCCCCTACCCTGTTCCTGGCTCCTCAGGAGTTGGGGAAACAGCAGGCCCTAGGTGCAGGAAGGTTCTGAGTAGAGGGCTGTCGATCCACTAAGGCAACCTCTGATCAATGGGATATGGAACCACAGAGTGGGGGCCGGGCACAGTGGCTCCTGCCTGTAATCCTACCACTTTGGGGGGCTGAGGCAGGAGGATTGCTTGAGCTCAGTAGTTAAGACCAGCCTGAGCAACATGTTGAGGCCTCATTTCTACAAAAAATCAAAAGCAAAAAATTAGCTGGGCATGGTGGCAGCCGCCTGTAGTCCTAGATACTCAGGAGGCTGAGGTGGGAGGATTGCTTCAGCCTGGGAGGCTGAGGCTGCAGAGAGCTGTGATTACACCATTGCTGCACTCCAGCCTGGGTGACAGAATGAGATCCTGCCTAAAAATAAATAAATCAATAAATAAAATAAACCCTCACAAGGGCCAGCAGTGGGGTGGGCTGTGTGGAACTGAACAGGTGCCTGTGCCTGTGGGTCTGGGGCATTTTTGTGAAGGGCTTAGCCTGTGTCGAGGCTGGGATCAGTCCATACTGGGTGGGTGAAAAAAAAAATGTGGCATTTCAGCCTCTGGGCTTTGGAGTCAGGCAGCCCCGAGTTTCAGTCTCTGCATTACTATTTGCTAATAGTGTGCCCTTGGCTGAGGGCTCCCCACAAAATGCTTTACCCTCTGCCCCAATGCTTGTCCTCCAGACATTCCCAGAGCAGGTTCCATCATGCCATGCAGATTTCAGCCAAAACACACCTCCTTAAGAAGCCATCTTTGACCACTCAGTCTCATTTACCTCCCCTTCCCCTACAGTCACTGCCACATCACCTTGCCTTATTTTCCGTTCATTTATTTCTTGTTTCCTGTGTGTCGTCTGCCTCCTTCACTAGAGTCAAGTTCCACGGAGGCAGAGACGGGGTCGGTGTGGCTCACAGGGGTATCTGCCGAACCCCAAACAGCGCTGGGCACACAGAAGGCTCTGAGAGACGGAAGAGGCCTCTCTGAACCTGTTCCCTCACCTGGAAAGTGGGGCTAATCACATACCCTGCAGGCTCTGAGGTGGTTGTGAGGGGGATTCAGAGAGGGGACCCGGGGAGCTCTGAGCGCAGTGCCAGGCCCGGACGTGGTCACCGCCTCGTCACTTGCGCATTTCATGCTCTGGCCTCCCAGGCCGGGCGACGCTGCCGCGGGGCTGCGGCTCCGGGCCAGGCCCACCGGGCCCCCGCCCGCCTCGGGCCCCGCTCCTTCCCAGGCGCCCCTGCGCCGCCGGCGCTTTGAAGTCCCAATCCGGCAAATAGAGTCAATCAATTATGAAGGGAACAATCTGGCGGCCCCTCGGGGAGCGGCGGCCGAGCGATCCCGGGGGATTAGGCCGCAAATCGCGCTGAGCCTCCCTAAGTGACAGCGAGAGAATCGCGCGCGGCGGCGACGGCGGCGGCGGGAGCGGGAGGGAGCGCGGCCGCTAACCCGATTATGCAGATCCGCGGGGGGCGCGGATTAGGCCTCGGGGGCGGCTTCGCCCTAAGCGGCTGGCGGATTTGGGAAAAGTTTACTCGGGCGGAGGGGGCGGAGACTCCCCCGGGCGGGCGGCCGGGACTTCTCCCAGCCGGGTGAATGGAGGACCCGCCTGCAGGAACAGCCGCGAAAGGGTGGAGCGGGCGCGCCTGCTGAGCCACAGCCACAGCCACACTTTGCAGGCGCGCACACTCACACGCACACCCAGGCCACAACAGCCGTACCTGCACCAGCCCACGGGCGCACGCGCGCTGCCCACGATCACCCTCCCAAGCCACAAAACACTCGCGAACGTGCGGGGCGCGCCACCCCACATAGCCAGGCCCACGCCGGCTCATACGCGCACTCAGCACTGCCTCGGGCTCACACGAGCATGCACGTACTCACAGACACGCAATTTGATGTTCGGATACCTGCCTCCTGTGGTTCCAGCAGAATCCCTCAGTGACACAAGGTGTCCCTGCCAGCCTATGTAGACTTAGGACCGGTGCACAGCCCTGCACCTGTGCTCTCCCACGGACCTCCCTGCAGCTCCTCTCCTCTGAAGGACCTTGAGGACAAGTGTGTGTTAGTGCCTGTGTGTGTGTGTTTGAGTGTGGCCTGTCTCTGGAGTCTGGGCCCAGTTTTGGCTTCTGCAACTGGGACCTTCTCAGGGTAGGTGGAAGAGACTGAGGCAGGACGCTGGGATGGAAACAGGCCGAGTCCTCTTGGTGACTCTGGCTAAGGGGTCCTCTCTGCAGGGCTGGGGATCCAAGACATTCCTCACCAGGCCCCTCTGGGCCTGCCCCTTCCCTGAGGTGCTATCAGGGAGGAGGTGGGGGAGAGGGACAGTGGCTTCCTTTTACCCGTCTAGGAAAAGGACACAGAACCCAGCTCCGAGCCTACCCAACACAGGATGTGGGAAAGGCTCAGACTCGTTCCATTTGTAAAACGCCCATTGTGTGTGATCAGTGTATGTCCATGGTCCATACATGTGTTCGTGCTCAGTGTGTGTCCACAGTCTTTGTGTACGTCCATGGTAATATATATGTTTTTATACAGCATGTGTTTGTGGTCAGTGGAATGTGTATCTCTAGCCTCACACCCCTCGCACAAACATCATATCACACACAATGACTGTGGACACACACTGACCACAGACAGGCACTCATCATGGACACATACAATGGCGATGGACACACTGTTCTCTCTCTGACACACACACACACACACACACACACACACACACCTCCTGATAGACACCAATCCTTTGAATGGACAGATGGTGGACCTTGAATTGTTGCCATAGTGGCACAGGGCATTGGGCGTGGTGGCTCACACCTATAATCCCAGCATTTTGGGAGGCTGATCAGGTGGATCACTTGAGGCTGGGAATTCGAGACCAGCCTGGGCAACATAATGTGACCCTGTCTCTATAAAAAAAAAAAAATTTAAAATCAAAAACCCATAGTGGCAGAGGGTAATTGCTGTGGCATGGAGGGCACCCCACCCCATGCCCTAGGCAGTGATGGAGTGACCCTGTGGCTGACTGGATCAATGAGGAAAGAGAGGTCAGAGTCAATAAGTCTTTAGCAAGCAGGGCACTGGCTGTTGCCTCCAGCCCCCATGCTGCGTGCATGTGTATGCCTGTGTGTCCATCACACCCACCACTCTTGTCACACACACAGAGGGGGTGTGTGTGTGTGTGTGTGTGTGAGTTATCTCCAGAATCTGGGATCCACCTCAAGGTGGCCTGGGCTGGCCCCTGGGATCCCGGTCGTGGTGGGATGGGGTGCTCTATGGCGGGGTGAAGATGTGTGCTGGGTAGTTTAGTCTACTGGGGTCAGTGAGAGTGATAGGGGAGAGAGGCATGTGCCCCTCCCTGTGTAGCCATAGCTAAGCCCTGGCCCTGTCTGGGCCTGGTTCTCTCACTGGCTTTTCCTTCTCTAGCCTTTCTGGTTCGGAGTCCCTGGGAGGAGAAGCCAGAAGAGTCAGACCCTTGAGAAGAAATCCCATCAAACCCTCTTCTCTGGGGCATCCCTGACCCACTGGACAGGACTCATCAGGCAGCCTCACCTCCCCATTAAAGTGTCTAGCCCCCTCTGGGGCAGTCGGGCCCAATTTCACACTTAGGAAGGCTTCCTCTGGCCACCAACGGGGCAGATCTGATTAGGCGGCTGCAGAGAGTGCTTGCCCACAATTAATCAGCAGCTGGGCTGTGGGCAGAGGCCCACCCAGGCAGAAGCCCCATCCCAGGCGTGCACAAGTCAGGCCTATGGAGCTAGAGGGAGTGAGGATGGGAAAAAGCAGGCCCCCACACACCCAGGGAACTTCAGGTCGGGGCTGGGCCATGGCCTCCTTCCCCAGAGCCCTGCCCTGGTCCAGATCCTGCTGCACCCCTTAGTGGATGTGTATCCTTGGGCAAGGTACTTAGCCTCTCTGTGCCTCAGGCCTCATCTTTAAAATAAGGATGAAAGCAATATCTTCCTCAGACCTATAAAAGAAAATGTAAAGCAGGTAGCAGAGTGGCTGGCACCTAGTAGGTGCTCAAGCTGTAGGAACTTCTATTATTGTTACTATGGTTTTTAGTTCAGAACAGGCAGACAGGCAGAAAGAATCCAACAGCCAATGAGCTCTTGAAACCCCCTCCCCCAAAGGAGAACAGCTGGGGAGAAGGGAGACTTTTGGGATCCACTGTAATTTTCCCTGCCCCATTCAGGCTCATCACTTAGGAGAGCACAGAGGGGATGGGGAGCCAGTCTGGGGCAGCCTGCCCTGTGGGGAGGGGAGCCTGAACTCCCTCCTCTCCCTCCAGTCCCCAAGTGTGTGTGTAGGGGTGGGTGAGAAGAGAAGAGGCTGAATCTGAAGTGGCTCCGTGGCTCAGTTGTTTCAGGCCAGAAGCCATTACCTTCCCGGAGAGAGAAGCCCACGGCCCATCTGAGGCTGGGGCAGGGGCAAGCGGGGGTACGTATGGATCGGAGTGAGACTCCGGGCCCGCCCTGGGGCCTCCTTGCCTTCCCCGTTCCCCTTGTCTGCCCAGGTGAAGAGGCAAAGTCCCTGCTCTTCTCCAGTTTGGGCCTGCTTGGCACTGTCCTAGGGGGTGGGGTGAGAAGGGGACCAGGAGGAGAGAGGGGTCCCTGCCCGCAGTGCCTTCATAATTGATTGTGCCTACTGTGTGCTAGGGGTCAGGCATCTCCTGTTTACTTTGTACCCTTGACACAGCTGGAAACCAGCAGGGACCTTTTCAAGAAAGTCATCTGATTATCTAGCCTAGGGGCATGACTTGACTGGACAGTGGGAATGGGAAGATTTCCATATGAGGGACGCTGGAGTGTGGACTGGAGGGATGGGGGCTTGAGACTCTGCCTGCTGGCTTTGCATAGCAAACATGCTGTCTTATGAAGATTGCCTGCCTATTTAGGACTGCTCAGGACTGCTGGTAATTGAGGGAAGGGCTAGTGCTGCCTAAATCACCCGGACACCACTGGGGTCAAGCTCAGAGAAAGCACTGGCCTACAAAAGTCCAGGCCCAGAAGCCACTTGAGCTCAAGACGGCAGTCTGTTGGGTCATCCCCAAGGTGGGTAAAGGGCGTCAGGGATGGGCTGAACCCCCGGGTGTGGGCTGTGTGCACGTTCTTACCCAGGAGTGGGACTGTAGGTTTGTGTGCAGCCCACATGCAGGGCATCCTGGAAAGGGCTTATTTTGCCTCTTGAGCAAGCACCTCCCCCATCTCTGCTGGGTGCTTGGACCCTCTGAGTGCGACAGATGCCACCGAGTCCTCTTCTGTCTCATGCCCTCCTGGCTTCTATCCTCTTGGCCTCTCTACTCTTGGCTGCTCCATGTCCCTGTTTCTACCTCTTAGTGTCTTGTCAAGGGCCTGTGAATCTGTGTCCCTGTCTGATCCAGATCTGGACAGGCTGAATCCATTGAATCTGTCTGGCTGTATCTCTCTCTGTCTCTGTAATGATCTCCGGCTCTTCCTTGTCTGTCTCTAAATCTTGGTGTCTCTCCATCTGTACCTCTCTGCTTCAAGGCTCATCTTGCCCTCGGCAAGCCTCTGTGCGGCTCAATGTGGTCTCTGTGCTCAGGTTTTGTTTTTTTGTTTTTTGTATTTTTTTGAGATAGAGTCTTGCTCTGTCACCCAGGCTGGAGTGCAGCAACATGATCTTGGCTCACTGCAACCTCTGCCTCCCGGGTTCAAGCAATTCTCGTGCCTCAGCCTCCCGAGTAGCTGGGATTACAGGCATGTGCCACCACACCTGACTGATTTTTGTATTTTTAGTAGAGAGGGGGTTACGCCATGTTGGCCAGGCTGGTTTTGAACTCCTGGCCTCAAGCAATCCACCCGCCTCTGCCTCCCAAAGTGCTGGGATTACAGGCATGAGCCACCGACCCTGGCCTATGCTCAGGTTCTAAGGATGCTGTAGGTCAGGAGCTGAATGGAGAGAAGAGGCTGGGAGACAGAGTATCCTGGATGCCTAGTGCCCCCTCTGAGGGGCTTTATTCTTCAGAGTCTGCACTTGGACTCAGTCTAGGTCAGTCCAGGAACACTCTGAAGGCTCCAAAGACTTAGCCTCCCACTTTATACTGTGTTTCAAGGGAAGAGCCTTGCCTCCATTCGGACAGGCAGCCAATTTCTCTGCAATTTCCCCCTTTCTCCATTTTTTTTCCAAAATGAGACGGAATAGAGAAATGATTTTTGGAGTCAAACAAACTCAAGTTCAAGTTCTGGACTTGCTAGTAGTAAGCTCTGTGATAAGGAGTAAGGTATTTGACCTCTCTCAGCCATGGACACTTCCTCATCTATAAAATGGGGATAGGAACAGTCCCTATCTCTCTGGATTGTGGTGAAGTAAAATGTGTAAAGCACTTAACATAGAGCCTGACTCAAGAACTGGAAGCCATTTTTATTGCATTTCTTTGATTTTTTGTTTACAGAGCCCAACACATGCGTAGACCCATAGGAATCTTATTGAATGAATGCAGAGTTCTCTGTTGTTCATTTCCTTATTTTCCTTCTGGCTCCCTTTCCTTCTATGTTTCTCTATCACTATGTTTTGGAAAGAATGGGCCAGGAGAACCTCTTGAGCATCCTGTATGCACCCAGCCTTGAGCCTGGTTCTGCAAATGGTGACAGGCTCTGTAAACAATAATATCTATATGTGGGGTTTGTCTCTGCAAATAGGGTCTTTGTAAAGTCTAGGGTTCTGAAAATGGTAACATGTTCTGCAAATTATCATTGGATCTGTGACAGTGACAGATTCAGAAATCAGTGATGGGATGTGCTCTGCAGATGGTAGTAGGCTCTGCAAATACTGATGAGCTTTGCATATGATTTCAGGCTCTGCAAACAATGGCAGACTGCAAACTTTAAGGCTCTGCAAACAACGATGAGCCTTATAAAATAGGGAGAGACTCTGTGAAGGGTAATGGGCTTTGCAAATAGTGATGGCAAGCCGTGATAGGCTCTGAAAAAACTGAATAATCATTCTTAAAGGTCAAGAGATCCCTCCTGTGGGTCCCTAAAGAATAAAGCTCTGTCTCAGTACCATGGACAGCAAGCCCCCACCCCCCCAACAACCCCCCCAACACACACACACACATCCCATTCCCTTCCAGGCCTAACTAGAGTGCCTCTGTCCACTTATTCACTGATGTTGGGTATGTGTTGTGGGGTGGAGGATGTAAGTGAGAAGTAGGACAAGGAGAAGAACAAGGCCGTGTTCCCACTCTCAAGGCTTTCAGCTGGTTGAGAAGACAGACTTCTAAGTAGCCAGATAGAAGGATTGTGTCTGTGTTGACAATCTGTTCTCAGCCTAGCTATTTGTGAGGTAGAAGGTATCTTTCCACATCAGAGGCTCTCAGAATGCTAAAAGGGTGTTTAAACCACATTGGGCCTCCTGGGGGACCTGAGAAGTCAGCTTTGCAAAGCACGTCTTGCAGGCTCCAGCCGACCTTAAATTCTAGCTGGCACCTGAATAGCTTTGTAGCAATTTAAATTTCTCTGCCTGTCCTTTCCAGGTCTGGCCACATTAACAGGTCTGTATCACAGGGCGCATGCATACCTCTCAGAGCACAGGGCCTAGGGAGGGTAAAACAAGAATCTGTTTTAGATGGGCTGTGAGTAAGGAGCAACGGTGCTGAGGGTCTGATGGTTGTTGAGACTGGGATGGAGATGATGACATCATCCAGCTGGAGATAGTTGGATAGCCATGGAGGTGGTGGTGGTGCTAACATGCTGATGGAGGTGGGGGAAGAGCTGGAATGTTGATAATGATGAAGGTGACAGGGAAGTGATGGATATAGTCAAAATACTGTGGGCAAAGTAGGCCCTAATGGGAGATAGGTTGACTTCTGGTTCTGACATTAGCCGTGTGACCCCAGACAACTTATTTAACTTTTCTCTGCCTCAGTTTCCTCTCCCATAAAATAGGGATGCTAATAATGCCTACTTCATAGAGTTCTTATGAGGATTAAATGAGTTAATAAAATATACACAATACTTAGACTAGTGCCTGGCCCATAATAAATACTATGTAAGTGATAGCTGCTATTACTTGTTTTTTTTTTTTTTTTTTTTTTTTTTTTTTTTTAGATGGAGTCTTAGTTTGTCGCCCAGGCTGGCATGCAGTGGCGAGATCTCGGCTCACTGAAACCTCGCCTCCTAAGTTCAAGTGATTCTCTTGCCTCAGCCTCCTTTAGTAGCTGGGATTACTGGCACATGCCACCACACCCAGCTAATTTTTGTATTTTTAGTAGACACAGGGTTTCATCATGTTGGCCAGGCTGGTCTCGAACTCCTGACCTCAGGTGATCCACCCACCTCCTGATCTCAGGTGATCTGCCCACCTCAGCCTCCCAAAGTGCTGGGATTACAGGCATGAGCCACTGCGCCTGGCCTGCTATTTCTGTTAAGGAGGGCAGTGGAGGTGGTGATGATGAAGGTGGGAATGGTGGCAGTGAAGTTGATAATGGTGAGAATAGGGATA
Source organism: Symphalangus syndactylus (assembly GCF_028878055.3). Taxonomy (NCBI): domain Eukaryota; kingdom Metazoa; phylum Chordata; class Mammalia; order Primates; family Hylobatidae; genus Symphalangus; species Symphalangus syndactylus. The sequence goes on along the minus strand of NC_072441.2, from coordinate 131,266,059 downwards.
ATAATAATGAGGATAAGATTTATTGAGTACTAACTATGCACCCTGCACTATTCTAAGTACTTTATACGTAATAACTTGTTTAATCATGACAGCCCTCTGAGGCGGCTAATATTACCCTCATTTAAAGACTATGAAACTTAGACATCGAGGGGTTAAAATATGTGACCCAAGGTGACACAGCGAGTAAATGGAGGCGCTCCAGAGCCTGTGCTCAGAACCATTGCTAATTGGGGTGAGGATGGAGTTGGAGACAGCAGTAGTGATTATGGTGTCCTTGTGGAAGCAGGGCTGGGGGTGGAGACCATGCTCGAGGTGGCCTGGGCAGCAGTGGCTGTGGTGATAACAGGAGAAGGAGGCAGCAGTGAAGTGGTGATGGAGGAGGTGAAGGTGATGGTGTCTGCGGCGCAGTGAAGGCCGGCTACAAGAACACCCACTGCCCAGCTCCCAGCAGGGCTTTGCAGCTGCTGCTACGAGGCTGAGCTCTGAGAACAGGGAGGACAGCAAGGACCTCACTTTCTGTCCAGCAGCTGGGGCTTGTAGGTCCCAGACAGTGAAGTGGAATGGAAACAGGCAGACTCGGGGCACTGTGTGGTAGAGGGGTGGGCAGAGTTTTCCACTGGCTCTCCACCTTTTCCCTGCGATTTGGCATTCTCTGACCCCATAACTACCAAGTCTGCACGCTCCATGCCAGGGCCTGATCTGCACTAATGGAGCACACAGCAGCAGAGGTAAGCTGCGAACCCCATCTGAGAACCTCCCCGCCTCGCGCCCGCCCAGTGCCGACTCTGGCCTGCTTCTCGCTGCTGCGCTGAGGGGAAGCCTTAATAGAGAATCCGCCTCTGTGCCGCCGCCCCCCACCCGCCAGCGCGTCCCTATTATCAACATCATCAACGGCGGCAAATGACACTCTCGGAATCTTGACTCCAATCTGATGCCTGGTCCCCGGAGCCGCAGAGAGGCGCAGGCCAGCCAGGCTGGGGGGCTGGGGAGGGTATGTGCAGTAATAGGATGTGGCCGAGGATGTTCTATTAGCAGCAGCGCAAGCGCTGATGAGCCCCCTCCCTAGCCCCTTGGCGTCCCCATCCCTGCTCAGCCAGGCACAGCAAGAGGCCTGGGGGCTGCTGGGGTGGGGAGCAGGAAGGAAGGCAGCTACGCGGGGGTGGGGCTAGGCTAAGCCATCCTCAAGTCCAGACACCAGGCTCTCTTGGCGGGACATGAGGATAGGAGGGGGAATCTGAAGAAATGAGGCCACTCAGACACTTCCTTCTGACCATGTGTCTGGGGAGGAAGAGGAGTAGGGGAGCAAGTGGTCTTTCTGAAGGTGGGTGATTTTTCCCGTTGCTCCCTGGGAGCATCAGGTCTAAGGAGCCTCAAGAAGCATCCCATCCAGCCTTCCTTCTCTGGCCTCACCTGGAACTCTCTTTGGCATGGGAAGCTCAGCACCTCCCTGGGCTGCCTGTCTCATTGCTAAGTGCCTCCTCATTTGGAGTACTGATTGGTCTTTCAGGACTTACCTTAGACCAAGATTTACCTTAGACCAAGACCCCTCCGAGGCCCTCACCCCACAACCAAGACAACCTCCCAGGGTTTTGGAGCCAGAAGGTAGGTCTCGTTTGCTCACCTGGGCCTTCATCCCTCCTCCTGGCCACAGATCTTCTGATTGATGTATAGTATGTGTGTGGAAATGTTATAAGAGTCTGGGGGTGGATGGCTGGACCCACTACAGGGCCCTGGAGAGGCAGGGGAGACAGTGGAAGAGCCCTGGGTGAGTGCAGGACACCCAGGTTCCAACCCAGATCATCTGCTCATGACCATGGGTGAGTTACCCACATGGCTCACCCTAGTCTGCCTCCCCACAACAGCCCCTCAACAAAGGTCTGCCAGGCGCAGTGGCTCATGCCTGTAATCCTAGCGCTTTGGGAGGCCAAGGTGGGTAGATCCCTTGAGGACAGGAGTTCGAGATTAGCCTGGACAACATCGTGAAACCCCATCTCTACTAAAAATACAAAAATTAGCTGGGTGTGGTGGCGGATGTCTGTAATCTCAGCCACTCGGGAGGCTGAGGCAGGAGAATCGCTTGAACTTGGGAGGCAGATGTTGGCCATTGCACTTCAGCCTGGGCGACAGAGCGAGACTTCATCTCAAAAAACAAAACAATAACAACAACGAAGAAAAAAAAACAAAAACAAAGGCCCTGGCTGAGAAAAGGGGATGATGAAGTCAGTTTCTCTCCCTCAGGGGACTGGGTAGATCAATGCTTTGGGGGGTAAAAGTTATGAATTTGGGGCTGGACAGTCTATAAGCATAGTCTAATTAATACTCCTTCCACCCATGCATACACAGCACCACGTGGATAGAAGAAAATGAGGCAGAGTAGAAAGTGGGATTGGGGCCCGGCACAGTGGCTCATACCTGGAATCCCAACACTTTGGGAGGCCAAGGTGGGAAGATTGCTTTAGCCTGGGAGTTCGAGACCAGCCTGGGCAACATGGTGAGACCCCGTCTCTACTAAAAATACAAAGAATTAGCCAGTAGCTGGGACTACAGATGGTACACACTTACAGTCCCAGCTACTTGGGGGGCTGAGGTGGGAGAATCACTTGAGCCGGGAAAGGGTAGGTAGGTGGGGGTTGAGGCTGCCAGTGAGCTGTGACTGATTGCACCATTGCACTCCAGCCTGGGCAATAGAGTGACACCTGGGCAATAGAGTGACGTCTTAAAAAAAAAAAAAGGTGGTGGCGGGCGCCTGTAGTCCCAGCTACTCGGAGAGGCTGAGGCAGGAGAATGGCGTGAACCCGGGAGGCGGAGCTTGCAGTGAGCCGAGATCAAGCCACTGCACTCCAGCCTGGGCGACAGAGCGAGACTCCGTCTCAAAAAAAAAAAAAAAAAAAAGAAAGAAAGAAAAGAAAAAAAGAAAGAGGGCTCTTGGGCCTGATTGTGTGTGCTGGGGTACACCACAGAGGGGCTGGAAGGCAGGGTTCTGTCCTGTCCTGAAGGGTGCCTGGTAGGCTAGGAGCCTTGGGCCAGCTGGACAAAGCTCCCTTCTGGGCTTCACAACAAGAGAGAAAGGCTGGGCCTGCCTGAGAGAGGACCCTTGGGACAGGCCAGAGAGGGAGGGAGAGGAGCCAAGCCTGGCTCACAAACCTCCCCTGACCCCTGCCAGGTCTGGGCCTCAGACCATGGCACTGAACTCAATCTGTTCTGCCCACTGCCCCCACCATGTCTCATAGTCCAGAGGCCACAGATGTCCAAGCTGTTTGCCTCTGCTGAGTGGCCACCCTCAGTGCCCCCAGCAGGGGCCTAGCCATCAGTCACAAGGCTGGCAGTCCTCAGGGCTGGACATGCAGAGCTGGATGTGGACCAGTGGATGGCAGGCGGCAGGGGGCACTGACTGCTACGCATGGGGTGCCTTGGAGGCCTCCCTATGCCTTCCCTGCCCCCTTTTCTCTCCCCCAGCCCACCTGTGCCCTCACCTGTGCCCATATCTCCATTCAGCTGTCACCTGGGTCTACTTTACCTGCCATGTCTCTGGGCCCTTCTCACCTGTGCCCCTCTGATTTGTCCCCTCTCTCTTCCTTCATCAGATCCCTCTCCCTTGCCCCTTCTCTCCAGTCTCAGGGCCACTTTGCCCCAGACTGACTTCTCCTGTTTCCTGTGTCGGTCTCTCCCTCCCGGTCTGTAACTTAGGGGTGGAAAAGTCAAGATTCAGCCTTTGAAACTCCATCTTTCCAACCTCGCTGCCCTTACCTCAGCCTGGCCCTCTCCTTTTCGAGGCAGCTGCCAGTGGGGGAATTGGAACCTCAAGGCAGAATGGTTTTTTTGACCCAACCATGGGCATGTGGAGGTGAGAGGCGAAGGCCTTGTGTGATTGTGGGAGTACATAAAGAGCCTGGGAGGGGCACCCAGAGGAGAGGGTGCAGTTCTGAGAGCCAGACAGCAGGGGGCGGCCGATCCTTGGTGACGTCTGGTTTGTTCCTATTCTTCAACCCTCCGGCTGGAATTACCCAAAGGGGTAAGTGTTGAGTACATTGTGGGTGGAACCCCAGGACCCTCAGTAGGGGCAAGCTTTCTCCCAGTCTGAAGTTGGTCCTGGATTGTTAGCTTTTTAAAGAAACCCTTATCGGTTACTCAAAAAACCCCTCTCTATTTGAAATCCTGCAAGGGATGAATGAGCTTGGGATTTAGACCCTTGGAGGAGAGGGAGGGGAAAAAGGCATTTTGGTTTTCCTGGGGAGCACTACCTCCTCTGTCCTCAACCCTCAGGGAGGCTGGCATCTTGCCTCTTAGATGGTCCTATTTTGGGTTAGGGAAGGAGTAAGAGTCTCCCTCCCAGCCCCCAAAGAATCCCCCCTCTCATCTACAGGCAGCGTCCTCGTTCCACGGAACTCTCACACCTACACCAGCTCTGGAAGGGAGCAAGCCCAAGGCGTTCCCTATAGACCTCCTGTCCCGTGCTAATTAGCACAGAGGAGGGAGAAGGGTCTGGGAGGAGTGAGCCCTCCCTATGTGACAGTGTGACAGCAAGTGCATTCACAGTGTGTGCACAGGTGTGTGTGTATGAGAGAGACACCACAGTCTGGTCTGTTCTCTCGCTGAGTCCTGACACGAGTGTTTCAGTGCTCCCCTACCCCATTTTTGAGGGAGGAGCTGAGCCTGAGTGTGAGGTCACAGCAACTGTGTGTGACACTGATGCCAATTAGGTGGAGTAGCCCTCTGGGGCCTGCGTCACCACCCTCTTTGTCCTCAGTGCCTGCAAACTCACTATTAAAGTTTTTATCCTCAGGAAGGGAGGCACTGCCTCAGGTCTGAATAATATAATTATTATATTACATTAATAGTGTGATGGGACAGCATGAGAACCCAATGTACTGGAGAGGACCCAGGAACCTGGACACAGAGGGTGGCAAGGGAGACTTCCTGAAGAAGGCTAGACTTGATGGGGAGGGGTCTTTCAGATATCCCTGTGACTGCAGGCAGGAGGAACGGCCTGGTGCAGTCATTTTAGGTCCCATAAACACCTTTCTGGGCCTCCCATGATGCTGGGAATTGGAACTGAGATCCTCAGCGTAACACGCCACCCCTCCCAAGTAGGCCATGGGAGGTTGGTAAATATCGTAATCAGATTAGTGGAGTGGAGACAGCAGAAACTATGGTGGGAAAATGCTCTGGGCTGGCCTGGCCCCCACCTCTCTCCTGGGAATCCACCCTCTTGCCCTGCCCACCTCCTCCCCTGTGGGCTCCAAGGCCATCCTGGCTCCTCAGTGGCCCCTGCCAGCCTGGGTGACCCACTTGGCACCTGGCCCTCTCTGAGCCTAGTGGAGGTTTCTGCATCCTGGGTCTCCTCAGCTTAGGAGAGCGATGGGGCAGCAGAATGCCCAGCCCTGTTAACACCCTCTTCCCTAAGAAACTAGCCCTTTGGGCTGCTTTTCTCAAGCCATGGAGCCCAGGAGAGACCCCTGCCCCTTCCTCTGGCCGTGATGCTGCTCACCTGTGAGACCGGAATGAAGCATCAGGAGTTCAAAGTGGTCATGGGTGGAGAGAGTGTCTGGTACACGACACAGGTTTAATCAGGGTTGAGTCAGAATCACTTCCCTCCTCCGTCTTCTCATGGCCAAACTGAGCACAGGTCTGGGTCCCTGGGGTACTGGGAAGCCTGGTCAGGTGGAATGGCACAGGGCAGAGTGAGCCAGATGCATCCCACGGAAAGGCAGGGGTGTCTGCCCAGCCCAGGAGGGGAAGGGCTGGGAGAACAGGGCTGGCATTCTGTGGAGCCTGGGGTGGGGAACTGGGGGAGAAAAGCTGAAAGGCTGTGAGATGGAGAGTTAAGGAATGTGGGCTGAGAATCAGGAGAGGTGGATATTGTGCGGCTGAGGGGCTGGGAGTCTGGGGTACTAAGGAATGGGATGATATTGGGAGGGGCTGAGGATTTTGGATCTTGGGAAACTTAGGGGCTGAGAATTAAGAACTGAGGTCCTGCGGGGGCTAGTGTGGTAGGGCCTGAGGAGACCAGGTTAAGGTGTTTGGAGGCTCAGGAACTAGCAGGCCAGTGTAGCTGACATGGGGGGAAAGGAAGTGGAGAAACGTGCTCACCGACAGAGAAGGATGTCCATGGGTGGATGGGAGGATGTGCCCAACAGTCCCGGGCCAGGCCTCCCTCAGCCCCTGTGGCCATGCTGGGGCCATGGGGGCGGGCAGCGGGCCTCTCCTTGTCGGGCTGTCAGAGCGGGTTAGGCTCGGGGAATTGGTTCTCTGGATCATCTCCCGGGAGCCAGCCCCTCCTGGCAGCTTTGTTTGGCAAAAGCGCAGGGATTAGCAGGGCTGCCCCCACACCACCTCCCGGCCGCTAGCTCCTGGCGCTTTCATCCCTGAAGGTCGCTAAAGCCGAAGTGCTTTGAGATTAGGCCCCACAAAGGGGCCCCTTGTGCTCCAGCCAAGCCTTAGGGGCAGGGAGGGGAGGGGGTCCCGAGAGCTCAGTGCAGGCCGAGCCCCTGAGATAAATCCTTTTCTCTGTCCCTGTCGCATCCCAAAGGGTCCCCCAGGCCAAAGGCCAAAGACCCCTCTGACCCCCCTAGCCCCAGCTCAGAGACTGTGTCCCCAGTCAAACCTGGTAAGGGAGCATCCCAGGCCCAGCCAGCCTGGCCCAGCATATCAACATCCACCTGTGGTCATTTCAGGGTGGAGGTGGACGAGGGAGTAGAGCAAGAAGGGCTTCAGGGCTCAGGGTAGCAGTTGGAGTGGGTCTGGATCACAGAGTGAGAAGGAACATCAGTCTGCACTGCTCACTGAGCAGATGGGGAGACCAACCAGGGCTCGGGATAAGAAGGGGCTTGCCTCAGGTCACACCAAGTTGCTGGCCAAGCTGAGGCAGGAATGTAGTGAGCTCCCCCTTTTCACCAGGTATTTGAACCCAGGCTAGAGGTCAGCAGGTGTTCTTGATGGGGAAGGGGCAGTTTTGTGCTTTCTGTGTAGAAGAGAATGGTGTTTCACATGTTTGCATTTCATGGACCAGCAAAAAATGTTTTAAATATGAGTTCCAGAATAAAATTGCCAGCTATTAATTTTGCCATATAAGGGCACAGATGGAAAACTACTAACTGCTGTCAGCATCATTTTATTGAAAAGAGGATATTTTAGAATCAAAAAAGTAAAAAAGACATAATCCCAGAATAGAGAGGATAGACCTTCAAATTGAATAGATGTAGCTTTATGAAAATTTTCCTATAAAAACCTTATTTTTCTTATTTATTGGTATTTGGATGAAAATGTTTTGGGGATCCTAGACCAAGCAATCTTGGAGAGGTTCCCTGCCCCAGGGAGCTAAGGCTCCTAGGCCCTATGCACTCAGGTCTCCTAGATTACAGCTCTGCCTACTCCTCTGTGTTGGGATGGAGTGGGGAGGGGGTAGTTGTTTCAGGTCTAGTGCTGGGAAGACTGGGAAAGGGGCTCCTGAGACTGGGCTGCTGCTTTGGGGGCTCTGCTGAGAGGACAGCCTTGGCCTTGGCCCTCTCATTGGCAAGGAGACTTACGGAGAGGAGGGGGAGGGAGCAACACTGACTGTGGTCGATAGAGGAAAATTTCTCCCTGTCCTCTTGCTCGTAAAATGTTTGTGGCCAAGATATTGCACAACATTCCCAGAGAGGCCACAAAAGGCAGTGCTGGGCTGGCAGGGTCAAATGGAGCTCACGGAGCCCAGCCCCTCTGCTTGGCCCCCTGGCTAGGTCATGCTGTGGGGCTGGTCATAGGGAAAGGTCCAGAGTAATTGGGGAGGTGGTGGTGGGTATATGGGATTAGCCTGAGGAACATCAAAGCTCAAGAAATCCCTTGTGAGAAAGTGTTCACAGGGAGGGGGTTGCCAATGACAGTGAAGAACTGATAGTATTAGCTGATACTTATGTGGCATTTCCCACATACCAGGCACGGTGCTAAGTGGTAACTCATTTAGCACAATCTTTATAACAACCCGAGGGGGTAAGCATGATTATTTCCCCCATTTTCCACATAAGAAAACTGAGGCACAGAGGTTGACTTGCCCAAGGTCACAGCTAGTAAGTAACAGAGCCTGGTGAGGGAGCATCCCTCCCTCATCTCCCTGAGTTTGAACCCAGGCAGTCTAGCTCCAGAGTCCATGCATTCAATTACCATGCATGCTGTAATGCTGTATTGCGGTTCTAAGCAAGGGATGCTTCAGAGTTCCCACCAACCCTTGGCCATACCCTTCCAACTTCAAGATAGCGCCATGGTTTTCCTGGGATTTGGAGACATCAAGAGGTGGTCGGCATCTTGCAGACACTGGGTAAAATGGTAATGTCTCCTTGCCCCATTGTGGCAGTTTAAAAAAAACACGCCCACAAATTCCTTGATACTTCTTCCTTTGAGAGGTGGAGCTTAATTCCCTTCTCCTTGAATACGGGATAGACTTGGTGACTTGCTTATAATGAATAGAATATGACAAAGTGGCAGGATGTCACTTTTGAGATTAGCCTATAAAAGACTACAGCTTCTGTCCCCCCCGCCTGTGTCCCTCTCTCTCACTCTCTCTCTGTCTCTTTCTCTCTGATCCATCTCAGCCACCCATATAAAGAAGTCCAGGCTATACTCCTAGAGGCCACATGGAAGAGAACTGAGGCACCCCAGCTGACAGCCAGCACTAACTGCCAGCCATGTGAGTGAACTTTCCTAGAACAGGACCCTCCAGCTCCCATCAATCAAGACTGAAGATGATACAGCCCTGGACAGCGCGGCTTGACTGCAGCCTCATGAGAAACCCAGAGTCAGACCACCCAGCTAAGCTGCTCCTGGATTTCTGACCCTCAGAAACTATGATACAATAAATATTTGTTGCAAGCCACTAAGTTTGGGGGTAATTTGTTATGCAGCAATGGATAACTGATAAACCTCACCAGTCTCACTACTGGGAATCTCATCATTAGAGTTTTAGCCTGTGGGTGGGTTAAGTCACAGTCTCCCCCATGACTCTCCCAACCCTGAGGTAAATAACAACTGGGCTAATGCAGATTATCTGAATCAGATAATGGCTAGAGGACACCTCCAATCCAGTTAGGGGATGCCATGCTGAGGATGGCATGTTGCTGCTTAATCATTCTTAATTCTTAATCTTAATCATTCTCAACTCACCCAGGGCCAGGCCAGGTGTCACAAGCAGGTGTACAAGCAGCTTTGATGGAGTTATACTTCATAGCTTTCCTATATGGCTGGTTCCTTCCAGGAAAAACCATCCCTTGCTTTAGTTGACAGTGAGAGGGGCAGGGCTGTCTTGGGGATGAGGAATTGAGGAGAACTGGGCCTTGGCCATAGTAGGGCCCAGGCTCCACAGATCCCATCTTTTGGGCTCTCTCCATTCTCTGCTTGTAGTGGCCACGGCCGCATCTGTGGGACTCCTCAGCATCTTCCAACCTCCTTTCAGAGTCCCTACCCCTGGTTGGCCACTGACCTAGTGTCGGAAGTTAGCACAATGTGACTGCACATCTCAGTGTCACAGTGTGTACGCGTGAGTGTGTGCAGACATGGAATGGGAGGTATCTGTGTGTAGTGTGTGCCGGGGGCCTTCAAGTAGCATGCATTTGTGTGCAGGTGCATTTGATTTGTGGGTTTCTGGGTTGGGAGGAGTACGTGTGCAGCTATATTTCTATGTGTATCTGGAAGAGCGTATTCATGTATGAAATATGTGTATCTGCATGATGGCTTTATCAGGGTGGGGGCCCCGTGCACTTTGTGTTTGCGTCTGTGTTTGCTGCATTTGGGATGTATATCTGTGTGTCTCTGTTTCCATGGCCAGGCAACAGCCCGAGGTGTGCCTGAGCTGTGGTCCTTAAAGGGTTAAGGGAAACCGGCGCTACCATAACTCTTAATCATAGCTTTGCAAGCTTAGCCAGTGCCCCTGTTGAAAAATGTTTCAAAAAGCAAAATAAATGATCTTTTAGTTACAGAAGTATTGATTTTGCCCACATCTAGTAATAAAGAGCAAGTCACCTGTAGCTAAAACTCTTGTAAAATATATTTTATACTCTAATAGTCTGCAGATAGAGTCACCCGCTGAGCACAGATGACAAATCTCCCCAGCGCGGCCTGCGCCCCCCATATTTCACGTCAGGGACGCGGTGGTGGCGCAGGCAGTGACAGAGCTGGGCCTCGCCTCGGGTGAAGATGTGGCCTGGTTGGCTGGAAGAAAAGAAAAAAGCCAGACTCCTGGCACATGGTACATCCCCCTGCCTCCACCCTGGGCCCTCAGCACCAACCTGGGTGGAGATTTAAGACCAGCCGCCCCAAAGATAGAGTGGGCCTCCTCTGTCCGGACCCCTCAGGAGCTCCCCCCAGGCTCTCAGAGGGCCATGCCTCTCCCCAGCACTCTGTGGAGGCTGACAGTTTGGGAATGCTGAGGCTGGATTTGAGAGAAGAGTGAACAAGGAGGTGGGGGCTCTTTCCTGGTTTGAAGGCCAGTTACCCCAGGTGTACACAGGCATGTTCACACATGTGCCACACTCAGGCCTTTCCCAGGCCTCCTTGTACACACAAGGGACACAGTCCTCAGTGCACACAAACACAAGGCAATCTCTCGGCACATGCATGTAGGGGGACACACTTGACCCCCCTACCATGTGTGAATGTACACACACGTATGACACTTGGCTTTATGCAGACAGACACACACTTGAGTGTACCCCAAGTGAAGGGGTGCACATCCAGTCCCTTCACACAGATCTGTGTAGTACATCTAAAGCACCAGGCCACATCCTCTCTACCCAGAGAATTCCTTCAAAAAATTGACTTCTGTCTGAGACCATCAAATAGTCACTCTGCCTTTGGGGATGAGAATGTGTACCATACTCATATTACATATATAGATTCAGGCTGGGCACAGTGGCTCATGCCTGTAATCCCAGCACTTTGGGAGGCTGAGGCGGGTGGATCACTTGAGGTCAGGAGTTTGAGACCAGCTTGGCCAACATGGTGAAACTCCATCTCTACTAAAAATACAAAAATAAAATTAGCTGGGCGTGGTGGCAGATGCCTGTAATCCCAGCTACTCGGGAGGCTGAGGAGGGAGAATCGCTTGATCCCGGGAGGTGGAGGTTGCAGTGAGCCAAGATCGCGCCACTGCGCTCCAGCCTGGGTGACAGAGTGAGACTCTATCTCGAAAAAAAAAAAAAAAAAAAAAGAGACAGAGAGATCCAGCCAAAAGCCCTCTTACACATCTGCCTCTCCAGGTGGGAGGGGCATTGCTTAGTGGGAACTCCCTTATCTCTTGGTCTCCTTTACTTCCCAGAGCAGGTGCAGCCGGAGAGGAAGCCCAGGCCTTGGCCTTCCTGCAGGCAGCCTGCCTAGATGTGGGTTGGGGGGCTGGAACTATGCTCAGGAGCGCCCTAGCTGGCACGGGGTGAGTGGGGTTGAAGGCCACCTTACCTGCCCTTCACAGTACAGTTACTTGTGGGCAAGAGTGGTCAGAAGAAACTCAGCATGCTCAAAGGCACTACAGGAGACCCCCCACTCCAAAGCTGCGAATAAATAGGGGTTTCTGCTGGGGGTGGCTGGCGGGATGAGGGTGGAGAGGGCAAAAATGGGGAGGCCCTCTGGGTGTCAGGACGTTCTCGAGGTGAGGAGGAGATGGGTCAGGTAGCATTGGGGGAAAGGCTGGGAGTATTGGGGGAAAGGCTGGGAGCACGTGGGGTATTTGAAGAACCGGGGTTGGAGGGTGGGAGTGGAGCAGGTAGCAGCTAGAGCAAGGGAAGGAAGGAACGTGCATGCAACTAACAGGGTATGTGTGTGTGGTGGTGGGGGGTGACTTTTGGGTGGTCGGAGAGGGTCAGGAACAAGCGGGGGTATCTCTGAGCGGTGAGGGGGAGTAGCCGTCGGAGGGCGGGGACAGAGCGGTAGCTGCCCTGCGCTGGGATTGGGGGTGGGAGTGGGGGTGGGGAGGGCTCTTTAAGCGGCGGCCGCGCTAATAACCTGTCCAGGAGATGGCTCGTGGCAAATTGCTTTGTTAGTCTTGTCAGCGCGGCCGGGGCCGCCGTCAGCGCGCGCCATGGATCAAGATGATGAATCGCCGCGGACCGCGCAGATGCGGGCGGCCCGCGGCCGGGCCCCCGGGTAGGGGTGGGAGGTGGAGGGGGCCGCGGGGGGCCCGGCCGCCGCCATTAACTCCCGAATTAGCTCTAAGCCGCCCACCACCCAGCCACTGCCCCGGGGAGCGCCAGCCGTTGGGGCGGGAGCGGGCCCAGGATGGGGACTGAGACTCGCGTCCCCCACCCGAACCCGGACCCAGCCTCCTCTGAACGCAGAGGGCAGTGGGCCCCCCGGAAGGGGCGGGGAGGGGCCGGGGCCCGCCCTCAAGCCCCGCAGCCAGGTGTTCCCGCTCTTCGAGGACATCCCTTGCCGGCCCGGAGGTTCTGAGAGGGCGGCCCCATGGGGCATTCGCCAACCCCTCTCACCCGCCCCAAACCCTCGCTGTGAGCTGCTAGGGAGCCTCCGTGGGGGTGAAGGGGGAAGCTAAGGAGAAACAGAGAGAGAGGGACAGACAGACAGACAGAGTTGGGGTGTGAGTAGGGTGATTGGGTTTGACATTGCTACTCTAAACTGAGCTCAGAGACCAGCGATGGTGGGGCTGGGGCCTGCCCTGGGACTTCAAGGGGACCTAGGCCCCTACAGTGGTTCCAGGCAGACAGCTGGGACCCTGTGTTCTTTGCATTTCCAGACCAGTTGGAAACGGTGAGCACCTAGTTTTCCCAAGTTCCTAAATTAACTCACCCCTTACCCACTTCCCCCTTGGTCCAACTTAGAAACATCTCCCCCAAAACACACACACACCACACGCACACCTAGGAATTTACAAACTCACACAATCCACATAAGCACAGTCTACATTCACATGTAAACGTGTATACGCATATATTACACACAAATATAGGAGTATATACTTAAATGTATTCATATACTCATAGCACAGGATAATGAATTTGAACAAATATAAAACCACATCCAGAAATGCACCACTGCCTGCACTCCCAGTCCCAGCAGCCCAGGAAAGTATACTGGGGACAGGTCCCCAGTTCCTCAGGGGATGCCTTTCTTTTAAGCCCTTTGAAGGCGTCAGCAACAGCCCTGGGCAGGGAGGTGGGGAGACTCTAGGAGGAAGGCCCTGAACCATTTCCACTTCTTAATTCCTGTCTAGACGGTGGCACTTTCAAAATGGTTTTGTGAAATCACTAAAACCCACCCACATTGTGGCACATCAAGCTTCCCATCACTCGGGCCTCCCTAAAGGACATGTTCCCTTTCCCTGTTCGGTCCTGTTTCCCTCTGGACTTTCCATCTCAGCAAGAGAGCTTGCTAGGGATTTTTGTTTTTCTCTCAAACTTTGTCCCCACACCCAGGAATCTACAACCAGCCCTGAATGCAGCCCTTGGGCTGCAATGTCTGTGGAAATGTGTGGGGGTAGGAAGTGAGTGAGTGACCGCAGCTCTCTCTGTCCATGGTGTCCCCCTATATGGAGGTCTGTGTGTCTCTGTGAAGTTGGGTCTGGCCTGGTAGTGTGGGCTTCTCCAGGTATCTGGGGATCTGAGTCTGTGGAGGCCTGGTTGTATCATGAGGCTCAGGGCATACCACCCACCCAGCCACACACCACCTCCAGACCTTGGGGACAGCTGGCACGGGTGGGGGCCTTGGTAGCCTGGGATAGGAGGCAAGCAAGGATTTCCCCAGCTGGACTCAGAATCTGTGTGGCAGACAAGTTCCTTCCAAGAGTGGGTGCCTGGTTGAGCCCCGTGCCCTACTGCCTCAGTAGTCCTCAGCCAACGAACAGAACTTGTGCTGTTCTCAAACCCCCTTCCTCCAGCCCGGGCAGGTCTGGCCCACTCAGGCCCGGGCTGAGTTGAGGTCATCATTCCTCCAGCCTGCCCAGCAGCTCCTGTGCTATCTGAGGTGGGGACCTAGGGAGGAGGTAAGTTGGAGTTGAGTCCCTGGGCAAAGAAAGATGATGCCCCCTCCTACTGGAAGGGGAGCCCTAGTTGGGGATGGAGGGCAGAGAGGACAAGGCCTACTTGAGCAAGCCTTCCTCATTCCACCAGTAGGGATGGCAGGGAGGGACTTTGGTGCCCCCTCATTTGTTTCTCCATATGTGACCCTTCCACATGTGCACCTGGGCCCATGTCTGTATGTGTGACTGAATGATGATGGTATGTGTGTGCAGGGGATTACAGCTTTCTCCAGAATCACCTGTGTGCCTGTCTGTGTGTGGAGGGCAGCCAGGTGAGGGCGCATTGTCCTTCCCACCATCTCCTCAGCTTGCGTGGAGCTCTAGCGGCAGTCTCGATTATCTAAGCCAAAGAGACAGCCTTGGCTCCCCTTCCCTCCCCTCCCCTCCCCTCCTCTCTACTCCCCTCCCGCACAGGGCCAGGATCCCTGAAGAGAAATTAAAAGGTTATTTAAAACCCCCGCCTCCGCCTTTCTTGTCCCTTTAAATCGAGCCTAAACGGTTTTGCTTTGGCAGAAGAAATCTTTTCTGGAGCTTTGGGGTGGGGGTGGGGGATCCTGGTGAGAGAGAAGGGTCTAAGCGGCCTAATCCTCTTACCGCCCCCTCCTCTCCCCTCCTCTCCCTTCTGAGGCCCACTGCTCCCCCCACCCCGCCGAGGCACCCAGCCCCTAACTCTGACTGAAGATCGACCCCGACCCTCAACTCTGCCTGTAGCCCCTTCTGCCCCACCCAGCCCAAGATTCCTGACGCCCTCAACCCAGGCTGGGGCTCTAAAATCTACTGGCAGTACCAGCACCAGCTCCTCCCAGTGCCTGAGCCCCTAAGCAAGCAGCCCAGCTCCCAGGAGGTAGACCTGAGAGCTTCGCTTATAGACCAGAGGGACTGCCAGAACCAGGGTCCTGCTGTTCTGGTCCCAAGACTGTGTGCCCACCCTGTGCACAGCCACCTGGATTTGCAGCTACGTTTGAGCTGAAAATTGCACAAGGGCTCGCTACACACACACAAAGAAGTCACCACCATATGAAACCCCACAGCTGCACACGGATTCGTGGTCACGGGAGCACCAGTCACAAGGGCACACTCAACATGTGAGTCCCAGTTGCAGCCACTGAGGCCAAAGGCTGGTTGCACAGTGTCCCCTCCCCGCCCACCCCACCCCCCCCACCCCCCCCACACACTTGGCCAAGGCCTCTCCAGCCACCTCCACACAGCCACATCCACAGAGCCTCCCAGAGCCTCTATACAGCAACTTGCCACCCTGCATCCACTGGCAGTGTGGGCGTACACCTGCCCCCTGGCACACAGCTCAGACACACACCTTTTGGGAAGCCGAGCCTCTGCGTGGTTGAGAGCCGGCCCCAGAACGTCCTCTTCCTATGAGCGGGTTCCCGCCTGGAGGGAGCAGAGCGCTGGTAAGAGCAGAACCACCTCAGGCCCAAGATTTTCCCAAAGTGGACCGGTCGCCGAGTGTGTTTGTCCCCCCAGTCCCGGCGACAGGTGCCTGTGCTGTGTGTGAAGCCGCGAGTTCCAGCCCGCGGCCTCCCGGCCCAGAGGCCAACATCTAGGTGCCAGACAGGTGAGCGGCTGCTAGGAGCGCCAACCAGCGCACCCGCGGAGTGTGTGGGCGGCGAGTTCAGAGTACTGGCTGTGGTGCTGCGTGGTGGCGCGGGGGTGGCAGTGTTGCAGGTGTAGAACTGATGGGAAGAGGTATGTGTGCGCGCGTGTGTGTGCGCGCAGCTCGAGACCAACCTTGAAGGGACAGTGGGGACGGGAGTCCGTCGGGGCGCCCCCAGGTCACCTCTACGGACCCCAGGTGCCAAGCGTCGGGGTGGGACCGGCGAGGGGGAGGTTTCTCAAGACCTTTCAACACCCCAGGGATCGGCCTGCGGCTTCCGCGGACCCGAGAGAGGCAGAGATCCCTGGACCGGGAGCCAGAGCTCGAGGAGCAGAGATTCGGGAGAGGTGACGGACGCGAGCCCGGCGCACAGACCCAACGACTGTCGGGCCACCTTGGTCGGGAGCTGGGCTGCGGCACGGGCGGGGCGGGGCGGGGCGGGGCGGGGCGGGAGCGACGCGTGATTGGCAGCCACCAGGGCCATTAGGAAGCGCCCGGGCCCGCGCTGGGCGCCCGGGAAACGCAGTTTAAAACTCCAGCCCAGGCCCCGTCGCGC
This sequence comes from Symphalangus syndactylus, assembly GCF_028878055.3. Classification (NCBI taxonomy): domain Eukaryota; kingdom Metazoa; phylum Chordata; class Mammalia; order Primates; family Hylobatidae; genus Symphalangus; species Symphalangus syndactylus. The sequence goes on along the minus strand of NC_072441.2, from coordinate 131,249,901 downwards.
GTAGATGGCAGCGGCGGCGGCGGCGCGGGCCGGGGTGACCAGGTACGAGCGGGCGGGGCTGGCGGGCCGAGCCGGGAGTGGTGCGGGACAGTCGCTGCAGGGAGGACGCGGGCCGTGAGAACCCGGGGACAGCCTCCCCTCTTGCGGTCCTGCAGTCCCGGACCCACTGGGTGGATCAGAAAGTTTGCAGGGAGCCAGGGACTAGGAGACAGACAGACAGCGCAGGGACAGAGAAAGCGGAGGGATGCCAGAAAGACGGAGTCGGGGACAGACAGAGAGACCCAGGGTGAGACAGAGGAAGAGATACCCGGGGCTGAAAACGGTGGCAGAAAGTGAGCAACTTAGGGAGACAGAAAGAGCGCAGAACTCGAAATTCCGAGGCAGAGAGAGCGGAGGGCAAGCCGTGGGTAGAAACGCGCCGAGGCGAAGACGAAGGCCTTAGCCCGCGGAGACGCAGGCACCCGCGGAGAACGCTTCGGATCCGTCACGGTTTTGCCTCATTTGGAAGATATTACTTCGCCCCTGAAAAAAAAATAAATACAAAAAAGGTTTGGATATTAAGCGGAGACAAATCCTTCTCAGTTTGGAAGGGGGCGGCGCGGGGAGGGAGGTGGCTGGCTTAATGCGGAGCAGATGCGGCCTGGGGAGTCGTGGAGCCCTGGGCGGGGGCTGGGGAGGGGGCGCGGCCGGCAGCCTAGTTCCCAGCCTGCGGAGCGCAGAGGCCGCCCACACCCTCCCAGCTTCCTGGTCCACGCGAACCCCGCAGTGCTCCGGGCATTGCCCGGGTCTGGCTTTGGTCTCGCCCGCGCAGATCCCGTTCAAACTCAGCTGCCACCAAGTGCGCCTTTTCTCTCTGGATTGCGATTCTGCACGAATTTTCCAGTTGAGGGTGGTTCGGCGCTCAGCCAGCCTCTGCCCTTGAAGACGCGGCCTTGGGCTAGGGCCCTCCAGGTGGGTGTTTAGGGCGCAGTGGCCCTAGTTCTCTGGAATTCGTTTTGCCTCCCGCGGCCTCAGCCGGCGTGGGTCAGGCGAGCTCTGGCGAGGAACGGCAGGCTGCAGCCAGTCCCCGGAGCGGCTCTCGGGGCGCTTCTAGGGGAGCGGTCAAAGGGTTGCGGGGACTGCCAGGGTCCTTCCTCCCTGGGCTTCCTACACAGGATGGCCGTAACTCAATCGTTGGCGGCGACAGGCCAGGGGCCCTGATGGACTGTGCAGGGTCCCGGGCACCACCGGCTGAACTTTCTGGCGGTCACAAATTCCCGGAACTTGCGCAGGGGCTTCGGTGGCACTGGTGGTGCACTTAAGGAGCTTGAGGGAAACCTCCTCTTCCCCAAATTCGCACCAAATCTGGGGCCCCGACTTTTCCTGGATTCCAGCCACGCTCGGTTTGGGAGGCAGTGGGCTCCTCAGGCTTGTGATTTGCGGCAGGAAGGAGTCCCGGAATGGGAGAACCGGGAGGACGAGATCCGAGGCCTTTTCACCCTCTTTGCAAGCATGCAATTCACCAAAGCCGAGAACCCACCGGGCCTGGAGCGCAGCCTCAGCGCTGGTTCCGACCAGGGCCCCAGAAGGTCTTTTTCGTTTGAGAAAAGTCCTCGGAGGCCGGGGCAGGGTGGGCCGGTGTTGGTTTACTAAGGGCGCCTCCGGTTTGAGGGCGTTGGGGAAAGAGGAGGGCTTTATTGACTCGATGGGCCTTGGAGGAGAGGGGCTGTCTATACCGCAAGGGGTTGTGTGCTCCACAGCCGAGGAAATTGTGCAAGTTCCTAGCTGGCTGTGGCGATGGCAGGGCGACCAGAGTCCTTTCTCCTCTCTAGTGCTGGGGATTCTGTGCGCTGCAGGCGGGTCAGCGCTGTCCAACCCCTTTCTAGAAAGTTCTATGGTCTATTAGGTGGGCGTAGTGGGGGTTGTTTTCAATTTTTCAGGGATTTGTGTTTCAGTTACCCACATCGCTGGTTCTCCTCTCAAATGGAAAGGCACTCTGGCCTAAGGACCAATGAATTTAGTTCCTACCACCCCTTTCTGCAAACCGGCTGTGTTTATGTGTGTCTAGGTGTTCGAAAAAAATCGAATTTGCGGCCTAGTGAGAGCAAATTATCTGGATAATTGGCTCAAATCTCTCTCCTGTATGGCTGGGGTAGACATACTCTTGGGAAAAGAAGCAGGGCATTGCTACTCAGGAGGCGGGTAAACACCTTACCCCACCCCTGCAGTCTTTGGGGGCGCCTACTCCTGCAAGGAGGCTGGAATCTGGTGGCCCAGACCCCGAATGGAATGCAGAACAGAAAGGCAGAGGTGTGGAGGAGTGGAAACCCGCCCCAGGCGAAGGCCACGGCGAAGGTGAAGGACAAGCACTCGGGCCTCGGGGTGGGCTCTGCCAGATAGCGGGCTTACGGGTCAGCTTCATGGGCATCGGGTGAGTGTCTGGAGGATCCCTGCACCCCTGTCCTAGCCACTTTCACATGCACAACCCCAAGTTGTCAGGAAATTTGAGCTGTTTCTCTGTTCTCAAACACAACTTGCACCTGACACCCTGCGGGCACACACCCAGGCACACACTGCGGATTTTGAGCAGGAAATAAAGTTTCCACCCTCTCCTGGGTGTCAGTGCTCTGGGAGTGTACAGCCTAGAATGAGGAGTCTACCATAGCCCTTAGTGCCAGACTCTCGGAAGCCAGGGTTCTTCTGAGGAGCAACCAGTCTGGTTTGACGATTGGAGCATGGGGGCATTGCCGGTGGTTTTTGAGGGAAAGGGAGAAGCAGACCCAGAGGCGCAGTCCCCCATGTCTGAACGAATTCTGTGTGCGCACACATATTTGCCAGCTGTCTAGATTGACGGTCACACACAGACACACATACAGAGGCTGACAGGCACACAGAGTGGGACTCCTGGGTTAGAGTCACCTGGGCTATGTATATCACACTCAGACACACTTTGAGAAGTCACACAAGAGGCATGGGCAGATCCACTAACCACATAAAACCCCTCTGATAGACATAGTTCCATTCTCACAGGTTAAACTCACGCAGACACTCATGCTCAACACATGCAGACACCCCGTAGGGCAACAGTCCCAAGCGTCACAGCCCCACCTTGCGCAGAAGCCCCGGGCAGCCCTAGGGAGGGTGCGTCTACATTTTTGCTTGTCCTCTGCGCTCCCTATTCCTGCCACTCTCTCCCGGCCTCGAAGTTACTCCTCCTCCTCCGGCCAGTCCCAGGTCCTCAAGGAGCCAGTCTTCACCTCCCCCACCCCTGCCTTCCCATTTCACCCCCCACCCCACCCCTTCCCCACAGTCCCGCTCGGCCGCCCTGCAGTGCCCATGTAAATGACAGCAATAAATATCTAATCAAGGCCCCAGGCGACGCCACTGCTGCCCGCCAAAGCCCATTACCGAACGAGTAGGGAGGGGCGCTGGGGTGGGTTGGTGAGCTTCCGGCGGGGCGGCGGGGTGTGTGTTCTGGTCTCCACATTCATCCTGCACTGAGTGCCTCTCCTGTCTGACCTTGAGCGAGTCTCAGTTTCCCCTTCCGTAAGAAGGGCACTGAGCTGGGCTCTCCATTGTCCAGCCTTCTCGCCGTTCAGTGGCCTCTCTATTTAGTCACCTGTCCGTTCTTCCAAGCTTATTTGACTCTGCCCCAGTGTTGCCTGATGGATGGACATCCCAGCTTGGACAGACCACAGATCCTAGCTCTGGTGGCTCTGGCCCCAACTGTTCTTCAGACTTTAGCCAGGTTTTTGCTGGCAAAGGGGAGTTCCCTGGATATGACAGTGGCAGGAGGGAGCACATTTCCCAGGTGGGGTCACTCCTTCCCTCTGGTCTACAGCCACTGTGGGCACTGCTTCAATGAGCCCCGAGGCCGCTGGAGCCCACTGGGTTTCCCGGCCCCTTCCAGCCTCCACAGCTCTATCTCCAGGGTTTGTTTGTGCCCCGATGAGTTGTACATCTGTCAATGTGCAGAGCAGGAACCGCGCTTTCTGCGCCCGCAGGACAGACCCTCCTCCGAGTTCCTCCAGCCGTTTGGAGGCCCTAACTTGGGCATGGAGCAGCTCGGCTCCACAGGGGACTCTGTAGTCCCTGTTTCCCAGCCCCGGCCTGGATCTGGATGGCCAAAAGTGGACCAGGTCATCCCTGACGGACTTTGGGCCAAGGCTAACTGAGCAGGCAGGGCCACCGCTTCTGTACCCTGGAGAGGCCAGGAACATCCTGGGGTCTTAATCTATGCCCTGCTCCATCTCGGCTCCGCCCAAGTCTCCTCGATCTCCAGTGTGCTAGCCGTATCTCTGCCAGAAAGGAAGCAGAGAATCAAGCAATTACCCAGACAACTCTACTCTCAAGACTTGCAGTCAGGTCCCTTGACCTACCCCTCCACCTGCCTGCTCTCAAAAGCTGATGCTGGGCCAGATTCGAGAAAAAGCAACAAAAAAGTGGCCGCTCCCATCTTCTTTCCCTTTCCGGCTGCATTTTGCTGCCTTAAAAAAAAAAAAAAAATTAACTCCAGCCGCCTGATTTCTCTGCACCCCCAACATTAAGGACCTCGGAAAACTGGAGGACTGTAGGCGGAGGGGCCGCCCTCAGTCTCAGCCCATTAGCCTGCGGGGGGCTAATTACCCCAATTAGTGGCTGATTTATAATTAATGGCTCGGACCAAGGGATAATTGGATGTTAATGGATAACAGTTTGTATAAGGAACTAAGAGCCTGGACTCCTTCAAAGGACCGCTGGCCGGTGGTCGGCCCTGAGACCCACCGGGATCCTGGAACTCTCCCAGTGGGTTCTTCTGCTATCCACTGGGCCCCCATCCCTGAGCCAAGAGGGGAGGTGAGAATCTCCTTTGAGAAATTTATGAGCTCTGTGTGCCCGTTATGAAGTCCAGCACCTCTTCCAATCTGACCCTTGCAAAACCACGTACTTCCAAGCCCACCTGCCTGCCACGCATGGCTCCAACTCCAGGTTCACTTTGGGGACCCTCAGTGGAGATGAAAGGAGGATGAGCAGATTCTTTGACCCCCCCACAGCTCATCCCCTTCCCATATGGATCAGGCAATGTGGGGTTAATGGTGGCCTATGATATAGATATGATACCTATGCCACTGGCTGGGGGAGGGAACATGGCCAAGGTGGGGACAGTGACCAGGGCTCATGTAGGATGAGGTCAGAGCTTAGTCTGTGACAAGGTCAGGGCCACAGCTGTGGCCAGAAGGTGGCTTGGCTTCTGGTGAGGACACTGGATTTTCCCTGCTGGGGCAGGGCAGAGCAGGCAGGGTGAAGAGGAAACTTTGGACATTGGCCCACTCTCATCTCCCAGAGCTGGTTTCCTCTTCCCCAGGGCATGTGACCATCTGCAATTCCCCTAGAATCTGAGCCCTTCGAGCTGGGATTCATGACACTACTCCCAAAGTCCATCGCTCAACAGGCAGTGGCTCCATCTTTATTTGTGGAATGAATGTCTGATGTCCTTTGCTCTGGGTACTGGGTCCTGAGTACTAGCTGGGGAAGCAGACCCTGCCCTGGATCAAGGTTAAGAGCTCTCTGGTGGGCACTGATTTCACAATTTGGAGTTAGACTCCCTCGATTTCATCCCGGCTAAGCTGCTTAGCTGTGTAGCTTTGGACAAGTGACTTTACTTCTCTGGGTCTCAGCTGCCTTATCAGTCAAATGGGGATTATGAGGTTGTGAAGATTAAATGAGATGCTGCCAGTCAGGTCTCTATGAGGATAGCTGGTAATAATAGGTATTTATTATAAAACTCTGGCAAAAGGTAGGCAAATGGGCAACTACAATTTGGTAAGGATAGGAATTTAAAGAAGTCACTGGACACAGCCGGTGACTTCTGGATCGAACCACTGCTAAAATTGGATGATTTTAGCAAATTATCCAATCTTTCTCACCTTCCATTTCTGAATCTGTAAGATGGGGATGGCAGGAGACGCTTCCTGGAGAAAGGCATGTCCAAGCTTAATGTGAGTCAGGAGCTCTCCAGGTCATGCTGGTGGAGGGACAACATTCCCGGAGTAGGAGGCAGCCACATAGTAGCTTTGGAGAGCCATGGCTCAGTGGTGGGTGGAGTGTACAGGAGGGAAGGAAGGAGAGATGACAGATTTGGATATGGCTTTGAAGAAATATGGCTTTGAAGGTATCAGAGAGAACTGGTCTGAGAGATGGGTTCATTTGTTTCAAATGAGGCCTGGCCCACCCCACCCTCTGGTGGAGAGCCCTGGCTGGGAAGAATCTGGCCCCTGGCGGGGGAGGAATAGGCTGATCCCTGGGCTTTCTGCACCTTTGAGTGCCTGATACTGACAGGAGATTCAGGGAGCATGGAGGGTTCAGCATAACCCGAGAATGGATCTGGGGCTCTTGGAGGAGCCCCTGTAAAATAAGCAGCATCTGAGAGGTAGTAGCTGGGGATGTCCTCGTGTCAAGCTTGCTCTCAGACCATGTGCCTGCAGGGTCCTTGGTCAGGGTAGGACTAGGATCTCCACAGCCCTCACATCCTATCCTCCCACTGCAGATTCCTGGCAACTCAGAACTAAGAACAGATGTGGGAACAGGGGTACTTGCTGGGATGGGGGCTCAGCCTTCACCATTCCCAAGCAGGCCAGCCGAGGGGACTCATCTTCCTTGAGCCTCAACTCCTTATTTGTAATGTGGAGAGCACCTCTCTCATAGACTTGGGGTAAGAAGTTAATGAGGTACTGAAGTTGAGTATCTGGCATGTGCCAGGGACAGAGCTGCTTTTAAAATCTTGGACCCAAAAGCTCAGAGTTGGAAGGCTTCTAGGTCATCTTCAGCCAGCCCCACAACACCCACGCACTCATGCACACACACATGCATACACATGAACGAATCCCTCCTTTTCGGCCTCCCTCACACATGGCTGGCCAGCCCTAGGTTACACAGTTCTCATGACAAGGTCTCTTTCCCTCCCGGTTAGTGTCATATCAGAAGAGGTCAGAGATGGTAGGACCCTAGCCAAGGTCACAAAGCAGCCTGGAGTTGGGGCAGGAGCCCTGGCTTGCTGCTCCCGGGTTCATGTATTCATGATCTTCTACCTGCATGAGTAAAAGCACTTTTGGACTCCAAACTGCAAAGCAGGAGGGACAGTTGCAGTGGCCTCTCCCCTCAGAGTGTCACTGGAGAACCTCCAGAGATAAAGGGGCAGCAGCCTTTCTCAGGGAAGAGAGTCCATGGCAACAGGCTACTCTCAATCTCTCCCTCTGCCGTTGACACCCAAGGCTAGTCCTCACCAGGGCCTATCTCTCGGTCACACTGTGAAAATAAATACCAGGTAGCTCTTCAGAGACTCAGAGGCCTGGATTCCCATCCTGCCTCCACCACTTACTAGCTGTGGGACCTTGGGCAGGAGACTTTATCTCCCTGAGTCTTAGTTTTCTCATCCATATAATGGGGATAATTATACCTATCTGGAAGTGTTGTGTTGAAATTTATCAGGTGATATACCTAGAATGAGTGAAACAAGACTTGGCACGTGGTAGATATTCAAAGAGAGGTAGCTGTTGTTGTGGTTGTTAATGAGATGATGTGTCTCACCGTGCCTCACCGTGCCATTCTCTCAGAGAATGTTTGTTTCCTCTGCTTGTACTTCTCTTTCCTTTCCTTTAAGTAAAGTTTTTCTGCCTTGTTTCCATTGTGAATGGGAATGAGAAGAAACAGAGGGAGAATTAAAAGTCCAGAGAAGGAAAGGGAGAGGCAAAGAGTGGTGGGGTAGGCCTGTGGGGTGGCTGGGCAGGGTGTGACCCAAGGAAAGGTCCACTTTCCTTTTAATCAAAGACATCTTGCATGCATTTTCATGGCACTGCTGCTGTTAATTTATAAAAAATGCCCCCTAATAAAATTCTGCTTGATTCTTCGATTGGTTGGGCATTAGGCCGCAGCCAGCAGCGATGCGGGGACATAACGGATGCATTTGCAGATTTGGAAAATTAAAGCCATCTATATGGCGCCTGTGGCGGGAGATCCGCCGATCTGCTTGCTTAATGAAATATAAAGATTCTTTTAACCAATGTAAGCACAATTCGACAGCTTGTGAAACGCGGCCGCGCCGTGATGGATGGCTCTCCTGGCTCGCCAGGAATTGCGGGGCGGCACCTTTTAAATATATAATAGATTCTGTTTGGAGTGTGCAGTGGACTGAGCCCATGCAGGGCCCGGCCTGGGGCCAGGAGTGCAGGGCCTCTGTTCAGAGGCTCCTGCAGGCCTTGTAGGGTTCCAGCCCCTGGGGGCCTCCCTATAGGGGCCACCAGGACTCAGAACTGGATGTGGAAGGGGTTCCTGCAGCTGGGCCTGGCTCAGGACCTCAGTAGTGCAGGTCCTGGCTGCCCCTATTGCTGGGAAAGGGCCCACTGGGCAGGGGTCACCCTCATGAGGCCTACGGCCTGGCACAGAGGAGGTAGTGGGCTAGGACTCTGGGTCTCCATTTCCTCCCGTGGACCATCGTGGGCTGTGGTGGTCCTGCCTCCCTCACAATCCCTTGGTCTAAAATTCCTTCCCATTCATTCAACATTTACTATTTACTAAGCACCAACTGTGTACCAGGCTCTGTGCTAAATGTTGCAAAAACTAAAATGGCTAAGACAAATTATTTATTTTCTGTGTTGATCTCTCTCCTTGCTTTTTTTTTTTTAATTTCTCTGTATTTTTCTCTTGTTCTCTCTCACACCTTGTTCAGGGGTGGAAGAGCCACAATACACTGACCTAGCAGCAGAGGACAGGGCCACATGACTTTCCAGGGTACCATTTAGTGTACCGTCCCCTGGTCACACACTTACAGACACATCATTTGCACACATGGGCTGACAGGCATGCACACCCACCAAGACACATAAAATAGCCAGATATACACATAAACAGAGACAGACGCACATACAATCATGTGGCCGATCCCGGTTGGGTTGTGTACACACATGGCCGCACATGGACACTGAGGTGAGCTTCAGACCTATGGCTGTGTGGTACCACATGTGTGCAGCTCAGATGGTAAGTAGCATCCACTGACAAGGGTCCCTCTATGGCCTCAGAGGAGAGTAGGGGCCTTGATGTCCAGCTGTAGTGAGGAAGAGGAGTATGAAGCTGGAGGGAGAGGAGCTTAGCAGGGAAGATTTAGGCTTCCACACAGCTTCATCTCACAGCACACACACATGCACACAGTGTGCACACGAGCATGCATGCCAGAGGGAATGTGTTTTTTCTTTTCTTTCTTTTTTCTTTTCTTTTTTTTTGTTGAGACCGAGTCTCACTCTGTCACCCAGGCTGCAGTGGCGCAATCTCTGCTCACTGCAATCTCCGCCTCCCCGGTTCAAGCGATTCTCCTGCCTCAGCCTCCCGAGTAGCTGGGATTACAGGTGCCTGCCACCACGCATGGCTAATTTTTGTATTTTTAACAGAGTTGAGGTTTCACCATGTTGGCCAGGCTGGTCTCAAACTCTTGATCTCAGGTGATCTGCCCACTTTGGCCTCCCAAAGTGCTGGGATTACAGGCGTGAGCCCCGCGCCCAGCAGAATGTGCTTTTTCTTGCTGTCCTCCTATTGCCTTGGACCAAATCAGAGATGATAGAAATCAGGGAATGGAATATGCTGGGGAAAGATCCTGTGTGACTGGGGCTGGGAAATACTAGCTAGTGGGAAGAACTTCACCTGTTGACACCTGTTTCACCATTTTCTACCTCCATGGCCTTCAGCAAATTATCTAATCTTTCTCGCCTTCCATTTCTGAATCTGTAAGATGGGGATAACATTTTCTACCTCCTACGGTGTTGGGAGAATTGATGGAGATGTCTGATGTATCAGAGGCATTTAATAAATAGTTGTGATTATTAACTCATCATCTGATCCTTATTTCCTAACCTTGCTTCTGCGCTAGACCCTGTGATCTGGGCTGGGGGTGGGATGGGTGTCCAGAAATGCGTGATATAGTTTCTGCCCTCAAGGAGCTCAGTCTAGTCTAGCTGGGGAGATAGAAGTGTCATCACAGCACTCTGCTGCAGGCACTAGAATTAAGAAAATACATGGAAGGTGCTGAGTGTGGTGTCTGGCACAGAGTGTGTTCAGTACATGATAGCTAGTATTGCTGTTGTTGTCTTCATTGTGGTCATCCTCATTTCTATGATCTGAGCACACTTATCACTGCCTGGAGCCGGGAGAGATGCCTTGTCAGAGGCGAGTGGGGGAAGGCCCCATTTCTGAAGAGGGCTCAGTTGAGCTAGGCCTTATGGAGAGGGAAGAATTTGTTAGGTGAAGGGAAAGAAGAGGAATGGTGTTTCAGGTAGAGGGCCCAGCAAGAGTAAAGGCGTGGAGATGAGAAGGAGTGGCAGGTAGTCTGGTAGTGCTTGGTGCTGGGGAGGGGGAGGGCATCAGGCCATACTGGGAAGATCTCAGAGACCTTTGGAGGGCCGTGAGGATGGGGCAATTGTGGGGCCCAGAGAGGGATCTCTCTGGCTTCAGTTAATAAAGCTGCGTTGTGCATCAAAAACTGTGAGATCAGTGATAATTAAGTCAGTTAAAATGTCACTTACCACATTAACAGCAGTGAGTTCTAAAGCAACAAATCCCCTGAGTTTGGTGGGGGAGGGGCATTCCAAAAGCAGGAGTTGGGATGGATGAAATTGCTTCTAAACTCTGTTCCCCCTTCCCTACCTGGAGCTTGTGACACTCCAGAGCCTGGTTTCATCCTCATATCCAGCGAAAGACGTGGATACCTCCCCCCAGCCCCTACCCCCCTCCCCCAAAAAAGAAAGGAAGAAATAATATAAATGTGAAAATCACCTGTAATCCCATTTGCTATCTCCCAGAGATAACCTCTGTTAACATTTCAGGGTATAACGTTCTAGACTTTTTTCTATGCATATTTATACATACATTATAAAAATGGGATCGTATCATGCATACTGCTTTGTTACCCATTTCCCCCACTCGACAGTGTACTGTGAACATCAGCACATACAGATACACATCATTGTTTTAAATTGCGGTGCTGTAGTCCACTGTGGGAATACCTGTCCCCTCATTTGCTAAACTAATCCTCTCTCGATGGACAGTTAGGTTTTCAATTGTTTGCCATCACAGGCAGTGCTGTGATAAATATTCGCATACACATATCTCTGCATACTTGAAGGGTACATTTCTAGAAATGGAATCGTTGGGTCAAAGACGATGTACTCTCTAAAGGCTTTTTGATGTAAGGAGTAAATAGCTCTTCTGCCATCAAGGTAGGAGAAGGATCATCTCCCACTCCCCTAGATAACCCTGTGTAATAATTTTTCTTTGTATTTGCTAATCTGATTGGTACACAATGACCTTTCTTTTCTTTTCCCTCCCTCCTTCCCTCCCTCTCTCTCTCTCTCTTTCTCTTTCTTTCTTTCTTTCTTTCTTTCTTTCTTTCTTTCTTTCTTTCTTTCTCTTTCTTTCTTTTTCTCTTTTTTTCTTTCTTTCTCTGTTGCCAAGGCTGGAGTGCAGTGACATGATCTCAGGTCACTGCAACCTCCACCTTCCGGGTTCAAGTGATTCTCTTGCCCCAGCCTCCCGAGTAGCTGAGATTACAGGCGTGGGTCACCACACCTGACTAATTTTTGGTATTTATTAGTAGAGGCAGGTTTCACCATGTTGGCCAGGCTGGTCTCGAACACTGACCTTAAGTGATCGCAAAGTGCTGGGATTACAGGCGTGAGCCACCACGCCTAGGCTTTTTCTTTCTTTGGTTATAAATAAGGCTGAGCTTTTTGTCATGTCGGTTGGCTATTTGTATTTCTTCTTTAATGAGTTGTTTCTTCATTTACTTAGCCTATCTTTTACTAGGGTGACCATCTTTTTATTTATTTAGAGATGGGGTCTTGCTATGTTGCCCAGGCTGAATTCAAACTTCTGGGCTCAAGTGATCCCCTCACTTTAGCCTCCTGAGTAGCTGGGACTACAGGTGTGTGCCACCACACCCAGCTTTATTTTTTTATTCCTAAGTAAGAGTTCTTTGTATATCATGGATATTCCCTTTTGTTTGATTTGTGCTATTTATTTTTTATGAATTCCTCTATGTCATATACAGTATATAACAGATATTTTTCCAAATTTGTTGTTTGCCTTTTAGCTTTGTTTATGGTATATTCTGTTATACTGAGGTGTAAATTCTTCATCTCACCGTGTCTATCACTCTTTTAGCTTTCTGCCTTGAGGTTGTGGTTACGGTGTGTGGAGTGGGCTTCTGCAAGTGAATGTTGTTGGAGGAAGTTAATGTGTGAATGCTGACTCCGAAATCTGTAAATCTAGCCCTCAGCTCCAGACTCCTATATCCAACAGCCAGTTCAACATCGGCTTACTTGGAAGTTGAATTCACATGTCAGTCATTCTTGCCATGTCCCCCAAAACCTTGGTTTCCATTCTGTCCCTCCCCAGATCTGCTTCTCTAACTCAATGCTCTTCATTCAGGAAAAGACCCATCTTCACTCAGCTGTTCAGGATGGAAACCTGAGTTATCTTTTTTTTTTTTTTTTTTTGCCCTCTTTTCCTCACATCTTATAACTAAGCTATCAGCAATCATGCTGATTCTACCTTCAAACTACCAGAATCTGACCATTTTCGGCACCTCCTCCCACTCTAGTGAAGGCAGCAGGTCACTAGCCTGGACTTCTGCGGTGTCCTACTGGCCTGGTCTCTCCACTTTTCTTCTCGCATCTCTGCAGTTTGTTCTCTGTATAGCAGCCAAAATGAGCTTTTAAAAACAAATCATAGGCCAGGTGTGGTGGTTCACGCCTGTAATTCCAGCACTTTGGGAGGCCAAGGCAGGAGGATTGCTTGAGCCCAGGAATTTGAGACCAGCTTGGGCAACATAGTGAGACCCTGTCTCTTAAAAAAAAATAAAAATAAATTATCCCAGCATGACGGTAGTCCCAGCACACCCAGGAGGCTGAGGTGGGAGGATTGCCTGAGCTCCAGAGATTGAGGCTGCGGTGAGTCAAGATTGCACCACTGCACTTCAGCCTGGGAGACACAGCGAGACCCTGTCTCAGAAATAAAAAAAACAAAACAAGCCGGGCGCGGTGGCTCACGCTTGTAATCCCAGCACTTTGGGAGGCCGAGGCGGGCGGATCACGAGGTCAGGAGATCGAGACCACGGTGAAACCCCGTCTCTACTAAAAATACAAAAAAAATTAGCCGGGCGTGGTGGTGGGCGCCTGTAGTCCCAGCTACTCTGAGAGGCTGAGGCAGGAGAATGGTGTGAACCCGGGAGGCGGAGCTTGCAGTGAGCCGAGATTTTCGCCACTGCACTCCAGCCTGGGTGACAGAGCGAGACTCCGTCTCAAACAAAAAACAAAAAACAAAACAAAACAAAACAAAACAAAAAAACCCAGATCATATTATGTTACTCCCCTCAAGACCCTCCAGGGGCTTCCCATCACACTCAGGATAAAATCCAGATGGGATTTCCATTGGGCCGTGGGATTAGTGGGATTACAATGGGCCGTGGAGCCCTCTGGCTAGCGGCCCCTCTCCCTCTAACCTTACCTCCTTCACCTGCTCCCTCCATCTGTGCTCCAGCCACCCTGGTTTTCTTGCTGTTCTACACACACAAGCTTGTCCGTGCCTCAGGGCCTTTGTCCTTGCTGTTCCTTCTGCCTGGAAAGCCTTTCCTGAGAGCTCCACATGGCTGACTTCAAGTTTCTGCTCAAATGTCGGAGAGCCCTTTCTTGACCGCATGTTCTAAAACAATCTCTCCTTTCCCTCTTGTCATTCTCCTCCTCTGCCTTATTTTTCTTCAGAGCCCGTATTCCCGTCCGACATTAGTACATATATTTTTATTCATTGTTATACATCCCCCTATCCAGGAATGTAAATTCCATGAAGTTAGGGACTTTGCTGTTTAGTAAGTGGGTGCTTAATAAATATGTGTTGGATGAATATGTGTAATATACAAATGGATGTGTGTGAGTGTAATGTTTGTGTGTAGATGTCTCTGCTGCAACTGTGTGTGTTTGTGTGTAAGCTGTGGATGTTTGATTATGTGTAGCCTGTGTCTGTTTCAGTGAGGAGCTGAGATACCTGCATATGTCTTCCTTTTATCAAATGGACCTGCCACTGCCCCAGCCTTCCCTTTTCACCTCCCACACTTGGGAAATAGGAAACGCCTTTGTGTTTTGGGGAGACTCCAGATGCAGAGTCAATTCCAAAAATGACATTTCACACTGCTGCAGAGTGGGTGAGTGTCCAGATGGGACCTTGGCAGCCTCTCACTGAGGCTGGAGCCATCTCAGTAGGATGGACGTCTTCTCTGATGAATGGAATATTTCCTTGGAACAATTTGCCATGAAAGAATAAGGCTGCAGGAATGTGGAGTGGGGCAGGCCCTGGACTGGCTGTGTGGCCTCAACTTGTCACTGTTCTTTTTCTGAGCCTCAGTAGACTCAACTGCAAGTGGGGCTCGTCATTCTTGGCCTGCTTGCTTCTTGGAGATACGGTGAGAATAAAGGGAGGTAATGGCGGTAAATGTATGACAGTCATAACAACAGTATTCTTATGCTTGTGCAGGACCTTAGGGTTTATCTCATTTCTTTCTTTTTTTTTGGAGACGGGGTCTCGCTCTGTCGCTCAGGATGGAGTGCAGTGGCGCAATCTCCGCCTCCCAGGTTCAAGCAATTCTCCTGCCTCAGCCTCCCGAGTAGCTGGAATTACAGGCATGCGCCACCATGCCCAGCTAATTTTGGTATTTTTAGTAGAGACGAGGTTTCACCGTGTTGGCCAGGCTGGTCTCGAACTCCTGACCTCAGGTGATCCGCCCGCCTCAGCCTCCCAAAGTGCTGGGATTACAGGCGTGAGCCACCGTGCCCAGCCCTGGGTTTGTCTCATTTCAAAGCAAATGCCTCAGTGGGGAATCTAGCTCTGGTCTTGGCTCCAAGTGGGCCTCAATGGGTATTGGTTGAATAAGTAATAAGTGTGTGAGTGAATCAATGAAGGTAAAAATGAGTAAGTGCCTGAGTAATTGAATGAAGAGATGATTGTATAAAGCAGCAAATGAATCTGTAAATCACAGTGACTAACTTTTGGGCACATACTATGATCCAGTCCTTTGTAAAGGCTTCTCTTAATCCTTGCAGCAACCCTATGAGATAGGTACTATCATGAACCCCATGTTGCAGATAGAGAAACTATGGGTCAGAGAAATTAAAGCCACAAAGCTCTTGAGTGGTGGACTTGAGGTTGCAGCCTGCCCTGGGCAGTCTGACTCCAGAGCCCAGAGCCCTAAACCCACACTGGCCCTGCTGAGTGAATCAATGAATGAGTGGGTGAATGAAGTAGTGAATGCAGGAACCCCCACACGGTAAGCCACGGGCAAGACAGGCTCCCTTCCGATGGAGGGAGCTTCTGACCCATCAGAAGGTGGGCATCCAGGGTCTGGACTGGGGGTGGGTCTCCCTGAGGGCAGAGTCTGACAGGCTTGCCTCATGGCCCCTCTCCCTTTTCTGTCTGTAGGCGGATGCCGCCATGCAGCACTACGGGGTGAACGGCTACTCACTGCACGCCATGAACTCACTCAGCGCCATGTACAACCTGCACCAGCAGGCAGCCCAGCAGGCCCAGCACGCCCCCGACTACCGGCCTTCAGTGCATGCGCTTACATTGGCTGAGCGCCTGGCTGGTAAGGGCCCTGGAGATGGGACCGTGGGGACAGGACTTTGGGGGTTGGGGGAGAAGGTTCTGGAAGGCAAAGAGGAGAGGGAGCACTGGCCAAGCTTGTTCTAGGAGGCTCAAAAAGACTCAGGTCACTTAGCAACACAGAGAGATGTCAATTCAAAACTATGCATGTATATCCAGAGCGCCTTTTGTTTGCCAGCAGTGTCCAGGGCGCTGGAGCTGCCCTATGCTTTCAAATTCTCGTAACGAGCCTGTGAGGGAGGCATTCATTAGCCCTATCTCACAGATGAAGAAATGAGGTAGGAGGGTAAAGGACTAGTCCAGAGTATTATGGCTGGGAAGTAGCTGGAAGAGCCTGGAATGCCCAGGCAAGGAGAGTTCAGGCACAGGGAATTGTAAATAATAGCTTCTATGTTCTGACACCAACTGTGAGTTAGGCGCTGTGGGAGTCTCTCTCTTTCTGTATGCATCAAATCATCCAATCCCCATGTGGAGTGGCTATGGTTTCCATTTTATGGACAAGGAAACGGAGGCTCAGAGAGGCTAAATCTGGGCCAAGTGGGGTTGGAACATAACAGGGCTAAAAATATGAGCTTTGGAGTCCTAGACTTGAAATCAGCACGAGGCTTTCCCACTCAGCTCTCTTCTCTGAGCCTCAGTTTCTCCTTTTATAAAAAGGAGACAATGGCCATGCCCATCCCCTAGGGTGGTTGGGAGGTGATTTGTGATAACATATGCAAAGTATTCAGCAGAGCCTGGTAGGTGCTCAGAGATCATTACTACCCAAAGCCCAAGGTAAGTACCCATATATGCCTATGAGGGACTGGCAGGCTGGTCCCCCAACACGTGGTTCTACTGACTGTTGCCCTGCCCTGCCAGCCTCTCGGTGGATGAGAAAAGGATTCAGTGACATGGATGAGGAGTTTGATTTCCTGGGAGGTAGTGCCACCCACCCCATCCTGTCCCAGGTCTAGCCTTGAGCAGCTGGTAAATCCACATGGGCCCAGCCCTGTGCCAGGCAGGCCTCAGAAAACTTCAGGGAACTCCTAGGGAGAACAGGTGCCCATGACCCATGAGAGGGCACAATAGGAGGGTTTCCAAGGTCAAATGCTGGGGCAGCTCAGAGCAGCAGGATCAGCTGGGGTAGTCAGGGAGAGCTTTCTGAAAGCCACAGGGCAGGAACCAGGCCTCAAAAAGGCCAACATGAGCAAAGGCACAGAAATGGGATGGGATCTCCACCTGGGTAGCAGCACTGGCCTGGCAGGGAGGGCATGGCCAGTCTCACTCCTTTAGACCCTGCCAGGCCTCTGCGCAGAACTCAGTGGATAAAGGTTCTCTGGACCAGTGTGGAGGCATTAGTTTCTAGTGTGGAGGCATTAGTTTCTAGTGTGGAGGCATTAGTTTCTAGTGTGGGGATGTTGGATACAGTCCTGTGCAAAACCTGGTGGTGACATCAGCTCCTGACAGTATTCCAGGACCCAAGGACCAGAGCACAGAGAGGAGTCAGGGACAGGGGCTCATGTCCACTGGTGGGGGCACAGGAACTGGGGTGTTCAGCCTACCCCCAACTCTCTAATTCTTAAGAAGGAAGGACAAGAACTCCAAGTGAGCTTTTGTATGGAGGCTTTGCCTTCCAGCAGAGGCTCTGCCCACGGTTTAGAGAGCCTGGCTTCCCTGTGACACCTACACGCCCCCCACCCCCCCCACCCCTGCAGTCCCTGGAGCCAGCAGTAGGATGCTGAGCTGTTGCTCCTTCCCCAGCCAGAGTGCGGCTGACAGAGCGGTCCCCACTCCTTCCCCTGCCCCAGGATCATCAGCATGAGCTCAGGGCTGAGTCAGGCCTAGGATTAAGGTCAGTCTGTGAGGGGTTCAGGACTCCCTTTTTAAACTGAAGAAGAAGTATCTCAAAGTCTGGGGCTTCCTGGATACCCAGTTGCCTCTTCCTAGTCTTTTCTTTTTGCGGAGGGGGGATGGAGTTTTGCTCTTGTTGCCCAGGCTGGAGTGCAATGGTGCCATCTTGGCTTACTGCAACCTCCACCTCCTGGGTTCAAGCGGTTCTCCTGCCTCAGCCTCCTGAGTAGCTGGGATTACAGGGGCCCACCACCATGCCCAGCTAATTTTTTGTATTTTTAGTAGTGACAGTGTTTCATCATGTTGGCCAGGCTGGTCTCGAACTCCTGACCTCAGGTGATCCACCCGCCCAAAGTGCTGGGATTACAGGCGTGAGCCACTGTGCCGGGCCGCCTCTTCCTATTTAGGGTGCTGTGGATGACTTCCCATTCCCTGGAGGGCGGGGGAAGGACTCTGGCACCTCTTTGCAGAGGCCGAGATGACTCAAGTTCCCTTCAGCACAGACAGGGCAGGATCCACTTATGACATGATGGGAGACAGTGAAGAGAGAGGTTACTGTCTATCCTTCAGGGGCTAGTCAGGCGAAAGGACTGAAGGCTATACCCCAGGATGGAGGCTAGACCCCGGCCCTAGGCAGACACCTATCCTGGGTGGTTATCATGTTACCAGACATGTGGACAGGACTGTGGAATCAATGGTCCATAGTCCTGTCTCCCCTACAAACCCACAGTGGTTGGAACCAGGTCTCTTTGTCCTTGTGTCCTTGGGGAGGCAGCCACAGGGGTCAAGACTGAGTGCAATAAGCCTTACCTGAGACGTAAGCCCTGCCGCCCCCACCCTCCCCACTCCACTCTTACCCCTAGCCAGGCTCTCTGTTCAGGAAACAGAAGAGCAGGAGCCTCAGGCCCTGCCATCAGAGACTCTAGGCCAGCTGGGATGAGGGGGTTTACATGCAGAGGACAGAGAATCAAGTGCTGGTGAATTCTGTCTGCCTAGTCAGTCCTCCCTTGATTAGACCTTGAGATGGGTACCAGCCCAGCCTGGCTTCTCATGGGCAGGGACCAGTACTCTGATGCTAAAGAAGTGTTAGTATTCAGAATCTAAGGGCTATAGGGTCTTAGAACTCTTGTGATATGGACTTACAGATTATTAGCATCATGGAGTCTCAAAATATACTCATAGTATCCATCTTAGGGTAATACCCACCTACCCACTCCCAGTGCCAAATAACGAAGACCCCCCTCAATCATATGCCTGACAGCCATTTGTGGAGTAGAGTTAGACCTCTGTGGTCCTGGTAGTGCATAATGGGGTGGAGAGACCTTGAAAGCCCACAGCCACATGGAGAGGGGATGGCTGATTTCTAAGGGCAAGGGACCAGGGCCAGCTCTGGAAGCAGCCTGGGTGTCCACAGTGGGTCAGAGCAGGATAAGATTCAAAGCTATTTCCCATAATTAAATGGGCCCCCTCTCCTTGCCCTCCAACGGCTGTACATTTCAAGACATCATCTTGGAGGCCCGTTATGGTTCCCAGCACCGCAAACAACGTCGCAGCCGCACGGCGTTCACGGCTCAGCAGCTCGAGGCCCTGGAAAAGACATTCCAGAAGACTCACTACCCAGATGTGGTGATGCGTGAGAGGCTGGCCATGTGCACCAACCTGCCTGAGGCCCGGGTGCAGGTAGGGCCCAACTCTCCTAACTAGGCCTTGCAGACAAACACCAGATCATCAGTCTGGCCCCTTGTCCAGGAGCCAGCATGTCATCCCTGTGCCAAGGTGCAACTGATCTCTCCATCAAAGCCTTCAGTGATAGGAGGGGAGTTTGGGAAGGGACAGAGTGTGTGTTCCCTAGAGGGGTGGGGGGATGTTATCACGTACATCCTCTCCCGAGCACCCTGCCCCACACCAACCCCACTTCTTTCTTGCCCACCTCAGACTGCTCCTTTCCTGTCCCCAGGTGTGGTTCAAGAACCGCCGGGCCAAGTTCCGGAAGAAGCAGCGTAGCCTGCAGAAGGAACAGCTCCAGAAGCAGAAGGAGGCTGAGGGCTCCCATGGGGAAGGCAAGGCCGAGGCCCCCACTCCAGATACCCAGCTGGACACTGACCGGCCCCCATGTCTGCCTGGCAGCGACCCCCCTGCTGAGCTTCACCTGAGTCTGTCTGAGCAGTCAGCCAGTGAGTCAGCCCCCGAGGATCAGCCGGACCGTGAGGAGGACCCCCGGGCAGGGGCTGAGGACCCCAAAGCTGAGAAGAGCCCTGGGGCTGAGAGCAAGGGGCTGGGCTGCAAGAGGGGCAGCCCCAAGGCAGGTGAGGTCTGAGGGGTACCATGGGAGGGCTGGGGTCTGGGGGCCCTGAGCTTGTGAAGCGAGTCAGAGGCGAGTAATCAACTGCCCCTCAGGGGCATGGCACATCAGAAAGGACTGACGACAGCAGGCCTGGGCCAGGTTTTCACCCTTTAGTTGCAGAGCCGTGGGAAGGTCCAGGGGGTTCTGAGGGACAGGCTGGGTAGCAGGGGAGGGATACTGCGGGAGCTTGGGGCAAAAATTATTTATTAACCATTTGGAAGTATTCCAATATTTTAACAACCAGTGGGATGTCCCAGTGCATACTGGGTGAATACTGTATTAGTACCAGAGATTCCCACATGCAGCAGAGACTCCGAGCACATTTCTGAAGGAACAGAGCTCTGGCATGAGGCATATCTCAGATACAAACCCTAAGCCCAGCAGGGAGGGGACAGGGCTGTGAGCTGAAGGTTGGAGTGAAGGAATGGGGGCTCTGGGCAGGGTGGGGGAGGGGGAAGTTACAGCCTTGAAAAGAAACAGAGACAGACATGGGGGCCTTGGCAGGGTCCCTGGAGCTTTCCCAGGAAGCCTGGGTCCCTTTCTCCTAGGATTCTGAGCCTTGCTTCAGGGGATGCTCTGGCTGAGATGGGATGGATGTGGTTTCAGCCGAAGCCTGTCTTGTCTGTTGTGCCAAGGGGGTGAGAAGGCTGAGTGCACCTCTCCTGGCAGACCAATGCCCTTGTCCTGAGGGCTTTGTTCTTGGGTTCTCTGCTTGCAGATTCCCCAGGCAGCCTGACCATCACTCCTGCGGCCCCAGGGGGTGGCCTCCTGGGCCCCTCCCACTCCTATTCCTCGTCCCCGCTGAGCCTCTTCCGTCTGCAGGAGCAATTCCGCCAGCACATGGCGGCCACCAACAACCTGGTGCACTACTCATCCTTCGAAGTAGGGGGTCCGGCCCCTGCTGCTGCCGCGGCGGCTGCTGCTGTGCCCTACCTGGGCGTCAACATGGCCCCGCTGGGCTCACTGCACTGCCAGTCCTACTACCAGTCCCTGTCAGCAGCCGCTGCTGCCCACCAGGGTGTGTGGGGGTCCCCTCTGCTGCCTGCACCCCCAGCAGGCCTGGCTCCTGCATCAGCTACCCTGAACAGTAAAACCACAAGCATCGAGAACCTGCGGCTCCGGGCCAAGCAGCACGCGGCCTCCCTGGGACTCGATACGCTGCCCAACTGACTGTCTGGCCTCCAACCCAGCCAGGGGTCTTAGGTGTCCCCTCCTAGCCCTGTGGTTATCCCTAGGTGGCTCTCGAGGAGTTAACTCCATGAGCCCAGGGATCCTAGGGCCTGGGGTCCTATTCCCTGCTCTGCTTCCCCATACCCCAGCCTGAGGTGAAGCCCACACCTACACACCCTCTGCATGGCCCTGCCTGGACCCCATGGAGGCAGAATAGGGAGGAGGTGAGAGGCTGGGGTGCCCCAAGCTTCCCTCGGGGATGTGAGAGGCTCTCCCTGGCTAGATCATCTCAATAGCGCCTCCTCCCTTTTCTCCCTCTCCTTCTGCCCCCTAGTAAGTCTATGTGTGGAATGTGAGATATAAATATAAATATATAAAGCTATATTTTCAGGCTCCTGCCTGCACCAGGCCACCTGCCCTGCTCCCATCTCTTCTTCCCTGCCATGCCTCCCTGCAGCTTCTGCGGCTCACTCCAGCCATCCCTTCTCTTTCTCCTTCTCTCTCCTTCCTTCTTCCCTTGATCTCCCTCTTCCTGTCTCTGTCCTGGTCCCTACCCCTCTCTCAGCCCACCCTCTGTATTCTCCACCCTTGATCTTTCTCCCTGTCTCCCCCGCTGCCCCTGGTTTCTTCCTTTGGTGCTGGCTGTGTTGGTATCGTCAGTTCTTGAGCTATGTTTTGTTTGGGGTTGTGGCTGGTTTTGGTTTTAGTAATTTTGCGACTTCCCGTTGCTCTCCTTCTATTCCCTTCCTTCTGCCCTGCCTGCCTCTCTGCACCTGCGGCCTCTCTAGAAAGCTGTTCCTTTCCATGCCCAATAGAAGCAACAAGGCCCTAGCTGGAGACCCTGGGGATCTGGAGCTGCAGGCAGGAGGTGGCACTGGCTCCCACTCCCACCCTTGCCCAGGCTAGCATCTAGAAGGCGTCATGAATTACTCTCTCTTCTCTCTTCTCGATTTTGAGGTCCTCATTCCCAAGATTGAGGAGGCAGTAGTTAGGCTGGGAAGACAGTAGAATGGCCAGCGTTCCTGCCTGTAAGTCCTCCAGAGACAGAGGCCTGGTGTCAGAGTTCAGCTAGGACTGACCACAGGGCTGTAGAGCTCTCTCTGGTGAGACTTCCCTGGATGGAGAGCGGCAGCAGGGGAAGAGGTGCTCTCAGAGACAGGAGGGCTGGTGCTCCTCTCCCACACGCTCAGCCTCCACACTCAGCAGGTACTGTCCATGGCAGGGGTACGGCTGACCAGGAACGAAGGCTGAACTCTGCGCCTGAGCGCAGTGCGTGCAAAGCATACAGCAGCACGTAGGCTCAGGCTGCTCTCGGCTTCCTGTCCCAGAGCCAATTATGGAAGTAAGGGCTTCCCTCCAGCTAGTCACTGGAATGGAAAAGTGTGTTCCTGTTCATAGCCAGGAAACCCAGCTCAGCAAATTCCCTTTCAAGGCTGTGTCACTGGCTGGGCATGGTGGCTCACACCTGTAATCCTAGCACTTTGGGAGGCTGAGGCAGGCGATCACCTGAGGTCAGGAGTTCAAGACCAGCCTGGCCAACATGTGAAACTAATAATAATACAAAAATTAGCCGGGCGTGGTGGCACATGCCTGTAATCCCAGCTACTTGGGAGGCTGAGTTGGGAGGATTGCTGCAACCTGGGAGGTGGAGGTTGCAGTGAGCCAGGATCATGCCACTGCACTCCAGCCTGGGCGACAGAGTGAGACTCCATCTCAAAAAAAAAAAAAAAAAAATGCTGTGTGACCTTGGGCAAGCCTGTAGCCTCTCTGAGTCTGTTTCCCTGTCTGGGTTAGATGGCCTGTAAGGTCCTAGCCAGCTCTACATTCTGCATTTTTGCTTGCAACCTTGTAACACAGAAGTTTTTAGTTAAATTGACAACAGAAGGTTCTCAAAAGCACAATATATGAAGTAGGAAGTTACTATTGCCTTGCTGTGGAGCAAGGGGTGCTGCACACACAAGCCTTTCTGTAGACACTGCCTCAGTTTCCCCACAAGCATAATGTGTCCCTCTAGTTCAGGCAATCTGGATTTGATCTTGAGTTCCAGTGCCAGCCTCTAGGGTCACCCCATTTTCATACCTTTTCATGGTCTCAGGGGCTCTGGGCAGTGGGAGGGGATGGCTTGGACAGATTCTTGGTCATGCTCCCCAACTTTTGGTGGCTCACCGTTGAACACTCCAACCCCTGCTTAAAGAAGTTGATCTATCTGGAAGCCAGGGTAAAGATTGCCAAGGCTTGTCTCCTCTCCTAGTGGGAAGAGAGAGGTTCTGTTGGTGTCTTGGTAGAATTGGTTTGCAGAGAAGTCAATGCCCATCACCCTTGAGGGGGTCAGCCTAGGCTGGGGCAGATGGAGAAGGCTTTGGACAGGAAAAAAGTGAGGGGGATGGTAGTCTAGGCCAGGAGAAGTGTTTGAACAAGGCAGCAGAGATGAGACTCAGTAGACCACGGGAAGGGGGTGGCTGGCCTCATGAGAGGTGGGGCTAAGGGGCCCGGAATCCAGGCTGAAGACCTCACCTACATGTGGCAAGCACCAAGACAGGCATTTGAGGGTTTCCAAATCCTCAGGTGTCATGCTGGGGTCTGGAATTTGGAAGGGGAATCCACCAGCCACGGGGGCATCAGAGGAGAGACTTAGGCAGTGCTGTGGGAGGTTGGCAGATTCCAGGAGTGACAGAGGAGGTTTTTGGTTTGGGAGGGATTCTGTGGCCAGTGGCCCATCAACTGTCCTCCGGGATTAGCCCCAGGAAGTTCTGTTTCTAAAACAAAAAATAATCATCTGGATAGGTATGGGAAGCTTCCTAGCTGCTTTTAGGCTGAAGCTTTTTGTCAGTTCCTGGGTACGAGTGACTGTCACTAGGCCTTGGAATCCAACAGCCCTAGATATCACCACCTCCTCCAGGAAGCCTCCCCTGAACTCCTAAGGGGCAATGTTCTGTCATGGCCAGAGGCAGGGTCACCTTAGGAGCAGCCCAGCTTCCCTCAGATGTTTGTTAACACTTGTCCCATTCAATTAACCCAAATCTGCCAGAGAAGGCAGGGAAGGTACATGTGGTCCCTGCCCTCAGAGGGCTCTCAAGTTTAGGGCACCAGCCTCGGGTACTGAAAGCAGCTGGAGAGCAAGAGGAGAGCACACCTGTGTCTCCTCCAAGCACACTGGTAAGCGGCACCGTGCATCTCCTCCGAGCATGCTTGTAAGCAGCACCGCACGTCCCTTCCTGTGGGCAGAGGGTACAGGCCCACCATACCTGATGCTGGAGCCCCTCCCAGGCCTGCTGGGCCAACTTGGGCCTGAAAGCCAGAGGCTCAAGCTCTGACTGTCCCTTCCAGGAATGCCTCATGCCTGGCCTCTCCCTGCTGTCTGAGTCTCCCTTTCCCTGCTTCCTCACTCACCCAGAGCATGGTCCAGGGGCCCGGATCCCCACCCCAACTCCAAGGCTGGTGGGCTCTACAGACTGCTTTCCAAACCAGCTGTTTTGTGACCATTTGTGCTTAGAGGTCGTGCCAGCCCATGGCAAAAACACTGTGTACTGTATTTATTTATTCTGTTAGTTGAAAAAAACAAGACTTAATTCACCCCTGCCTGTCCCCTCACCTGCCCCGTGTGTAGTGCAGCATGACACTCTGTGTATCTGTCCTTCTGTCAGTCTCATTCCCTGTGATGTTGTGACCTGTTCTTTGTCTTACTTGGCGAATAAAAGAGAACCCAGCAGCCCAGACCTCAGTCCATGTTCATTCCCAGAGATGCCTGCAGTGGCCTGAGCAGGCAGTGCCTCCAGGTCTGTTCACTGCCCCTCTGATGCCATGGCCAGTGGGGAGGGAGGCGGACCTACTGCATTATTGGCCATTGTCACGCTGACTGTGTAGCCCTCTTTGTGGCCCTTACTAATCTGCAGCAGGGATGCCACTCTGGAATGGCTGCAGGGGAGCAGATAATGGGGGAGAGTTCCATCTTCTCTAGGCTGTTTGGACCTCACCCAAACACAAGTGGCAGAGTAGCCTGGGACATGGGACACCCAAGACAAGCAATGCCTGGGAGTATTCAGTGTAGCCTGGGAGATGGATGGGTCTGCAGGACAGAGAGAGGCAGGGGATTCTGTGGAAAACTACAAGTAAGCCAGGACCAAAGGGGAGTGGTAAGAAGAGACATTTGGATCTACAGCCAGAGCTGTTTTCCAGTGGAAAGGGAGGCCTTCAGAGGCTGTGAGCTCTGTCCTCAGAGGTGAGCAAGCAGAGGATGAAGGAGGGCTTTCTGCCACGGTGCGCTGTGGTGTGTCTGTGTTATTATAAGTCTATCTGCAGGTCTGAGAACCTGTGCTATGTATTCCTAAGTGTCTGCTTGCATCTGTGTGTGTATGAGCACATTCACGATGAGCAGGAGAGACAGCGCAAGATAGATGGCAAGACTGTACATACAGGCAATAAGTGCAGAAAAAATGCACAGCCAGGAAGTTCTTGCTGTGAAACCCAGGTCCCTCCAGCTGCATTTCAAGAAAAAGACAAGAGATCTCTGCTCAGTCCTGGCTGCTTTGGCTCCACCTTCTTCCCCGGTGCTCCAGAGTGCCTGCGCAGGGCCCAGAGCCAGAAGAGGTGGTGCGTGCACCTGGCTGAGGTTTGGGGGAGGTGACAGTCTCCTCTGTCTGCGGATTTCCTGGTAGGAGAACCCAGCAGGCCTGAATGTACACAGGGAGCTGTCTGCTGGCTTCCCAGGGGCGGGCCCTGACCTCCCCACTTCCCAGGTCCACCCCAGGAGACACATTCCTCTCCCCCCAGCGGGCTGAGGATTAGGGCGGGGAGCGGCTCTCTTTCACCTTGTCCTCTGCCTCCCTGGGAGGGGCTGAGAGATCAAATATCTGCCTCAAATCTCCCACAGCTCCCTCCCCTGGCCTGAGCCATTGACTGCCTCCAATGTACTTCAGCCCCAAGGGACACACCTTCCCTGGCATAAAGGGCGCCCTGGTAACACTGCAGTTCAAATCACTCATGCACTCAGCATATACAGAGCACCTGCTGTATGCCTCTGCCTGTGCTGGGAGCTGGCTACATAGAAACAAGTAAGGAAAACAATACCACACAGGGTGATATGGTGTTCAAAAAATGGAGACCTTGGGATGGGCACAGTGGCTCATGCCTGTAATCCCAGGATTTTGGGAGGCCAAGGTGGGCGGATCACCTGAGGTCAGGAGTTCGAGACCAGCCTGGCCAACATGGCTAAACCCTGTCTTTACTAAAAATAACAAACATTAGCCAGGCGTGGTGGCGTGTGCCTGTAATCCCAGCTATTCAGCTACTCGGGAGGCTGAGGCACGAGAACTGCTTGAACCTGGGAGGCGGAGGTTGCGGTGAGCCGCGGCACTACTGCACTCCAGCCTGGGCGACAGAGTGAGACTCTGTCTCAAAAAAAAAAAAAAAAAAAAAAAGGGGGATATCTGTGGGAGCACAGAAGAGGACCCCTAGCTCAGTCTAGGGAGATCAGCAAGGCCCCTTGGGAGGGAGACTTTTGACCTGAGTCTCATGGGTCCAGTGTTCACCAGGAAGTCAAAGAGAAGGGTG
Source organism: Symphalangus syndactylus (assembly GCF_028878055.3). Classification (NCBI taxonomy): domain Eukaryota; kingdom Metazoa; phylum Chordata; class Mammalia; order Primates; family Hylobatidae; genus Symphalangus; species Symphalangus syndactylus. The sequence goes on along the minus strand of NC_072441.2, from coordinate 131,223,356 downwards.
CCCTGGGAGAGGCATAGCTCATAGAAAGCTGCAGGACTGAGCCAGCTTGCCAAAGCCCTGAGCCTTGAAAGAACAAGGGACTTGTCTGGGTGGGGCTTGAGGATGGTGGGGGTGGTGCCAGCCGGTGAGGATGAGGAGGGAAACAAGGACCTTGGACTGAAGCCCAAGGGCCAAGGGTGTGGGAGGCACTGGAAGCTATTCCCAGTGAGGGAGTGGGGTCATCTATGTGTATTTTAGTAACCCCCACTTTCACTGCATGGTGGCTCATGAGAAGGAGCTGGGGGCAGGAGATCAGAGAGGAGGCCAGTATCTGTCACGTCCTGGTGAGAGGAGGGTGGCATCCATCTGGACTGGGGGAGGGAGTGCAGAGCAGGGGTCGGATTGATGAGAGATTTCGACGAAGGAAAATCGTTGTGGTGATTTTAAGCAGGATGGGGAGGATCAAGGGTACTTTCAAGTCTCTGGCCGGGCAATAGGATAGATGGAGACTCCTACTCTGCTGGAGTGGAGTGAGTGTCCGAAAATGATCCTGAGGTCAGGGTGGTCTTGTTTGCTGCAATTGAGGAGCCTTCTATTTGTTCAAGGGAAGATGTAGGGTCTGCCTCTGCTGCCGACACAGACTCTCTCTGTGCCTGGCACCTTACACATAAGAAGTCACTTGGCTGGGCATGGTGGCTCACTCCTGTAATCCCAGCACTTTGGGAGGTCGAGGTGGGCAGATCTTGAGGTCAGGAGTTCGAGACCAGCCTGGCCAATATGGTGAAACCCTGACTCTACTAAAAATACAAAAATTAGCCGGGCGTGGTGGTGGGCACCTGTATTCCCAGCTACTCAGGAGGCTGAGGCAGGAGAATTGCTTGAACCCGGGAGGTGGAGATTGCAGTGAGCCGAGATTGCACCACTGCACTCCAGCCTGGGCAACAGAGTGAGACTCTGTCTTAAAAAATAATTATAATAATAATTAATAATAATAATAAATAAAAGAAGTCACTTAATACTTACACAACTCTATGAGGTAGGTACTATTACTATCCTCATTTACAGATGGGAAAACTGAGGTACAGAGTGGTTAAATAAATTGCCGAGGGCCACATAGCTAGTCATGGGCCAACCAAGGGATGAACCTGGCTGGCCCAGAATCCATGCTCTTAGCCTTGATGGTTGTCACAGGGAGATGGTGAATGAAGCCACATTGCTAAATGAGATTACAGACAGAGAAACAGAGGATGGGACCTCAGGGAAACGCTGGCCACGAAGAGAAGAGGAAGCTACTGATGGAGCCAGGATGAGCTAAGCCTGGCTTGCTGTTTACTGAGGGCAAACAACTACCCCTCTCTGGTCTGCAGTTTCCTCTTCTGTTGAATCGGAATCTTTAACCAGGTCCAGCCTGCTTCCTGGGTGGCTCAGAGGAGGTAAAAAGGAGAAGGCACTGGGGAGGCTGAGAAACTGAGCAGTTCTGGGCCCAGCATGCCGTTGGTGCTCAGATAGCCCATGGTGGGGGAAATGGGAAAGGTAGGCGGCTCCCCGAAGCTTCTCTCCAAATTCCCCATTTTCTCTCTTTCTTTTTCTTGAGATGGAGTTTTGCTCTTGTTGCCCAGGCTGGAGTGCAATGGTGCGGTCTTGGCTTACTGCAAACTCCACCTCCCGGGTTCAAGGGATTCTCCTGCCTCAGCCTCCCCAGTTGCTGGGACTACAGGCACTGACCACCACTCCTGGCTAATTTTTTTGTATTTTTAGTAGAGACGGGGTTTCACCATGTTGGCCAGGCTGGTCTCAGATTCTTGACCTCAGGTGATCCACCTGCCTTTGCTTCCCAAAGTGCTGGGATTACAGGCGTGAGCCACCACCTGGCTGAGCCACGGCGCCCGGTAATTCCCCCTTCTCTTAGGCTTTGGCCAGTGTTCTTGCAGCTCAGGGGTCTGGTTCCTTAGGGGCCCTTGGGGAAGGGGCCCCTGCTGAGAGGGTCTGGGGGATGGACTCCTTTAGGGCTGGGCAACTCCCTCATCTCTTTCCCACAGAGCTGCTCTGGGCTGGAGCCCTCCACCCCCATCACTCATTCTCCTTTAGCTTCTGGGAAAGCCGATTAGGAAGGTGGCCTGCTGCCCGCCCCCCTGACAAGTGTGTCTGAACTTCCAACAAAGGCCCTCAGAGGGTTGCAGAGGGAGGGCTCAGCACTGGGAACCTGACACCACTGGCCCAGGATCACCCCAGCAGCCTAGGAGGCCGCTCTGTGGGGCTGCCCACCCCACAGCAGGCAGGAATGTCGTTCTGAGAGGGGACTTGGTCCCACAAAGGCCTGGGAGCTGGGTTGGGGCAGGCTGGAGAGGTCTTCACCTGGGAGCCCTCACAGTAGGGAAGACAGCAGGGGCCAGCACCCAGGAAGGCACGTGGGAATAGGCATACACGCCCCCACACACTGACAGTCTCTCACACACATTCCCCACACATTCACAGCACACACGCACACACACATCCTCTCACACCCCTGGGACATGTTGACTTCTGCACTGGACCACACAATCCCAGGGTGTCTGTCTCCCTGTCTCTCATGCCTGTGTACACAGCCCCACTGCAAACCGGCAGACACACAGCCACACTCTGTTGCCTGATGCTCCACACACCTGCTCCACCCGCAGACATGCATTCTTCCCGGCTTGCTCACACTCCAGACAGCCCCCAAATGCTCAGTGGCACCAGCTCCCCTGTACAGACGGTCTCTTGAGCCACACTGCTGGCTTGGTGCCCACAGAGACTTGGTGGTGGCTGCCCTGTGCTTATGGAAGATGCTACCCAAATGCCCACATAAGAGTCAGATGCTGGTTCCAGCTGCCATGTGAACACCCATGTGCACCAACCTACACATCCACCCCAAGGGGCTGCCTCGAGCCCACCTCCTCACAGCATGCTCCCTCCTGCAGCCGCCTCATGGGCGTGTGACCCATGCAGTCACACAGGGCCCTGGGCTCAGAGGGCCCATAATGTTCTGATGTCACCATCTTGAAATCTTTACTTTTTAGGCAAGGGGCCCTGCATTTTCATTTTGCCCTGGACCCCGTAAAATATATAGCTGGTCTCACTCCCACCCATCTCTATTTATTTATGTATTTATTTATTTATTTGAGACAGAGTTTTGCATTTGTTGCCCAGGCTAGAGTGAAACGGTGTGATCTTAGCTCACTGCAACCTCCGCCTCCTGGGTTCAAGCAATTCTCCTGCCTCAGCCTCCCGAGTAGCTGGGATTACAGGCGCCCGCCACCACACCTGGCTTTTTCTAGTATTTTTAGTAGAGACGGGGCTTTCACTATGTTTGCCATGCTGGTCTTGAACTCCTGACCTCAGGTGATCCGCCTACCTCAGCCTTCCCAAGTGCTGGGATTACAGGTGTAAGCCACAGTGCCCGGCCCACCCCATCTCTTTCAGCTAAGTCACCGGCCCTTCTGTGGCTTCAGAAACCCAAGGCCTCCAGAAAGCCCTCTGCTTCTCCCACCTGCCCAAGGGCCACCACTTCCTCTTCCAGCCGCAGTTTCCTTTTCCACCCCATTCCTCATCAGGCAACTGAGTGTGAGGGGTGGAGGGAACTACCAAGAGCATCCCATACACGCCTCCTCCTAGTGTCACCTTGGGGCTCAGTATTCTCCTTGGTAAAGTGGGGTGAATGATAATGCCTACTTCAGGATTCTTTGTTAGGAATAAAAGATAACATCTGTAAAACACTTAGCACAATTTTGGCATTTAGTAAATGCTCAATACTTGCTTGTTTTTTAAATTCGTTTTTATTTTTATTGTTTGAGACGAGGTCTCACTGTTTTGCCCAAGCTGGCCTCTAGCTCCTGAGCTCAAGTGAGATCCACCCGCCTTGGCCTCCCAAAGTGCTGGGATTACAGGCATGAGCCACAACGCCCAGCCAATACTTGCTTGTTATTATTGCACTTATTACATTATGATAAGTGCCACTAAACAAAAATAGACTCAGTTCCCTGCCCTAGATATAGTCTAGCGGATAAAATGGAGATTACTCAAATAATCACACGTATATCCACGTAAAGGATCAGGGGTGAATGAGAAGTGCACACGTCTCTGACCTCAAAGGGCTTACGGCTAACAGGAGGGGCAATCCGAGGCTAGATTCAGGATCAATCTAGGGCAAGACACAGCTCGATTAGAGGTCAGAGTTGGAGCTCAGAATGGGCCATGGCAGGACTCAGTTTGGGGCAGGGCCGGCTCAGCCTGTGACTGGTGCCAAGTCAGTCACAGTTTCATTTCTAGCACTGACTCACTGTGGACCATTTAATAAGCTGCTAGGTTTCTGGGAACCTTTGTTTCATCATATGTAAAATGGGGAGACCTCTGTCTACCCCCAAGCTTGTGGGAATTGAGTGAGGTAATAATGGAAGTGAAGGATTAAGCTTCTGTTGCCACCACTAATGACTCCGAGCCTGGCCCCCTGGGGCTCTCCTCCCCCAACTCCTTCCAGGCCAGGGAGGCTGCGTGGCCCTCACCCATGTCTCCCGCTGCGGGAAACTGCCACCTCGGCCTGGGATCCTTTCCAAGAAGAGTCTGGAGATTTCACAAAGCCCTCTGAACAACAAAAGTTGCAGAAGTGATATTTCCTCCTGGGGTTGACCGCCCCGTGGCTCCTTTATCTTGGCAGCCAGGCTTGAAGAGCTGTTCTTGGAAAGAGCCTGTGTGGGCGTGTGTGGGTGCATGTGGGTGTGAGTGTGTGTACAAGCTGCTCTTTGTTGTTGGTCTCACCTGAGCGGGACGATAGACCCGCAGGCCTGGGTCCTTCCCAGGTCACCCTGCCCATCCCCTGGCCTCTGCACAGCATGTGCTGGGCAGCCAGGAGGGAGGGAACACATTCTTTTTTACCTTAGGATTCTCCTGAAGAGAACTCCAGGACACAGGAGCCCCAGTGCTTCAGGAAGAATCCAGGTTAGCTGAGGTGGAAGCTTCAATGACAGGGGGCTAAGGCGGAAGCGTGATGACTTGGGAGATTAAGGGGAGGTAAGGGCAGGTGCTCATCGGCCCGCCCCTCCCCGTCTCCTCAGCATGCACATCCCCTGTGGAGGCAGGGCCCGCGAGACGTCTGAAAGGTTCACCTCCTTCAGGTTTACCTTCAGTCTGCCCTCGGTAAGCTGCCTAGAAAGGACTGTGCAGCCTGCAAGCCCCAACCTGCCTCTCAGACTGTGAGCTATTGGAAAAGCCCCTCTCTGGGCCTCAGTCCCTATTCATTTTTTTAAAGACAGGGTCTCACTCTGTCACCCAGGCTGAAATGCAGTGCTATGATCACAGCTCACTGCAGCCTCACCTTCCCAGGCTCAAGCCATCCTTCCACTTCTCAGCCTCCCAAGCAGCTGGGACTACAGGTACGCATCACCACACCCAGCTAATTTTTGTATTTTTTGACAAAGGTGTGGTTTCACCATGTTGCCCAGGCTGGCCTTGAACTCCTGAGCTCAAGTGATCAGCCAGCCTTGGTCTCCCAAAGTGCTGGGATTACAGGTGTGAACCACCATGCCCAGCCCTCAGTCCCTATTTTTTTTTAAGTGGGGCTTTGTGAAAGAGTGACTCTACAGACTCAGGCTAAGACCACGCTACACCGGTTACGGTCAAGAGATCTTTATTGGAGGCGTTAGGTAGGGAGCCGAAGAGGAAGCAGAGAGAGAGGGCTTCAGGGCTTCGGCTTTTTTTTTTTTTTTTTTTTGAGACGGAGTCTCGCTCTGTCCCCCAGGCTGGAGTGCAGTGGGGTGATCTCGGCTCACTGCAAGCTCCGCCTCCTGGGTTCACGCCATTCTCCTGCCTCAGTCTCCCGAGTAGCTGGGACTACAGGCGCCCGCCAACACGCCTGGCTAATTTTTTGTATTTTTAGTAGAGACGGGGTTTCACCGTGTTAGCCAGGATGGTCTCGATCTCCTGACCTTGTGATCCGCCCGCCTCGGCCTCCCAAAGTGCTGGGATTACAGGCTTGAGCCACCACGCCCGGCCTCATGGGGCTTCGGCATTTTATACTCTGAGACGTTGCTTGGCGGTCAATGGTTGGCTGGGGGGCTGGGCTCAGACCAAGGTGGGAGGGCGTCTCTTTCTGATTGGTTTTTCTTTGGCGGGTCTGTATCGAGGAGGAAGAAGAACCCGGAACCAGAGCCATTAAGGTACCCCTGTTACCTAACATTCCTCCCTTTTTTGTTTCTTAAGAAGTGGGGAAATGGGAGGCCGAGGCGGGTGGATCACGAGGTCAGGAGATCGAGACCACGGTGAAACCCCGTCTCTACTAAAAATACAAAAAAATTAGCCGGGCGTGGTGGCGGGCGCCTGTAGTCCCAGCTACTCGGAGAGGCTGAGGCAGGAGAATGGCGTGAACCCGGGAGGCGGAGCTTGCAGTGAGCCGAGATTGCGCCACTGCACTCCAGCCTGGGCGACAGAGCGAGACTCCGTCTCAAAAAAAAAAAAAAAAAAGAAGTGGGGAAATGGGCGTTGTAGTTCGTCTGACTACTTCCTGCTGAGCGGGGGCGTCGTGGGGGAGGGGCATGGGAGGACTGTGGGGGTTGTGTACGGGGCACAGCAGGAGTATAAGGCCAAGCAGTAGGGCGCTGTATGTGAACATCTCCTCGGTTGTGAAGTCCATGAATGTTCCTTGTAGCCAGCCAAAGGGCAGGGTGGGGTCTGTGATGAGCCAGCAGTCTTTGTGGAGATCGTCTAGGAATTGGTGGAACCGAGACAAGGCACTCAGAGTCTGTCTCTGGAGTCAGCCGCTTCTTCGCTGGTTGCTAGGAGTTGATAGTGTCTAAGGAGAAGCTGGTTAAAGGTTTGGTTAGAGATGGATGAGACTTGCTGTCTCATGGATTTGAGAAGGCGCGGAAGGAGAGCACAAGAGGACGCATGAGAGGGCCTAGAAATGGGAGGATCCAGGCTAGGAGGGGGTCTTTAGGGTGTCCCACAATGATGGGGACGAGTTGGCCCCTATTAGTTTCTTCCTAATGTTATGTAAGTTTTTAATGTTTGTAAGAAGATGCAAGTACCGCCTTTTTCAGCGGTGAGCAAATCTAGAGCTCGGCGGTTTGAAGTGTTACCCCTGCTAGGGATGTGATTTGACATTGTAAAGCGGCTAAGGACTGGGAATCTTGAGATACACGCTGTAACCTAGGGAGGCAGCCCCTAGTCCTGAGCCTAGTAGGGAGGTGGTGAGGGACAGCCCGAGAATGAATGGTAGGAAAACTGCCCTCTTGTGTCGGTGAATCTGTGAGGGGTCTAGGTCAGGGTGGTCAAAGTGGTATGCTGATGAGAGAAGGGTAATAGGGTGAGTTGGGGAAAGAAAGTGACCGGAACACAGGGGCCACCAGTGGAAGAGTTGATAGACTTGTGTAGGGAGCCATTGCACCAGCCTTCGGGGGCTGGGAAGTTTGGAGGAGCGGTGGTGTAGGTGCAGTTGAGTTGGAACAAACAGGGACTGTGTGGTTTGTTAGAAGGGGAACATCGGAAACAGTCAGCGGCGGGGATTTGGGAGGCAGCAGCATACAAGGAGTTTTGCGGAGATGTTTTGAGGGAGACTTGAGGTGAAGGGGGAGGAGGCCGAGGGGAAGAAAACTGAGGAAAAGGCGTGGAGAGAGGGACGTTATGTTTCCGTGATTGGGGGAGGTGAAGGCGTTTTGGAGATGCGAAGTTTGAGGGGGTGGTGCGGAACCGGTGTGCAGGTGTAGTTGGTGGGGGGCGGACAGGCGCTGCTGGGAGGGGCGTCTGGTTGATCTGGGCCAGCGGCCAGTTTTAACCTGGAAATGTGGAGCCAGGGAGTTAGTTGTCCTGGAGATTGTTGGAGTTTGGCTGCAGTAGGTGTACACAGTATAATTTGGAGGGGCCCTTTCCATTTTGGAGTGAGAGAGGTTGACTGTGGGTTGTCTGGCAACGAGAAGTACACTCACTTTCCTGGGGTGAGGGGGAATGTAGGGGTAGTGTAGTCAGCGGTAGGCAAAAGGCTTTCGTGCGTTCTCCAGAGCTCACAACGGATGAAGGACAGGAGGGATGATGGGATGTGTTGGGGGGATGGGGGGGAAGACGGGCTAATGCCTGGCAGAAGAGGCGGTCGGCCGTACATAATTTCTAAAGGGGATAAGGGAGTTGGTTTTTTTGGGAGAGCTTGGAGCTTGAATAAAGCAGTAGGCAAAAGTTTTGTCCAATCTAGGTGTAATTCGAGGGTGAGTTTAATTAGGGTTTCTTTAAGAGTTCGGTTGGTTCGTTCGACTTTTCCGGAGGATTGGGGGTGATATGGGATGTGAAAGTGCCAAGGTATGTTGAGAGCTGTTGCTATATTTTGTGAGATTTGGGATGTGAACTCAGGACCGTTGTCAGTTTGGAGGGAGGAGGGGACCCCAAACCGCGGGATGATTTCTGATAGGAGAAGTGAAGCAGCTGTGCTTGCTCTCTTATTGGTAGTCAGGAAAGCCTCAACCCACCTGGAGAAAGTGTCAACTAGAACTAGGAGGTATCGAAATCTTTTAACTGGAGGCATGTGGGTAAAGTCAAGTTGCCAATCGCTGCCGGGGAGGTGTCCCCTGGCCTGATGAGTGGGGAAGGTGCCTGGCCGTAGTGGGGTTTGCGGGTTAGTGCGTTGGCAGATGGTGCAGGTGGACGTGAGCTGTTGGAGGAACTGTAAATCAGAGAAGTCTAAGGTGAAAAAGGAAGAGAGGAACACCTCAACGTTTGGGGGCTGGTGTGGAAGATGGAATGAAGGTATGTGAAAAGGGCATGTTTTGACTCAGTTGACAGGTGTGGGCCTGATGGCTCTGTGTTGACTAGCATTAAGGTGGGGGATAGGGCCGATAGGCCTGCCTGTCGGGCTTCTTGGTCTGCCTTGCTATTGCCTTGGGTTACAGGGGAGGAGTCAACTTGGTGGGACCTGCAGTGAACAATTCCGATTTTTGTGGGAAGTAAAGAGGCTTGGAGGAGATGAGAGATGAGGCTGGCATTGGTGACGGATGTTCCTTTGGTTGTGAGTAATCCTCTTTCTTTCCAGATAGCCGAGTGGGAGAGGAGGATGTGGAAGACATATTTAGAGTCTGTGTAAAGCATAAGTGAGCTGCCTGCCGCTAACTCGAAAGCGCGGGTGGCCGCAATGAGTTCTGCCTGTTGATTAGTGGTATTTGGTGGTAAGGACTTTGCCTCTATGGTTTGGGTTAGAGAGACTATGGCATATCCTGCAAGGCGCTGCCCTTGTAATGTGAAAGAGCTGCCATCTGTGAACCAGGTGTGGTCAGGACTGTCTAGGGGTCCTTCGGTTATATGAGTCGGACAAGGGAGGTGGGATTCTAGGATCTCAATGCAGTCATGTTGAGGAGGGTGGTGATTGATTGGTAGGAGAGTGGCAGGATTGAGGGGAGCACATGGCTGGAAGGAAATAGTTGGGTCGTGAAGGAAAGAGCCTAGAAGTGAAAGTATGCGACAAGGAGGAAGGGTTTGTAGACTCTTATATATGAGGAGATCTTTAAGTTGGTGTGGAGAGGCAATAACAATGCTTGCCCCAAAAGTGAGTTTTTTTGATTCTAAGAGTAGGACGTAGGCGGCTACTAGGGCCCAGAGGCAGGGGGCCCACCCTCCCACTGTGGGGTCTAGCTGTTTGGACAAGTATGCAATGGTGGCAAATGTGGGTCCTTGCATTTGACATAGGACTCCTAGGGCTAGGCCATTGTGTTCATGTACATATAGGGTGAAGGGTTTTTGGAGATTTGGGAGAGGTAAGGCTGGAGCCTTTAGAAGGGCCTGTTGGAGGGCTTGAAAAGGTTGGGTGACAGTAGTATCTAGGGGCTCAGATGGAGCTCCATGGGACAGCTCATAAAGTGGTTTTGCTAGGAGAGAGTAGTTGGGAATCCATGTTCTGAAGTACCCTGCAAGCCCTGGAAATGAGAGAAGTTCTTGCTTAGTTTTGGGGACCGGGAGACTCCGGATGAAGCACTTCTGGTCTAGGGTGATGGCCTTGGAGTTGTGGGAAAGGAGGACTCCTAGATAGGTCACCTGCATGGAGGAAAGTTGGACCTTAAGGGGAGATACCCAGTATCCTTTGTCTGCTAGGAAGTTGAGGAGAGAAATGGTGTCAGTTTGAGAGGCTGTTAAAGAGGGACTGCATAGGAGGAGATCATCTACATATTACAGGAGAGTGGAGAGAGGGAGGTGTAGTAGTCTGAGATCTGAGGCAAGGGTTTGACCAAAAATGTGGGGGCTGTCTCGAAACCCTTGGGGAAGTACTGTCCAGGTAAGCTGTTGTGACTGTTAGGTATCTGGGTCAGTCCAGGTGAAAGCAAAGAAATCTTGGGACTGCGGGGAGAGAGGAATAGTGAAAAAGGCATCTTTAAGGTCCACCACCGAGAAATGTGTTGTATCGGGTGGGATAGAGGAGACGAGAGTATAGGGATTAGGGACTAACGGGTGGATGGGCTTAACAGCCTCATTGATAAGCCGCAGATCTTGAACTAGGCGAAACTTTCCATTGGGTTTTTTAATGCTAGAATGGGAGTGTTGAATGGAGAGTGTGTTGGCCTAAGGAACCCCTTCTGTAGAAGTTCTGAGATAAGGGGTTGCAAGCCTTTGAGGCTGGTAGCGGGAAGGGGATATTGGGGCTGGCATGGAAAGTGGTGGGGGTTTTTTAGAGAGATTTCAACAGGAGTGCAGTGAGCCAGTGAGGGGGTGGCAGTGTCCCAGACTGTGGGGTTGACAGATAGGGACAAGGAAGATGGAGTGTGGGGTTGGTCAGCTGAGCTGGCAACTAGGGCGAGGAGGGAGGCGGAGTCTGGGAGAGCTATGGGATTAAAAGTGATGGCTGCTCTAAACTTGGAAAGGATATCTCTTCCTAATAGGGGAAGGGGGCACTGGGGCATAACTAAAAACCTATGAGAGAAGAGGTGACCTGAGAAGGAGCAGGATAAAAGTGGGGTAGTTCTTGGGCACATGGTTTGGCCTCCTACCCCGACTATAGGAGGGCCGGAAGTGGAAGTGACACCCCAAAATTCCCACAGAACCGAGAAAGTAGCTCCTGTATCGAGGAGGAAGGTGACGAGGCGCCCATCTACTGTGAGAGGCACCCTGGGCTCCTGTGCAGTGATAGTGTGCGTCAGGGAGGGAGTCCCAGGGCTCCGTCAATCATCAATGGCCAGTCCCAAGAGGTCGGGGGCGGGGCTGGGGTCTGGCCCAACCCCCCTCTGGGAGTTGGGGCAGTTGACGGCCCAGTGACCGGGCTGGTGGCATTTTGGACACGGCTTGTGTGGAGGCCTGGGATTGGGACACTCACGGACCCAATGCCCTTCTTTGCCGCACTTGAAGCAGGGCCCAGGGGGCTGACGGTGGGCAAATGGTGGCTTACGGTCACCAGTGTTTATAGCTGGCTGAGGAGGGGCTCGGAGAGCTTGAGCCAGCATTTGACACTTTTGCCTCCTCACCTGCTCATCACGGTTATGGTATACCTTGAACGCGGTGGCCAGAATCTCGGTCTGTGGGGTGAAGGGACCTCTGTCTAGCTTCTTTAATTGGGCTCTAATGTCTGGGAAGCTTTGCACGAAAAAATAGGACATGAGAAGCTGCCTGCCACTGGGGGCCTCAGGGTCTATGTTGGTATATTGTTGGAGTGCCTGTGTAAGGCAGTCAAGAAAGGCGGATGGGTTTTCGTGTTTTTCTTGTACGATTTGATGGAGTTTTTCAAAATTGACTGCCTTTTGGGGTGCTTTACGCAGCCCGGTTATTAAGCAGGTGGCGAAGTGGTCCCGGGCAGCGACACCAATTTGGGTGTTGTAATCCCAGTTAGGCTCTTGCTCAGGGACTGCTTGCGCCCCTATGGGCAGAGCTGGGGTTGTTTGGTGGCATGAGTGCAGGCTTGCTCCCAGACTCGCTGGCGCTCCTCAGGGAGAAAGGTGTTAGAGAGGATCATGTAAATATTGTGAAAGGTGAGGCTGTAAGCTTGGAGAAGATACTGGAATTCTTTGATATATGGAGCAGGGTTGGAGTTATAGGAGCCTAAGCGTTTTTCGATTTGTGAAAGATCAGCCATAGAAAACGGGACATGGACGTGAACGATGCCTTCTGCCCCTGCTACTTCTCGCAGAGGAGCGAGGACAGGGAGGTGAGATCTGGAGCGAGTAGTAGGAGGGCTGAAAGGTGGAGGAAAGGAAGTAGGAAAGGTTGGAGAGGACGGGGAAGGAAGGCCGGGGTTGGCGGAAGGAGGTGGGGCTGCCGCCGGGGGCGGGGCCCTTGCGGGCTGGGCGGCAGCCGGGGGGAAGGGCTGTGGATGGTGATATGGCGGGGGCTCATCGGCGGGATCAAAGTCAGGAGCAGAAGGAATGAGGGGGGTCGGGGAGGGTGACAGTTTCAGGGCCTTTAGGAGGAAAAACCCGTGGAGGTACGGGATCTCTGCCCATTTTCCTGTTCGCTCACAATAGTTATAGAGATCCTGGAGGATACCAGGATCGAGGGACCCATAAGGGGGCCACTTGTTTCGGTTATCTAAGGGGTAAGTGGGCCAGTCTTGTGTGCAGTATTTAATTAGATGTTTTGGTTTGAGGTTGGCTGCTAAGCCTAGGGCTGACAAATTGTTTAGGAGGCATCGTAGGGGAGACTCGGCCGGCAGGGATGCAGAGCCTCCCATCGCGGGGCTATGAGAGGATTTGCAGTGAGGGCTAAGTAGGGCGTCCCCTAATAGCTGAACACTGCGACGTGACTCAGAGCTTCCGGTTCGGTCGTCACCAAAGCGAAAGGACTGAGGGGCCAACTATGGCCGAGGACCGTGGGCCACCTGGTACCAGGATTTTTGAGATGAGAAAGGGAAGGGGGGCCCAGGCCGGAGGCGAGAAAGGGAAGAGGGGAGAAAACTCTGCTCCCTGTGGGTCGAGGCAGAAGGAAGAAGCAATGGGCCTATCGCTGCCGTAGGGGCATTAGGCGGAACATGGGTTGGACCTGGTGCGATCGGCCTAAGCGGCAGGCCTGAGAAGGGGAACTTACCAGATGGAAGCCGATGGTGGGTGCGGAGCTCGGCGAACAGGAAAATGGGCGAAGACCAACCGAGGCCTGGTCTAAGCCTGAGAGGGATCAGGGTCCCACCAGAAGGCAGGGGGGGTCCCGATCCGAGTCACGGCACCAATGAAAGAGTGACTCTACAGACTCAGGCTAAGACCACGCTACACCGGTTACGGTCAAGAGATCTTTATTGGAGGCGTTAGGTAGGGAGCCGAAGAGGAAGCAGAGAGAGAGGGCTTCGGGGCTTCGGCTTTTTATACTCTGAGACGTTACATGGAGGTCAATGGTTGGCTGGGGGGCTGGGCTCAGACCAGGGCGGGAAGGCGTCTCTTTCTGATTGGTTTTTCTTTGGCGGGTCTGTATCGAGGAGGAAGAAGAACCCGGAACCAGCGCCATTAAGGTACCCCTGTTACCTAACACTTTGGACAACTTCTGATCCTGATTTAAGCGCCCCACCCTGCCGGGTTGGGTGGAAGCCATAGATACATAGAAGAATAACTGAAAAAGCAGTCATTCTTCTGTCTGCCTTGTTACCTCCCTCTCCCACACTCCAGCCACCAGGGGCCTGCAGGGCCCAGGAGGATGGACAAGGTGTGGGGGCAGAGGTCACCTACTGAGGAGCCAGGCCTGTTGAAGTCTGGCCATTTCTGCTTCAGGTTCTCGGAACAGACATCCTCACAGGTCTCTAGTTCGGCCTCCATCCAGGGAGGAATCATTGATACCCAGCTCCTATCCACAAGCCTGAAGGGGTGGGCAGCTCACTACCTTCCAGGGCAGCCTACGCCAGGGCTGTTGGAAAGTTCTTCTTCATGTTGTCTGAAATCTGCCACCCGATAGCCTCCTTATCAGGCCTGGCATGGCCTGGGAGCCACACAGAACATGTCTATTCACCCTGTTGTGGAGTGTGTCACTTGACTGGCGTAGCACCTCACACACTCACTGTGCCCTCTCCCCGGGTACCTCTGCTCTGCTGGTCCCTCCTCCTGGGGAGAGGCTTCACTCTTCAGAGCCCAGCCACATGCCACCCGCTCCAGGAAGCCTTGCCAGATTATCACAGGGGAGGGAGATGCCCCTCCTTCTCTTGATGCCTCTGGCCACTATATACAGTTCTCAACCACTGCCAGATGGAGCTCCCTGGGCAGAAGCTGGCATGGCATACAGCCTGGTGCGGAATTTGTGTTCAATCAGTACTGAACTTGTTAAATTAACTGGGAAGAGCATGTGAGGGACAAGCTCTGCCGAGGACTTCAGGGAACCAGGCTTCTGTCTGGGCCTTGCCATAGCTTTGCAGTATGGGCTTGGGCAAGCCCTGGCTTTTTCTGGGCCTCTGTCTCCTGTGTAGAGGTTGGTCAGGGTGATCCATACAGGTGCCTTTCTCAGGCAGCCTTGGTTTCCAAGAGTCTTTCTGGGTTTTGTCTTCCATGTGATAGCATCCTGTTTCCTCAATTGTTCCATTCAGAGCTTCTTCCCATGCTGGGTCCTCCTGGTTGGGGGTGCAGATGGGGCTTAGAGGTCATCAGAGGGCAAAGGCACAGCAGCCTGGGGCACTGGAGTGACTGGATCTCCTTGGACAGCACCCAAGGACAGGTGGCCCTCTCACTTTTCCTGCCTGCCTCCCTCATGCCATCTTTAGGAGATGAGGCTAGGTCCAAGGCAGCGGCCATGCCACAGCCTCCTCTCTCTTCCAGAGGACATGGCCCTGTCCTGGCACAGTCTCCTAGTTCTCGGCATCAACATCCAGAGTTTAGGGACCATGCCCCAGTCTTTGTGAGGTGGATGGGAAGTCAGCATTAGTTGACTGAGCACCATCTGCGTGGAAGATGCAGCCCCGTCACTGGGAATGCAGTGCTGAGCAGGACAGCACCTGATGTGCGAGGGGGAAGACAGACACCAAATGCTTAAGCAATGGAATGTACCTTTGGCAGGCTGATTAAAGGTTATGAAGACACTATGACCAGGAGTGAGGTGGGGGCTCAATGCATGGCTGGAGGAGACAGATGGAATGACTAGACCAAGAGTGAGGACAAGATGACCAGGCAGCGCAACTGCCAGGTGGACAGACGTGAGGAAAGAGGCTGGCCCAGGTCTGGAGGCAGGACTGAAGGTTCCTGGGGGAAGGGATGGGGTGGGGAGGTGCAATCTATTATGCTGATGACTCTGGGCCCTAATCCTGTGCCAGGCCCGGCGGGTAATGTGTGTGTAGGGGGAGGGGAGCACCCCCGCTGGGGTGTAATTTCACGCTGAAGGGCCTGATGGGGCGTCCCAGGGACTGATCCTTTCTGGATCAGAAAACCCACTTCCCTTTGTCGCATGCAGGGCGATTAGCGCCTTAACCCTTTGTGGGCTGGCCCAGGGCCAGCCCTGCCTCATCTCACCTCTAGCCCCTTGGGATCTTAGCCCAGAGCCCTTTGCCTTCAATCCAGCCAACTCCCTGACCTGGTCTTGTCTGCAGGGAAGGAGAAGCTGTTGACTGAGGAAAGCCAGGGGCTGGATTCTCAACTTCTGTCTGTGTTCCTGTTCCCTGGCACCTAGCTCCCCAAGGCCCTTGTGCCCCCAGAGAAGTGAGCTCACCATGCCATCTTTTCAGGTTCCTCTTACAGCTTGGATCAAGTCCAATTGCCCTCAGCAAGCCTGGGATCTAGTCTAATCCACTGCCTTGTTTGGGGATACCCCAACTCACAGCATTCCCACACACACTTTGATGGGGAGCTCACTACCTGCTGGCAACACAACCAGTACCTTCCATTCCCACTGACCTCTCATGGGGAATGAACATTGACCCCAGGAGGCCAGGACCATGCTTCCAGCAACATCTCAGAGATATCCCTGGCCACTGTGTCCGACGGCAGCATTCCAGGACTGGGTAGGTCATCACAGCCCCCTGCATCCATCCCCTCTTTTGCTCACGTACTCTGATTCTTTTCAAAGATTCACCAGGAAGTTGTCTCAGCTTCTTTGGCTCCAATGATGTTGTCCCCTTCCCTTGGGGAAGTCCCCTTGGTCCTCCCAAGGCTAACTGCAATGCATCCCTGGGGCGGCTCCCGCAAGTTCTCCCCTCGGGAGCTCCCCTAGGGTGGGGGAGAAGGCAGGGACCAGGCTGGGCCTCCCCTAAGCTCCCTGGGTCTCTAAAACCCCAGCCCCATTAAAAGAAAGCCCCTAAATGTTATTTACACTTTGGAGTCTTAAAAACCATTAACAAAAGCCACTTAATTCAATTATCTTCCCGGCTGGCTCAGTTCTCAGCTCTGAGCGCCAGCCTCCCCTTGTTGCACCCCCACCCTGCCTGTGCCCCCACCACTGTCATTGTGTCGGGCTAATGAGGTAAACTGAAGCGAGCCCTGTCCCCCCTGACAGGTTTATGAGAATTTAATAAAGCGTGGCCGGGACCAAATGAGTTGCCTCAGCCTCGGAGAGCTCATTGTCTTTGGCGTCAGCATTTTTTGACTCGATCTGCCCCCTCCCCCGCCCCAGCTCCTGCCTGGCTCGGCCCCCACCCCCGCCCTTGGTGCCTCCCTAGGTGAGCCTGGAGGCCGGTGGGCCCTGCAGCGGGAGGGCACCCAGGCTGAACCCTGGGGATGGCAGAAATTAAGTTGGTCAGTGTGCCCTGGGGAGGGACTGTGCTGTCCTTTGCCCTCACCTACCACACCTTCACACGCTGCAGACTCCAGGAACATACTGGGGCCTCGGGGACTTCCCATGCAGCTGCCTCGTGCTCCTATGTCTTGGCCACTGTCAACCTGAGGCCCTGCTGGAGCTGCCTTGAGCCTGATTCACCTTTTCTCGCCTGTTTGGAGCAAGCAGCCAAAGTGAGCTCCCAGAGGGAGGGGCTTCTCTTCCGGCCAGGACACGGGTTGGGGGCATGGGGCCCTCAGTCTTGGCCTGGTTCCACCCCTCGCATGGAATGTCTCTCCTTATTTTCCTGGAAAGCTAGCAAGGAGTGGAGCACAGACCGTGGAGCAGAAGGGAGTCAGAAGTGCAGATGAAGAGGCTGCCAGTGGGGAGGCTCCCCAGATGGACAGGCAGGCAGAAGAGGCCCCGCCCCCACAGCTGTGGGGGTACCTTGAGAAGGTACCTAGCTGCCTTCTTCCCTCATGTCCTGGGCAGCCTAGAACTGGCCTTTCTCTGCCTGGCCTCTCAGGGTTCCAAGGACGAGGAGTTTCTGGACCATTTGGAGACCCAGAATTCCTTCTCTCCCCAACAAAAGTGGTTCCAGGAATTACTTCCTTCTGAGACTAAAGCTTGGCCTGACACAAGAGCCTCTTCTGGAAGGTCCTTAACTCATTGGGGTGTTGGAAGAGCAAGTCTTAGGGATCAAGGCCAGTTTGTGAGCATGATAAAAGCTCAGTTGTTGTCCAGGGTCAGGATTCAATGCATATGGATCAGGGTCAGAGTTC
Source organism: Symphalangus syndactylus (assembly GCF_028878055.3). Classification (NCBI taxonomy): domain Eukaryota; kingdom Metazoa; phylum Chordata; class Mammalia; order Primates; family Hylobatidae; genus Symphalangus; species Symphalangus syndactylus. The sequence continues at coordinate 131,205,978 of NC_072441.2, read as the reverse complement.
AGGTTGGCACCAGATTCAGGGTCAGGCTCAGTGATCAGAGTCAGAGTTCAGTGTATGGACCAGGGTTAGCGCTATCTGTTCCCAGGGTCAGGGCTCAGTCTATGGCCAGAATAAGGGCTAATGTGTGTCCATGATCAGTCTGTGTCCAAGTCAGGGTTCACTATATGGTAATGGTCAGGGTTTAGTCTATGGACTGGGGTCAGAGCTCAGTCTGGGATCAAGGTCAGTGCTTGATGAATGGACAGGTAGGGTCAGAGCTCAGTGTGACTAGGGTCAAGTTCAGTTTGTGATTAAGGTCAGGACACAGTATGGACTGGGGTGAGGGCTCAGTCTAAGATCAAGGTCAGGGTTTAGTCTATAAGCAGACTCAGGACTTAACCTGTGACCTTGATAAAGGCTAAGTTTCTGTCCAGGATCCAGGCTTTCTCTGTAATAAGGTCAGGTTCCAGGGTTGGATGAGTCACTTAGTAAATCTGAGTGACCTAACTGCCCCTCTTCCCCCAACTGCCTTGATCTCCCCATTTCTTAGGGCCTTGGACCTCAGAAGAGGAAAAGGCAAAATTGTGCAGTCTGGTTGGGCTGAGTGGTGTCTATCTCCTGCCATGTGCCCAGGGTGCCCTCTGGTGGCAGTCCCCAACAGTGCCGATTTCCTCAGGCTTGGTCCCTCCATCTGGCCATCTCCTACTTTGGGGAGCCTGGCCCTCAGGCTGGTCCTTCAGCGCCGATCTAGTCAACCCTTCCTTCCTGTGCCATCCCACCTCCCCACAGAGAAATAGAAAACTGTGCAATTGGTTAGGGGAACTCCCATACATATGAGATCTTCTCCCTTCCTGCCCAGAGTTAGGCATCTTGACAAACCCGTATTACTGGGGACCTGGAATCTCAGCTGTGCGATGAGATCCACACCTTTTCCTTCCTCCTTCAGTCCACAGGTGCTTTTGAGCACCTACCTTGTGCCAGGTGGGCACTGAGGGTACAGCAGTGAACAAGTCAGAAGTTCTGGCCTCTTGGTGCTCACATTCCACTTCTCCTTAATCCCCCACTCCTAGTCCACAGCTCTCATCAGGAAGGCTCCTGGCATCACAGAAGGCCGAGTGGGATTCAGAAGTCAGCAGCGTGGGCTCCCTGCTCCCCCTGGAGTCTGTGGTTAGACTATTCTAGCTTCCGGGTTCTCTGTCTTCCTGTCTCCTCGGAGTTTCACCACCACCCACATGCCAACAGCTTCTACGTCTCCATCCCAGCGCCTCCTCTTCCAGAACTCAGGGCTGTGGCTCCAGCTTCCGTGGGACAGTCCCTCTGGGCTAACAGGTCTTTTGCCTTGCCAGGATGTCCCTTTTTTCCCAAAACCGGATCCTCCACCATACACCCTGGTGCTCAAACCAAAATTTTAGAACTTCCTCAGGATTCTTCTCTTTCATGCCCCCAAAACTCCCCCAACAGGTGCAGAATCTGTCCACTCCGAGCAACCACCCTAGTCCCAGCGCCTGTATGTCTCACTGCTGTGACCTCCTAGCCTGCCCCTCCTAGCCTTGCTTTCCCTCTTGCCCCTCGCCACTCTGTTACTTCTACACAGCAGGCGGAGCAGTCTTTACCATCATAAATCAGATCATGTCACTTCCCTGCTTAAAACCCCCCAGTGGCTCCCATCTCACCAAGAATCAAATCCCAACTCCTCACGTGGGCTTACTAAGCCCTCCATGAGCTGAGCAATACCCCCTCCCCGCCTCTCCAGCTTCATCTTCCACCTCTGTCTCAACAGCCCTTCTTTCTTGTTCTGACACATGGAGGCCAGTTCATTCTCACCTTAGGGCTTTGCACTGGCTGTTTCCTGAGCTTGAAATGTCCTGCTCTAGACCTTCGCGTGGCTGACTCACCATTCAGAGCTCAGCTTAAATGCCACCTCTCAGAGAAGAACTCCCGACCATCTGACAAGTGCCTCTATCACGACATCCTATTGTAATTTTCTGTGTAGTGCTGTTCACTAGCTAAGCTTTTTTGGTCTCATTTGCTCACTTATCTAATTCTTTATTGTCTGTCTCCTCCAAATAGAATGTGAGCGCCCTGAGAGCTTGTTCATCATTATACTCCCTCATAGCACGGAACATAGCAGGGCTCAGGAATTCTTAAATTAATTAGTAAAAAAAAAGATTCTAAGGCGGGGCACAGTGGCTCACACTTATAATCCCAGCACTTTGGGAGGCCCAGGTGAGAGGACTGCTTGAGCCCAGGGGTTCAAGATCAGCCTGGGCAACATAGTGAGACCCTGTCCCTAGAAAAAATACAAAAAATTAGCCGGGCATGGTGGGGTGTGCTGGTAGTCCCAGCTACTTGGGAGGCTGAGGTGGGAAGATCACTTGAGCCTGGGAGGTTGAGGCTGCAGTGAGCTGCGATTGTGCCACTGCACACCAGCCTTGGCAACAGAGAGAGATCCTATTTCAAGATAATAATAAAAAGAGGTTCTAAGTGGCTGCCCTAATTTCTCCCAGAGGGAGAAGCATGGGGGAAACCTCATTTCCCTTAATGAGCTTCCTTGTCTGGGCCAACAGTAGTTTCCTCGGGGAGGCAGGGGCCACTCACCACGTGTAGCACCCTAGAGCCCCCTGCCCCCAGGCCCCGGGGAGTGCCCCTTCTTTAGAAGGACCAGCTCTGTGTCCTCTACCACAGTCCCTGTGCCTCTGAGGATAGGCCCTAGTGCCTCAGTTCTTAGGCTTTCAGGGCCTAGGGTGGGAGTGGAAGGTTTTACCCTCCTTTCAGAGCCGGTCTGCAGCATCCCTGCAGGAACTACTGGTCCCTGCTCAAATTCCCCAAGGTCAGGCAGCTTGATGCTTCTGTACTGTCAGAATCGTGTCCTCTCCTCAATAGAAACCTGCCTCCCAGAGGCCCTTTCAGGGCCTGGAGCCTCCCTGGGAGGGTCCTGCAGAAGTGTGAGACAGAGCACACCCTCCAGCCTCACCATGTGTAGGAGAGTGGGGCTTCCCTAGGGCCTCGCTGGGGCCTGTCCCTGGGTGTCACCCAGGGAAGGGGTATGAAGTGAGGAGTCCCCACGGTGGCAGACTGGAGCTGATGGGAAAGTGAGCCCTGGGGCACTGGATGTGGAAAATCTCTTCTGGTGTGCCTGTGAAGGAAGCGGGACAGAGAAAAGACAAATGATGACCTTCAGCTGGGGGTGTAAGTGGAAGGGACTCCGGGGAGCCAATGTCCCACCTTCCCTGATCCATTCTACCCACACCATTGATCCATGTCCCACTGCCCTGAGTCCTTATCGTAGGCTCACTCTTCCTCTGCAGCAGCCAGGCTCGCAGAACAGGATCTGGAAGTGTTGTCGGGGAAGAGGAAAGAGAATGTAATTCCAGGCATCTAACAGCAGGTGGGAGAGGGGTTCAGCTGAGCCTAGCATTGCAGGGCTAGAATCCTAAAGTGGTAGGAGAAGGGTGGTTCCAACCACACCCCAAGGCTGCATCAGCGGTGGCCCCTCTCACCTACTGCTCTACCACAGCAGCAGGTGGCATCTGAAGCTGCAGACCAATGCACCAGAAGAGACAGGACTGGAGCCTGGGGAAGTGGCCTTCCTTACACACATACAGAGTGGGGTTGGGGAGCTCAGAGAATAGGTCATCAGCTGTAGGTACTGGGTGCTTCAAAGGTTAAGGCCCATCGACACGTGCAAATTAACAGAGATGGCCTGCTCAGCACCTGCTCGGGCAGATTTGCTCTTCTCTAGGTCAGTGGGAGAGGGAGACAGCAGGAGAGGCAGAGGTGGATATGGTGCCAGAGGAAGGAAGAGCCCAGGGCTGGTGGGAAGTGTCTGGGTTATGGCAGAGTAGTAGCAAAGCCTGTCTTGGAAAGAGAAAGGGAGGCTGGCGATGAAGCCAGGAGTGGATGGGCAGGGAGTCATAGCCAGCCGGGGGCAGTGGGTCAGCATGTGCCCTAGTCACTGCTTGCCTAGGTACCTGCATGGAGACGAAAGGGCTGGCCCAGAGTTGCAGTGTCTCCTCCTCAGTCCCCTGACCCCTTTTCTTTTTTGCAAGGCAGCCCCTATTCCTCTACTCGGCCCCCTCACCTGGAGGAACCACAGGCTGGGCCCAAACGCGGCAAGTCCAGCTAGCCTGGGCAGTGTCTGGGCTTTGCACAGCCCCGTGGAGTGCTTCTCCCCTCACCCTGCTCAGTGACCATGCCCTCAACGACTACTGCTGCCCTCACACCTCCACGTGCATGTGTGATGTCAGACTGTTACCCAAACGCTGCCATTCCCCACCTCTTACAGGAGCCAGGCAATCACACCCACAGTCACACTCCTATGTTCATCCAGCCTCCCAATCTGACACATCTGTTCCCACATTCATGGGCACACAGTCTTAGATACAGTCTTTTGCTCACAGTCACACAATCCTCTCCCTTGAAGCCGCCTTCTAGGTCTCCAAGAGGGGCTGGTACCAGGATGCTCGGGCACTCAGCCACAGGCTGGGAGGGCCCCAGAACCCAGGGTGCTTAGCCACAGGCCCCACAGCCACCCCTCCCTCCCGGCCTCCACTGTCACAGAGGACTGACTCCAAAGGTGCTTTATTGAGGAGTAAGGCACTGCAGGAATGCATGGTGTGGCACAGTCAGGGTGGGTGGGGGCCAGCATTGCTGGCAGTGAAAGTCACACTAGGACTTTCAGGGCTGCAGAAGCCCCCTCACCACTCACCTCTGTCAGGGCCCCAGTCTCAGCTACTCCTGCTCCTAGTCAGACAGAAAGGGTGGGGAGCGCTCACCCCGGCCCTACTTCTAGGGACCATCCTGGCTCAAGTCAGAGCCACGGCTTCTCAGCCAAACGAATCCCAAAGGTCATGTTGGGGTAGAAACAAGTAAGGTGGGGAGGGGCAGGAGAGGGGGCTGGAAGCCTTTCACGGTGTGTGCAAGGACAGAGACAGCCCAGGCTGACATTCATCCCTTCTCCCTCTCTTCCTCCCACCTCATTCGGGGGACTGGCACTGCTGGTGGTTAGCCACTTCAGGGTGGGTGCTCCTTGGTTCACAGTGCCCAAATGCCAGGGGGAGGTGGCAGTGTCAGGGTTCCAGTCCAGGGGCCTACTTTCAGCAAGCTGGATGGGTAAGGTTTACTAGGGACCAGAGACCCCACCTAAGGGGCCAAGGCTCTCCTGCTCCCTTCTTTGGGGTGTGACCCCTGACACCAACACCACATTCTACCCAGGAGTTTGGGAGATGGAAAAGATGAGGCCACCTGCGCCCAGCACCAGAGCGTTGTAAAAAAGACAGGAAGGAAGGCAGAAAAGGTTTTCTTTTTTCTTTTCTTTCTTTTCCCCCCTTAAATTCCTAAGGGGAATGAACCCGGACAGCAGAGTCACGGCGGGGCCCTGGTCCGCTAGGGGGCGGCCCGCTCCCGGGGCGGGTTGAGCTGGACTCCTCCCGAGCGCAGCGCGCAGACCGCCGCTAGCGCCGGGGCCTCCAAGGTGAGGGGGCTGGGGCCGGGGCTGGAGCGGCCGGAGGACGCGGCGGAGACGGCAGGGCTGAGCTGCACGGCCGTGGTGTCCTGTGCCGTGGGCTCGCTGCTCTCCATCTCCAGCGCCACGGACCCGGCGCGGCCGCCACCCTGGCCCGGGCCCGCCGCGGCCGCCGAGCGCGCACGGGTCGCGGGGCCCCGGCGGCTACACACGCAGCAGGCCGCGAAGAAGCCGAGCGCCAGCACCAGCAGCGCCGGCCCCGCGACGAGCAGCGCATTGTGCCCAGGCAGGAAGGAGGCGAAGGCGCCTGCCAGCGTCACGTTCACGCCCGCCAGCAGCGCGCACAGACCGCAGGCGCAGCACAGCGCCGGCGACGGCAGGCCCGGCACCCGGCCTCGGGCGCGTTCCGCGGGCGCCGGGACCGGTGGCCCCTCGCTCTTTTCTGCCGGCGGCATCGGCCTGCGCACGCCAGGCACGCATCAAGCTCCCTCCTGCCGCCGGCCCGGAACAGCCCAACTGCCAGGAGCCTCCTCACGCTCGTCCTGTGGGCACACAGCAAGAGGACGGCGTCAGCAGGGTATCTTGACTTCCAATCCTAGGCTCCGTCTGTAGCTACACTGAGTGCCTGGGTGGGCAGAGGTCATCTTGGCCAGCCCTCTGCCTCTGCCTCTGGGAAGCAACAACCCACCCCGTATGTAAAGAGTCGACTTGTTGTTTCCCCACCTAGTTCCGGGGGTCCCTCGTGGCCAATCTTGCCATCCTCCCTCTCTCCTCACTTTTTTGTCCTCCAAACAGACGCTGCCCCTCCAACCCCTCTCCTCCAGGAAGCCTACCTGAACTCATTTGAGTGAGATAATGGCTGGAAAGTGCTCAGCACAGGGTCCAGTTCAGCTTAGGTGCTCATCACATGATAATCATCGTCTTCAGGAGTCCTAACTAGAAGGCAAATGGCGGCTCTTGGGATTTAGGCACTCACTCCCTCAAGTGGAAGAGGCCTTGGAAATCATCTGACCTTGCCCCCCACCCCCGCCCCCTTATTCAGATGAAGAAACCGAGGCTCCCAGAGATCTAGCAGTTTATCCAAGATCCAGAACCAGGACCCAAATGACCATGCCACTTGGCCTCAGCATCCCCACCCTAGGCTCCGGTAGGCATAGCAATGACACTGACTCTCCTGAACATCAGATGAGGCCCTGGAGTCAGGGCCACGTGAGAGTGAGGAGCTCCTGATGGTTCAGACGGTCAGTGAGAGGGCACAGTCCCCACATCGGCTGGCTTGGGCTGGAGCAGATCTAAGGCACCAGGGCCCTTTCTAGACTGGGCATTCTATTAAATTCCAATCCTACCTCCATTCCACTCCCCGCTGTTCTACTGTTGAACCTGGATTCAAAAGCCTAATTGCTGGATGCTAGAATTCCTTTCTAGGATTCTCTAGATGTCTCTGGTTCTGGGATCTATCACTGGATTCTAGAATTCTGGAAATGCATGCAGAAACAAGAGTAATAAAATTAGAGTCTAGGGATTTATGATTTCTATTTGAGAATTCTCTTCTATAACGCATAAGATCATCGTTGGTACAAAGGCCCTCAAAGGATGAGATCTTAGCTAGTGAGCTGTGTTAGAATTGTGGGGAGAAAATGCCAGAAAAGGGTCCTGGATGGGGATGAAAGGGAAGTAATCAGATGGTACCGCGAGTCTGAGGGGAGCATGCAGGGTGAGGAGCAGTGAGTGAGTGCGACCTTCACAGGGGGCCTGACTCTCCTGCTTCCGTCTTCTCTCCTGTAACGTGGGGCTAATCATAGAACCCACCTCATAGGGTACAGTGATAATTAAATATTTTAAGCTAAATAAAGCGCATAGAACAGTGAGTATTTAATAAATGTTAACCATGCCCTTGTGGTGCTGGTTGACAGAGAAGGGAGCCATGAAGTCTCAAATCTGGGAGGCTGGTCATGTTGGTTTTGGAAACAGAAAAGTTGGGCTGTCTCCCAGGTGGAGGTACCTTTCTGAGTGTCCAAACCCTATACCCGGTGGGGTTGGAGAAAGCTTGATGACTGAGTGAAAATGAGGGCTAGTGTCAGATCCTTCACTTGCGACACACAGGATGCGCAGGTCAGAGGACTTGAAAGGCCACCTCCAGGCCTGTCCAGAGCTGATGACTCCAGGGCTCCCTCTCCTGTCACCATGCTGAGAGGTGGCAGCTCTACTGAGACTCCAGCCAGAATCACCTTGTTGCCTTACCAAGCTGGCAGGAAGTCAGAAATCCCCAAATGTTAGCAAAGAAAGCACATGTTGACCCTTGAGGGCATCTACAGACCACAGATTCCTCAGGAAGCTCCTCATCTGCATGAACATTTGCTAACCTGCTGCTGATGGTTCTGCCAGGCAGGGATAGCAACCACTAAAAGGGTACAGCAATTTACAGTTTGCAAAGCACTTTTACATCCATGATATCACAATCTACTACTGCTTGATGCCTATTAATAGCCATATTTTGGCTGGGCGTGGTGGCTCACACCTGTAATCCCAGCACTTTGGGAGGCTGAGGCAGGCAGATCGCTTGAGCTTGGGAGTTTGTGACCAGCCTGGGCAACATGGCAAAACCCTGTGTCTATTTATTTTGTTTATGAATAAAAAGAATTAAAAAAAAAATTTTAATAGCCACATTTTGCAACTGAGGAGACTGAGGCTGAGAGAGGGAAGTGGATTCGGGCTCTGGTGGCTGGACTAAAAGGAAGAATAGACATTCTGAGACCAGAGTCAGAAAACAGATGAGCTGGCTCACACCCCACACAATCTTGCCTAATTTTAAAGAGAAGGATTTGATCCTCAGGAGGGGCTGTGAGATTCCCAAATCTTCCCCTTTCAAGCCTCTCCCCAACCTCATTCATCAACATCTGACATTATCTGAAAAAGGCAAGGGTTCCCTTCCTGTGGGGAGGGCTCAGTATGAGGGTGCCCTGAGGGAGAGGAGGGAGTCTGGCTCACCTCACTTCACATCAGTCTCCTGGAAGCTGACATTGGATGAGGGTCAGGAAGGCCCTGCGGGCTGGAGAGTCCAGGGATCTTGCTTTTCTTTTTTTTTTTTCTGAGACAGAGTCTTGCACTGTCACCTGGGCTGGAGTGCAGTGGTGCAGTCACAGCTCACTGCAACCTCAGACTCCTGGGTTCAAGTGATTATCTTGCCTCAGCCTACTGAGTAGCTGGGATTACAGGCACCCAACACCACCCCCAGATAATTTTTTTTTTTTTTTTTTTTTAGTAGAGATGGGGTTTCACCATGTTGGCCAGGCTGGTCTCGAGCTCCTGACCTCGTGATCCACCTGCCTCAGCCTCCCAAAGTGCTGGGATTACAGGTGTGAGCCACTGCGCCTGGCCAAGATCTTGCTTCTTTTCCCATAAGGGGAAGACTCTCCTTTGCCTTTGGGTTTTAGCAGTTTTCCTGTGATGTGCCTAAGTGAGTTTTTTTTTTTTTGTATTTATCCTTCTTTGTAGATATTTGTTTTGTATGTATCCTTCCTGGTGCTTCTACAATCTGTGGCTGCATCATATTGTCCCACAGTTCAGGAAATATGTCAGCTCTTATCTTTTCCCCATTCTCTTTCTCCTCTCCTGCTGGGACCTTCATTGCTTGTATGTTCAGCCATTTGCTATTGCCCCACATGTCTCTTTTACACTTTATTCTATATTTTCTAGCCTTTTCCTTCCTTCCTTCTGTTTCAGTCTGGATATTTTTCTACTGAAATATTTTTCTACCATCTAGTTTACTAATCCTATTTTCACATGTGTCTTTTCAGCTGCTAAATCCATCAGTGGAGTTATTTCATCTGTTGTAACTTTTCAGTTCTGGAATTTCCACTAGATCCTTTTTCATAGATTCCAGTTTTCTATTGAAAGATTCCCTTGTTATTTTCTTGAACATATTAAACCTTCTAGAGTCCATATCGGAAAACTCCAACATCTGGATCTCCAGTGGGCTTGTTTCTATTGTCTTTTTTATTGCTCTTGTCTGTTTTATTGCTTTTGTTCATTTGGTCTTATCTCCTGAAATGCCAGATAATTTTTTATTGAATGTCCAACATTGTGTATAAAAAATTATAGAGCTAGCATGAGGCTCTGAATGATACTGTCTTTCTCCAGAGGGGATTTGCTTTTGCTTCTGACAGGCACTTAAAGAAGGACAGGCCGCTTTAACCCAGTCTAGGATTATACTGATTGGAAACTTTGTTCCAGTCTTTCTGAGTCTAGTCTATATCTGGTTAGCCATTATTCCCAGAGTGTTGCTTTGGTCTTCCCAGTAAAAACTGTAGGTGTTTAACAGTACCGTTTCCCTTTTTAGGCCCCAAATTCAAATTTGACTCCCCAGTCTCATGACCACTGCCTCCTACAAACTGGAAAATGCCTTTAGGGAAAAATCAAAATCTAGTATTACTTCTCTCCACAATCTTGGCCCCCTCAAGTCCTCACTGCCTTGGTAGCTCTCCCATGCCTTTAAACAGATTTCTTAAATGCTTAATCCAGCTTTTAAAGTTATCCTTAGCAGGTAAATTGGTCTGATAGAAGCTAGTCTACTTTAGCCAGAAACAGAAGTCTAGATGATACTCTGAAATTAGCACGTTTAGATCTATAACTAAGTTATGCTATGCTAAGCACTTATAATATCTAATTTAATTTTTACAACCTAAGATTAAGTATTACTATTACATCTCCATTTTGCAGATGAGGAAACTGAGACAGAGAAAGATTAAGTAAACTCACCCCAAACCACTCAATTGCAGTGGTGGTGCCAGGATTTGAAATCTGGTGTACTGATCCAACCTGAGCTCTCAACCTAGCACAGTGCTAGATTTGCTAAATGTTGAATGACTGAGGCACAGGGCTCAGGCTCTTCTGAGGCCCTGTAAATAAGCTCCTGTAATTAGAACTTACACTGCTCAAATGTCAACCACAGAGGAAGACAGGTTTTCCCTGGTTCAAGGAAGGTAAAAATCACTTTGCTTCTTCCATGGTTTAGCAAACTAGGTTCAACAGAAAATAATTCCAGCCCAGGGGCTGAGCTTCTCAGTGCTAATTGCTAATGAATGATTGATTCTTATCTGCTCCTGGGAGGCAGAGTGACTATAAGACAAAAGGGTCTCTGCCCTAGGCACAAAAAGGACTAAGAACATGTGGGTGTTGGGCTTATTCCTGAGGTTGCCTCCACCCTGGTTAATTGGGATCTGGGAGTGTGCAGGGGTGAGGTGTTGAGGCTGCTCAGCTGTTGTAATTCAGTTTGCACCACCATTTCATCTGGTGGACTGTGGCCTCCCGCAGCTGCTGTTGTGGTGTTGTTTCTGTTTTGTTGTGGGTGTTCTGGCTAGCTCTGTTGTGGGGTGTCCTTGGCACTGTTCACTAAAACTTTCTGGTTTTCCACTCTACTGAGCACATGTTAAGATTGCACTTTCTGGCTGATTTGTGATTAGGTGGCACTGTGTGACGTTCTGGCCAGGGAATTGTGACACATGCCACTTCCAGGCTGGCCTATTGGATTATGGAAGCAGGACTCTGAGTTGATGCTATTGCTCTCCCCAGTCCCCTAAGCCCTTTTTATTTCATTCCAAGTCCCCGCTTCAACCCCAGTGCCTGAGCAGGAGGGAAGGGCATTGCTCTGACTCTTGAGTTGCGAGGACTGGAAGACCTTCACTTCAGTGAGTACTCCAAGCTGCTGAGCCCATGGAGATCATCTAGTTCAATCCCTAAATCTCCAGAAGTGGGAAACTGAAGCTTGGAGTAGAGGAGGTCTGTGGCCAAGCCAGACCAGAACCAGGCCCTTTCCCACCCAGCCAGGGCTCTGAACACTGCCATTCAGCTGCCCATGACCCTGGCCAAGCAATTCACCCTCCCTGCTGCCCTGCCTCTGGCTAGGGAGGCCTCATGGTCTCTACATGGGGAGTCCAGTCCACAAGCAGTTTGGGGGAGGAGCAGACACTGGTTGGGCAGCCTGGGAGAGCTGGGGTCCCTCCCTGGGCCTTAGCTGTCTGAATGTGAAGGGAGGGGTATAATGAGGTTATTGTCCCCAAACTGAGGTCCCTCATCAATCAATCTGCTGCCCCACCCTCAACTACTTGAGGTTTGTAAAGGTGGAAATGAAGAAATTACTGTCAGTGTATCAAAAGGTCTCATAAAATGGCACATTTACGTATATGTATACATATATGTATATATGGCACATTTATGTATAGGTATACATATAAATGTATATGGCTGTACCTGCTCATTGTACCAGATTACTTGCTTTAGGCTGGGATTCCGTTATTTCCCTGGGAAATCAGCTGCTGCACAGGGGTTCTGGTTGAGGGGCAGGGGCACTCATATTGAGCAGCAACTCTCTGCTAGGCACTTTCCCTACGTTAGCACATTTAACCTTCACTACAACCCTGTGAGCTGTTGCAGTCCTGCCCCCAGATCACAGTGAGGACACCGAGGCTAAAGAGGTGAAGGGACTTACTCCGGTTTACTCAGCTGCAATAGGGAAAGCTGGGATTCAAACCCGGTTTTGTCAGACTGAAAAGCTCATATTTTTGGCTCATTAGAATTGCTGTTTACTGAAAGGCATAGAGATGTTTGCTTATTTAAAAAATTTGGGCTCAAGGGGGTGGACCTCAGCAGGTGAAGGCAAGAGCTCCTGGAGAGGGAGTCTCTGTCTGAAGTCCCTTCAGGTCAGCAGGTCAGCCTGCGCCCCGCTCTGCCCCCAACCCATGGTTCTGGGATGTTTGTGTTGCACAAGAGCAGTTGCTTGACTAGAGGTAGCTGCCAGGCCTCTTGGCTCCAGATTCCTGGTCCAAAGGCCCAAGAGCCTCTGGGTGTGGGGGCTTCAGTCCAGACATCAGCCAGGGGCCCCAGCCCGCTGTCCTCCACGGGAGCCTGAGCCCCTCACTTGCTCAGCCTGAGCTCTTTCCTGCTTACTATGAACTCCTCTGTTCCTTTTAGTCTTAGCCCTTCTGCGCCCTCTCAGTCCCTGGAAATCTGGGCCAGCCCTCTTCCCAGCACCCGCATCCTCAGGAACCTCCCACATCGCTCTCACTCATTGCCGGCTGGGGCTCATTCACTACCTTGGGAGCTCTCAGCTTCTGCCAACTGAATTCTGCATACCCAGAACCCAAAGAGCTACCATCATCCTCACCCTAGCCAATCCATGGGCCTGTCCTCACCATAGACACATGCATATACATGCATACTCACACGTGTGCATGTGCGTATGTGCACACGTGCACACACACAGTCTCCAAGCTGGAAACAAGGTTTGAGGATGAAGCCTGAAGTCATGGCTTTCCAGCTCCTGTGTGTGATTCCCGGGATCTATCATCTTCCTCCCTGAGCCCATGTGCATGCACGAACACACACAGACACACATGCAGTGACCGGACATATCCAGAAATACAAACACAGATGCATAGATGCATTACACACAGAGAGTTGCAGACACAGGCCAACATATCACACACTATCAGTTGCCTGCCTATCTGGTGGAGATGAGCTGCTGCCCTGGAGACTTCTCCTTGCCTGGAAGCGTGATGGTGGAGGGAAGGTGCTTGAGAGCAGAAGCCCCTGGGAGAGGTGATGGGTGGATAGGAATTCCATTCTGGCTGCTCTGATGTTGCCTCCCCATTCACAGTGGGTCTCCATGCTGGCAAAAGGCAAGCACTCACCATTCCCCTCACTGGGGCTCAGCTTTGCCATTGGTAAAGTGCGAGATTGATCTAGATGGTCTTTGCAGGCCCTGCAAGCTCTGGCTCCCAGCACAGCTGAGAGGCCCCAGTGGCGCAAGACTCCAAAGGCTTCTTTGAGCGATCACAGGTCTGCGTTGGTTAAACCAAGCCTTTGTAACAATCCAGGCAAAGATGCTCCCTTCCAGTCCTTCCTGGTGCTCTCTCACTTCCCCAACAGAATCCTCAGGCCGCAGTCCCCAGCAGGGGTTATATAGATGGCCAGACTGGGGTCTCTAACCTCAGTCTGGGCCTCTGCCTCTACCTTAAGCAACTCAGCTGCCTGGATCCAGCTGGAGGGGTGGAGAGAGAGGACTTCAGACTGGCAGGAGTGGAGCTGCCCTTCCTGTCTGTCTCCTTCCCTCCAAGGCTCTGGAACTAGCTCCACTTTCCTCTCTAGCCTAAGGAACTTCAGCATCTTTTGCCCACCCACCCAACCCCTCTGCCCTCTTAGTTTCTTGACTTCTCATCTCCAGTGCTCAATTCCTTCATTCCACCTCAGCTACACTTCCTCATACCTCATCACCTTCAGGACTTTATCACCCTTGTCATCACCTTGAGCCATTCCACCTCTGAGAAACCCTGACACCCTACTCTTGACTGTAACTCCACTGCTACCTCCATACAAACATGGGTACAGCATAAACAGTGTTCTCCATATATATATGTATATACATATATAAAATTATTATTTTTTTGAGATAGAGTCTTGCTCTGTTGCCCAGACTGGAGTGCGGTGGTGCAGTCTCGGCTCACTGCAACCTCTGCCTCCCAGGTTCAAGCGATTCTCCTGCCTCAGCCTCCTGAGTACCTGGGATTACAGGTGCACACCATCACACCTGGCTAATTTTTGTATTTTTAATAGAGATGGGGTTTCACCATGTTGGCCAGGATGGTCTTGATCTCCTGACCTCATGATCCTCTGGCCTCAGCCTCCCAAAGTGCTGGGATTACAAGCATGAGCCACCGTGCCCGGCCACGCTTTATATATATTAACTCATTTAAGTGCCATGACAACCCTTAGGTAGCACTACTGCTGTCGTGATTTATGGACTGGAAAACAGAGGCCTGAGAGGTCAGAAGAATTGCCTAAGGTCACAGACGTCATGGTAATACAGGGCAGAGCTGTGATTCAAACCTAGGCTGTGTGTCTCCTAAATCTGTGCCCTTCATAACTCCACACTGCCTCTGGCTGTAACTGTTCTCTGATCTCATGCAATCCCTGGAACTCGACAGTTTTCTCCATGATACTCTTGCTTCCACTTCTGTCTGCATCTATCCAAGAACCCAAACTGCCTTATTTCCATTACTCTGTTGCAACTTCACTTGTCCCTTTGTCTTTCTGCCAAAGCTGCCAGCAAAGCCTCAATTGCAACAGTCTGGCTTTCTGCCACCTCAAGTCTATGCCTAAACTGCTAAGCCTTGTAGGTGAAAAAACCACAGCTGGGCGGCATGGGCCCTTTGTACATCCACATCCCTGGCATCACTGTGGTCCTTAAGGATCCCCGGAAACCTCCCACTTCCTAGTCTGAGCTCACCAGCCCATCACTGGACTGTATCTCCCACTGGATGCACCTAAGAAGGCCTCTCCCATCTTGAAACAAAACCCTCCTTCAACCCCACATCTGCCTCCAGCTAACACTCTGCTCTGTTCCTTTCTTGAAAGCACTGTCTACAGTATATATCTCACCTCGTTGTCAAGAGCCAATCCACTCCAGTCTGGTTTCTGCCCCATCACACCACAGACTCTGCTTTCACCAAGGCCACCAGCTGACTCCTTTTTGCTGAATTCCATGAACACCGTTCAACCCTTAGCTAACCTGACCTCTCCAGAGCTTGGCACCTACTGAAGCCTCCCTCCTGGAAACATACTCTTCCCCTGGGATACAGTTCCCTCAATTTCATCTTCGCCCACAGAGCCCACAGACCCAGCCAGAAAATCTGGGCTTCATCCTCAGCTCCTGTCTCCCGAGGCTTCCCTCCACACATTTGCCATCTATCACCAAGCCCTGCAGACTCTCCCCGCCAAGCATCCCAGAATCCATCCCTTCCTCTCTAGTCTCACCACTGCCCCATCTCTCCTCCTAGGATCCTCACGGCTGCTGCCCAGCCCTGCCCCCCCTCCCCACCCCCGCCTTGATTTTGCTCTTGCAGGGCTGACCGCACCAGGCTTGTGAGCTCCCTGTGCCTGAGCCATGAGCCTACTTTCTCTTCCCCTGGCTGACCCCAGCTCTACCTTCAGAGTGCAGCTGGGATGCTGCTTCCTTCCTTCCTTCTTTCAGATTTCCAAAACTCTGCAAATCAGGACTGTTAAACTCCTGATACCCTCATGGTGCCATGACTCCTGTGTCCAGGTCTGCAGGCCCCAGCCATCTTCCTTGAGGGCCAGGATTATGTCCACCTTGTTTGTTGCAGTATCGCCAGTGGGGGTAGGGGGAGGGGCGGGGCGGTGCCTGCCTCTCCCCAGGTGAATATTGGTTAAATAAATGGCCCAGTGAATATTGGTTAAATAAATGGTGGGGGAGGCATTGGTCAGAGGGGTGTTTTCTGCCCTCCTGGCTTCACCTGTCTCTTGGATTTGAAGTTGCTCTGTGCTCTCCTCTCTCCCATCCCCTCCTCACTTTGGGCCTTGGGGAGGATGTGGAGGGGACAGGTGAGATTCTAGGGCAGAGTCCTACACAGTTCAGAGCAGGGCGGGGTGAGAATGGAGCAGAGGAATCCCCGGAGCCCGCGGCCAGTGCCTGCGGAGTGTCTCCCCTTCTCCTGCTCCCTATCTTTCTCACCCCTATCCTCTCGCGGCTACAGGTTCTTGACCACTTGTCTGGGCACTACTCCTGTCTCCTGGAGCTCAGGCTGGATGGAGTCTCTCCCCCCCGTTCCGGTAAGCGTCCCCTCCTCAGCCCCCTCCCGTCAGCGTCCCCTAGCTCCTTCACTTGCCTGAGCCGGTCCGTGGACACTCCCCTGCGGGTCCGACCCGGCTGACCCTTGAGCACCCTGGGTCAGCAGGAAGGAAGGATCCCGCGGGCGCAGGACCACCAGGAGAGAGGCCGGGCCACCTCCTCCGCCGTCCGCTGACTTCTAGGGGTTGGGCCGGCGCACAGCAAGGGGGTTGGAGGTAGGGTCGCCCGCTCCCACGCGGCTGGGTTCCCAGGCGGTGTCCTGGGCCGAGCCGCTTGGAGATCCTAGATCAGCAGGTGGGTGGGAAAGGGCGCCCCGTCCTGGGCCCCCCGCCCCTGCGCGCAGGGCAGAGACGCGCAGACCCGCTCCCACTGGGCTCGGCTCCCTTGGAGCAGCCCCGGCGGCGGCGGCGGTGGGCTGGGAGGGGCCAGCGCCGGTCCCCAGGAGCCTCCCGTCACCCGGAACCCCTCTCCTTCAAGCGTTGACCGCCGACCCTCAGCTCCCCTTCAACCCGGGGCGAGCGGGGTTCTTACCATACACCTCCCCTCTCCGCTCCGTCCTTCTGCCGTTCTCCTCTACGCTTCGCGGTCTGCAAGCACCCTTGCAAATAACTCCTAGCCCACCTACACCGTCTCGTCCACACTTTCCGAGAGCCAGGCACGGATATATTGCAACTCACTCTAGGGCAGGGGTACAAGTCGAACTGGCTCTGCCTTCAACTTCAAATGGATTCTTCTTTCTGGAGCGGGGCTGGAGCTGTGGGGCGGGGGAGGGGGGATTTTTCCAGGGATGGACTTGTTTTCAGCACCCTTTCCCCAATCAACTACCAATCCTGCACCCTAGAAAGGGGTGTGGCCATGAGCCTGTCTAGGGAGTGACTCTCCTGGGGGTGTGTGTAGGAGCTTTTTGGGATGAGGGCTGGGGAGGAAGTGCTGGGCAGCAGGCGCCCCTCAAGGCTGGGCTGTGTGGGAGGGAAGACTGAGGTGCTGACTTTTCAGACCCTGGAGGAGTTCAGCTGAAAGAGCATCTCTCCAACCTCTGCCTTCACCCGTTTACTCATCCATTCATAAACCCTACCTGATGTGACTGTGTGCCAGGCAGCCTTCATGCTGACAGTGGCCCTGTTGGGGAGGGCTACCATATCCTCCCTTTGCATCTGGGGAAAGCCAGGCTCGAGGCCTCACAGCCTCTTGCCTTAGCCCCGGGGATCCAGGATGTGAGTTTTATCTGCAGACTCCCGCCCCCAGCCTGTGCAGTCCTCCTCCAGGTTGACCCAGCAGGCATGTGACTTCAAGGAATCTGCTTGGACCAAGTAGTCCCCACCTTTAGATCACTTGTGTGTTCTCAGCACCCAGCCCAGGGCCGGGCACAGTCACAGTCACAGTCCTGGTGTGAGAATGGCTGTTGGAAAGAACCAATTTCATTCCTTGAGCAGACCACTGGCAGAGCTTGGTTCAAGGACCTGTCCCTGTCCACGCCCCTGTCCCATGCTGAAATATCGGAGGGTTCTACTTCTCCCTAACGCTACCTACCATACCACCCACGCCAGCTAGGCCTGACCTCACCTTTTCTCGAAGTATGAGGGGGAGAAGCCACATGTCTCCACATTGACTACTCCTGTGACCACGGGGAGGGAGTGGAGAGGTTGAGGTTGGGGATGTACTTGAGCAAGATGTATTGGGATATTCACCTGGGCTGGAGGGAAGATGTTTCAGGAAGCCCACTGCAGGGAAAAAGAGGAACTAGAGTCCCAGGCTCAAGAATTTCCACTCAGTTTAAGGGTCTTTTGAAGCCTCACCCAGTTCTTCCCCAGTGGACATAGCTCTTGCCGTTGTATGTTGTCATTCCTTCATTTATTCCACCTGGGCCCCAGCATCTCTCTGTGCCTGGCCCCACCAGGCTTCGGGGATTCCATAGCCCCACCCTGGGGAGAGCATGGCTGAGAGGGGTTGATGGGCAGGGGGTAGGGAATCACTCTCTCCGCAGCTCAGGCTCCACATCCCCCCTTCCCACCCCCTCCACCCTGGGGTATCTCTGGGGCACTGAGGTGAGGATCGAAGATGGATAGGAGAAAGGGTCTCCCCATTGATTGAGGAGGGACCAGCAGCCTGAGATATTGTTGATGAAGGAAAGGAGAAGGGACAGGGAATAGGCAGCAGCTGGGTGGAGAGGAGGGAAATTTAAGGAGAGGAAGTTGCTTCTCTCAGCTGAAGGAACTGAAGTCTCTACACCTGGCCAGCATTTGTGGAAGGCAGCCCCTTCATGGAGATCTGTCGCGCTGTGGTCAGAGAACTGATCCCTTCCACCTGTGTAGAGGACAGCAGAAGATAGAGCCTTGCATAGGGAGAGATAGGAGACCTGGCTGCAGGCCTGGCCCCGTGACCTTTCACCATAGGACTCGATGAGTCCTTTTTCCAGTGGGGCCTCAGCTTTCCCATCTGAGATGGACTCTGCTGCTTCAGAAAATTTTGGTTTTCCAACATCCACTAGGGTGTCTTCTGGGTGCTTGGCCCTCTGCTCCCACTCTCAAGAGGGGAAATAGACAAAGGCCACTCAGAGTGGTCTGTGAAGGAGGGAAACCCTGGGGCTGGGAAGCACAGTGAAGTCAGGGGAGGCTTCTAAGAGGAAGTGCTGTCTCCCTTGATCCTGGAAGAAGGACGTGAGTTCTAGCTTGTTTTCTCACTAAACCAGGCCAGAGGCCGTATGGAGAGGGTATCTGTAGAGGTCAAACAACTCTGCCTGGAGGGTGCAGGTGTGGAGGGAGGAACAATGTTTTCTGTGAGGACACACCTGGGCCTCCTTGCTCCAAACTTGCTCTACCCACGGTAGATGGGACTTTGAAGTGGCAGGGAAAGCCTAGGGAATTGTTTTTACATTAAATTGAATCCATTAACATTTATTAAGCACCTACTGGTCTGGTGCTAGACACTAGAGCAGAGGCAACGTTCAGTAGACTTAATTTGGCTTAATAATTGTTTTGTGAAAAGGAAGACTTCAACCCTGCCTGAAAGGTGGCAAGACAGAGGTTGGTGGAAGAGAATGAGGAGAGTACGTGGGTAGGAGACTTTTTTTGAACGGGGCCTTTAAAAGTGGGGAATTTGATAGGCAGAGAGAAGCAGGGAGGTTCCTGGAGAACACGGGGCAAAGCTTGGAGACAGCAATGTGTTTTGCTTGTTCAGGGAGCAGTGAGAAGATGGGGGGAAGAGAGAAGTCAGATCACGAAAAGCCTTGAGTGGTGGAGTTAGACACCAAGGGTCTCAGGGCTGGGCTCAGCTGAGAAGTCGCCTCTTCTGACCCCCAGGCAAGGTTGTTTGTACCTGTCCCTTTGTGAGCCCCCCAAATTCCCCCATCTGATTCACTGCTGCTGAGAGCCTGTCCCTGAGGAAATGCCAGGAGTTCTGATATTTGGAAAAGGATCTTGTCTAGCCCTTCTTTTGGGCTAGTGAGCTCTAGAGCCCCTGGGCTAGACCATGGGGGTGGAGGGTCCCTGTCTGTGGTTCTTGTGGGCCTGTGGTTCACTTCTGTAGCCTGGTTAGAGCAAGGGACTGGGGCATGCTGGTCACAGTCAGGGCCTTGGACTCCAAATTCCAGAGAAACAAATCAGTAGATCGAACAGACAACAAAACTGAGCTGCAGTCCAGAAAGAAAGGCCAGGGCAGGAGCCTGAAACATGGGAACCCTGTGGAGGCATCTGGCGACACCTTGCTCCAGGCCCCAGCCCACACCAGTGGAATCCATTTTGGAGAGGCTTGGCCGGGCGAGTGCAAAAGGCCCCATTCCAGACACTGTTCCCAGCTGCTCTGGGGTCTGCAAGGCCTGGCTTGTCTCCAGTTCGGGTCTTCTAACCCAGGAGGGCACTGAGATAGGGGCAGCAGGCAGGACGGGAGGGCAGGGCAGGGGCAGCCCCTCAGACTTTGCCTCAGCATTCCTCAGCCCCTCGGGTCCCCGGCTTCAGCTTCTCCAGGGTCCTGCTCACGGTGGACAGGCTGCTGCGGGCTCCTGGGGAAGAGACCAGGGACGAGGACGGCCTCAGTAGACAGGTCCCCGTGGAGTTGTCAGGGTCAGAGGAACTCAAAGGGACCCAAGGCCGGGGTGCCTGGTGACCCCAGCGCAGCACTGGGATAGAATGGAGGGAGGGGAGCATCTCAGGGGACAGTTTCAGCCCAGTTTAAAGAGGTACCTCCGGTCAGGATGGCTTTCAAGAGGACAGCAGCATAGGCTGGGGGTAGAGGCAGGACCCCGGAGCCCACTGCCTGGTTTGAGCTTTGGCTGCCGCACTTCCTGGCTGTGTGGTCTTGGGCATGTCACTAAATTTCCCTGTGCCTCGGTTGCCCCTTATGTAAAATGAAACTAATGATAGTGCCACCCTCATGTGGTTGTTGTGAGACTTAAAAGTGAATAATAGATGAACAGGGCTCAGAACAGTGTCTGGAATGGGGCCTTTCACTGAGTATTAGGCCTCCAACCCCTGGTGGCAGAGACTGGGCTGGGACCATCTTTGAGAAACTCCTGCCCTGGAATTTTCCAGGTGTGGGGTGGAGGAACAAGGAGATGCCCAGTTTGGGATGTGAACTTTAAACTGGGGTGGTTAAAGCTAGTACCCAAAGCTGGTACCCATGGGTGCCTCTTTAAACTGGGCCGAAACTGTCCCCTGGCGTGTCCCCCCCTCCCCATTCTATCCCAGCTCTGCCCTGGGCACTGGGAACTCCAGCCTTGTGTCCCTTTGAGTTCCTCTGACCCTGGGGGAGTTGGGAGGGGGGAGTGGGAAAATAAACTGAGGCATAGGACCTGGGGGAGGGGAGAGGGAGGGGGAGGGGAAAGGGAGAGAAGGGGAGGGGAAAGGGAGGGAGGGGGAGGGGAAAGGGAGAGAAGGGGAAGGAAAAGGGAGAGAGGGGAAGGGGCAGGGAGATGCCCTCCTTCCAGTGACCATGCTGGGCAAGACAAAAGCCCTCAGAGTAAGCAAGAGGAGATCAGTTCAGCTTGGAGCAGCAAGGGTCTGACTGCGCACATGGGGGAACCGCCAGCAGTACTGCCCCCCTGCACTGGGGATGCCCCTTCGGCATGCTGCTCAAGGCTCCCAGGCCCCACGTTGCTGCTCAGTCAGGGAGGGGAGATGAAAGACGGATTGAGGCTGGGCACAGTGGCTTACGCCTATAATCCCAGCACTTTGGGAGGCCAAGGTGGGTGGATCACCTGAGGTTGGGAGTTCGAGACCAGCCTGACCAACATGGAGAAACCCCGTCTCTAATAAAAATACAAAAATTAGCCGGGCGCAGTGGCTCACGCCTGTAATCCCAGCACTTTGGGAGGCCGAGGCGGGCGGATCACGAGGTCAGGAGATCGAAACCATCCTGGCTAACACAATGAAACCCCGTCTCTACTAAAAATACAAAAAAAAAATTAGCCAGGCGAGGTGGTGAGCGCCTGTAGTCCCAGCTACTCAGGAGGCTGAGGCAGGAGAATGGCGTGAACCCCAGGGGGCGGAGCCTGCAGTGAGCCGAGATCGGGCCACTGCACTCCAGCCTGGGCAACAGCGAGACTCCATCTCAAAAAAAAAAAAAAAATACAAAAATTAGCCAGGCGTGGTGGCACATGTCTGTAATCCCAGCTACTCGGGAGGCTGAGGCAGGAGAATTGCTTGAACCCGGGAGGTGGAGGTTGCAGTGAACCAAGATCGCGCCATTGCACTCCAGCCTGGGCAACAAGAGCAGAACTCTGTCTCAAAAAAAAAAAAAAAGACGGACTCGGGAATTTCTGGAACTTACTTTCCTTGTTGCCATTGGTGCTGGATCTTCCTTCCCCGTGGTCTGGCCCTGGATGGGGATGGATTCTTAGGCTCCCTGCAGGATGAGACCACCCCAAGCCCCCTGATTACTGAGCCATTCCCCAAATCAAGCCCAGGTTGGGACGGGAAGTTCTTCTTGCTGTCTAGTCTCCATCCCTGATGCTGTCTTTGCTCCACTGCATTCCTTTAGGTCTCATATGATCTGGGCTGATTTGGACAGGAGAAAAAGAACTGGGCCCTTGAAGGAGAAAATGGCAGATCTTTTAGGGAGATGAAGTCCCGGGGACAACTGGGGCCATGGAAAGCCCCATAGGATTGGTGGAGATGGCTTCCTGTATGTGGGGAGCTGAGATGAGGTGGGGGCTATGCAGAGGCCGTAGGGTCTTAGGGGAAATAGAGGGTCTTTCATGGGGGCTCAGGGATGGAGAGGGAGTTATTTAGAGATGTTGGAGGCTTTGGGGAGTCATAAAATCTCTCAAGGGAGATGGACTTCCCAGCTCTGAGCTGGTTCAGGCACCTTTGCTGCAGGCACTGGGCTGGATTCTGCCATGTTGTAGTCATGGCAACGCCTGCACAACACACACACACAGCAGCTCTAACACAGACAGCTAGTGCGGTCTCACACATGGGCTCATCCCAGCCGCACAGTAGGTCACAGACGAACACACAAAGGATCTGGAACAGTCCTTGGCAGAGGGGTCTGCTGGGGTCAGGGAGAGGCCTCACCTATGGCAGGCAGGATGTGGTCCAGGTTGAACCGAGCCTTCAGGAAGGGGTAGGCCAAGATGAGGAACCCTGAGAAGAGACATAGGGGGTTCTGTGATGGGGAGGGGCCTGGTGAGTGTTGAGGCTGTGGGTGGGCTGGGAGCTCGAGGGGTGGTTTGTGAGATAGGGGTGTACATGGGAGGAGCATAGTGTGCAGAGTTGGGACTGTGAGTGTGTAAATGTGAGCCCGTGGGTGTGTGCGTCTGGGTTGGTGGGGGCAGTGCCTGTCTGGGGAAGGGGCTACAGACTGTGAAGGCCCCAGCTGCCTGGCTCCACCATTCCTAAGTGAAGAGCAGGTTGCTGGAATGAGCCTGGCTGATACCACCGCTGCATCTCTGCCATCCCCACGCTTCCCCAGGGCCCCCAGGGTCGGACTGGGCCCTTGTCCTCAGCATGCTCCTCCCCACCCAGACCTGGGGGGCAGGAAGCGGACCCAGTCCTGCCTTGCCCGCCCCCACTCCATCCCCCGATGAGCATCTGTGCCAGAACCCGCAGGTATAGATACCCAAAGCCCCCTAGCCTGATGCTTCTGGTCCTGCTTTTGGCCCGGGGTGGGGGTGGGGGTGGGGTGGGGTGAGGGATGGCATTCAGCGTCACGGCGAGGCAATCAGTGGGCCTGGCCCACACAGACAGATAGATGGGCACAGCTGCTATGGAGGCAAACAGGGAAAGAAGATGAAACCCTTTTTCTGAGCTGGAGCCTGTCTTGGCTCAGAGAGTCCTCAGGAGCTCTGTCCTTTTATCTGCTGCCATCAACCCCCTGTTCTGCCCAGATAGGCTGATGAATCCCACCACAAATCCAAGAGCCTAGAACTTGGGGCTGGAGAGCCAGCGGGAGTAGCCAGAAAGGAGTGTGACAGCCAGCTCCCCTTCTTTTCTCCTCCCCGTGGCTGGAAGGAGCCCCAGCGCATCCCTCCTCTCCCGCCTGTGCCCCTGATGGCGGCCTTGCTCACACCTCTAGTTTCCATTCTCCCCAGCTGGTTCCTGCTGACCCAGCCCTTCCCTGTTCCTTGTTCAACTGACCATGCCCCTGCCCCCACCTCCAGAATCTCCCTTCCCTCTCCCAGCCCAGCCCCTGCTCACCCAGAACAGCAGCACCAATAAAGACACCGCCCATGGTAGCTGCAGCCTTGGATACGGAGATGCCGATAATGATGCTGCCAGCCACAAGCCCGAGAGCCACGCAGGCCAGCTGCAAGCAGCGGAAGTCTCTGCTGCTGATGGGGATGTCCATGCAGGCGCACCTGGGGCACTGCCTCCAGCCGGTGCAGTCTGGCCCCAGAAAAGTCCTGGAAGTTTCTGGGCTCTTGGATGTCTCCTTGTTGGTGCTCCAACTTCAGGGTAGGAGTTTCTGGGCAGTAAGATGATAGGTGGGGAACCCTGGGATTTATCTGCAGTCCTACCCCGCTGCTCCACTAGGGGCCCCCCAGTCCCACCTTGACCAGGGATCTGTACGAGGTCACCCAGCTTACTCTTCCTCTCTTAAAGCCCTCTGAAGCTGAAGCCCACCCTTGGGACTCCTGTGTGGCTACATTTCTGCTTTGGCTGCCAGAGTTCTAGGGAGCTGGGCCTGTTCCATAGGATCCTTCCCTGCCAGCCTCCACCCAGGAGAGTTCAAGCTCCCCTGCCCAGGACATCCT
The DNA here is from genome assembly GCF_028878055.3 of Symphalangus syndactylus. Lineage (NCBI taxonomy): Eukaryota > Metazoa > Chordata > Mammalia > Primates > Hylobatidae > Symphalangus > Symphalangus syndactylus. Next base: position 131,181,702 of record NC_072441.2, on the reverse strand, counting down.
GCCCCAGCTTCCTAGAGCCACTCACTTGCCACTGAGCCTCAGCCTATGACAATTTAAAGCAATGAGAGGCAGGGTGAGGGGTAGTTGGTCCAGCGGCCACAGGCTCCTCAGAGATGTAGGCAGCAGGGAGGTGCTGAGTTATTCATGAGGTTGCAATGTGAGTGGCTGTCTGGGTCCCAGGGCCCAGCGGGCAGTCAGCCCAGGTTCCACTGCTGGTTCCTGAGGGGGAAGAATGAGCTGGTGGCTTTGCATGTCGTTCAGAAGCCAGGGATGTGAGGAGACTCCTGGTCACATGCTCAGGGCCCACTATGCTGTGCTCTGCCCTTTGGCCTGGAGGTGCACCTGGGGTCTCTGCTTGGAGTCTGAGATAGACACACGGCAGGAGGCTCAAGGGACAGGAACTGCACCTGGGACGGAAAGCGGACAGGGAGAGGCATCCCTCCAAGTCTGCTCCCTACCCCTGCCCATCCCATCCCCATCCTGTCCACCTCTGGGCTCCCAGGTAGGGCTGAGGGTGTCCTAGTTTGAGGCTTGATCTCAGGGGACTCCCTTGTCATCAGGTGGGCTTGGTACCCTCCCCCTTTTTAGTGGCCAGTGGAATGGAGAGTGAGCGCTTCTAGCCACCTTGGGGATCCCCGACTGGGAGTGACAGAGAAGAGCAGTGGTGGCGCTGGTTTGGGCAGGAGGAAAACACCTAAGGGGTAGGGTAGGGAAGAGGACTTGGTAGGGGCTGGGTGCTGGGAGTGGGAGGCTGTTGGTGCCTTCCCATCCGCTGAACTGAGCACCTGCACCCAGCCTGTCTGAGTTACTTGCAGGGTGCCCCACCCCGAGGCTGGGAAGTGGTCACCAACCCAGCCTAGCCCTGAGCCCTGCCCCGGCCTCCAGTTCCAGCCTTCATCATGCCTTGCATTATTTGGTCCTTTATGGATCGGGGCCTCCCCAGGCCCAGAATATGGCCCCAGCCTGGCCCTGCACCTGGGCACAATTCCTAGGGTCCCACAATCCTGCTCAGAGTCCCGTCGCCAGCCTCCCTGGCCTCTCTTTGGATGCCCCCTCTCTGCACCGCATCTGCAGTCTCATATCGCCAGGCTCAACTTCTTGTTCCTCCACCTGCCTCCATGGCTGTCCTGTTCTTGTTCTATCTCTTCTGTAGACTGAGAGCCCCTTGAGGGCAGGTTCCAGGAGTGAGCTCCCCAGAATGCTGTGGCTGGGAGGGACTTGAGCTAGGCTTCTGGACATGAGGACAGAGTTCAGGGAGAGTGCTTGGACTGCACGACAACCTCTAGTCGTCAAAGAGGAGGACTGTGGACACAAGGGAACCTCTGTCTGTAACAAGAGGCATTCCTTGTATGTGGAGAAGGGGGCCTGAGAAGGCCCAGGGTCACCTGAGTGGAGCTTCGGCTCACGATGAGTCTGTAGAGAGGGGTGACTGCAGCACACAGATGGGCCCTGGACTGTGTTCCTGTTCCCCACAGAAGGAAAGCCCCTGGAACTGGGCACTCCCCAGCCATGGCACTGCTGCCAGCATCTGCTGTGCCTCCTGCCTGGATGAGATCTGATTATTCCTCTAATTAGGCATCAAATCATAGCCCATGTCTCTGTCACACATAATTGATCCCCCACTGCCTTAGTTTTAGAAGGAGCCACCGAAATAATTGTCCATGAAACGTGTTCCTTGCTCCTCTCAAAGTCTAAGGCTGAGGGCAACTCTCTCACACCCTCACCAAGACAGAAGCTCTTGGGGCCGTGTTTTCCACCTCGCACTATGGGGCTCGGGCCAGCCATTCTGCCTCCCTGAACCCACTGCCTTGTCTGGTGATGGGGATGGGGGTGGCAGAGGCACCTGTGCACTGCTTCAGATCTCAGAAAACACCATGACCTCAAAGGAGAGGCATGTTAAGCCTTTGTCAGTTCCAAGATCACAGAACCAGGGTAGTCCCAGCTCTTTATAAACAGGTGGGGAATCCAAGACATGGGGAGACAGAGGAATTGCCCCAGAGTCCTCGTGGATCCTGCCCCTCTGGGAAGTACTGTGGCCTATCTGCCCCTGAATTTCAACACTGTCTTAGTTGAGGTGGGAGGAATTGGCAGCCCCACCTTCAGAGGCAGACATTGTGTTAAAAAATTAGTCAAGGGACCAGGCACTGTGGGATTACAATCCCAGCACTTTGGGAGGCTGAGGCGGGAGAATTGCTTGAGGGCAGGAGTTCAAGACCAGCCTGGGAAACACGGTGAAACCCTGTCTCTACAAAAACAAAAATTATCCAGGCACAGTGGTGCGTGCTTGTAGTTCCAGCTACTTGGGAGGCTGAGGTGGGAGGATCGCTTGAGGAGGTTGCAGTGAGCCGAGATCACACCACTGCACGCCAGCCTGGGCTATGGGTGTGAAACCCTGTCTCAAAAAACCAAACAAAAAAACAACAAAACAATGAAAATCAGTCAAGGCCTGTCTCTTTCCCTCAGGACCAGGAGTGCGTCATTAAAGGTTCCCAAAACAGTTGTGACGTAGAGAGGGAGGCCTGCCAATTCTTTCCTCAGTTTGGGCTATATCATCTCTGAAGAAGAAAATGTATGTGTGTCCTTGAGTGTTGTGATCAGAGCGATAGGTAAATGAGTTCAGGAACCTCTCTGTGAGCCATGCTGAGAGGGAGGCCCAAGGCACCAGGGCTCCATCGCCCCACCAACCCTCCACCCCTCCCAAGCATCGGAGCCTCCCCACTGAACTGGGGTGCTCTTGGAGGCCACAGTTCTCAGGAGTGGCAAGGCCACGGGTACATTGCTGAATTCCATCACTCAGTCTCTTCTCTCTGTCCCCTGCTGAGGCAAGGGCTGTAGAGTGTCTGCCCATGCTCCATCCTTCTCAGTGCACCAAGTCCAAGTGTGGCATGGGGGTGGGGAGGAACAGTGGGCGAAAAGGCCCCAGTTTGGTTTGGTTCTGTTTATTTTCCTTGAGGGGTGAGAACACTGGAAAAGAGAGTGATTAATTCACCAGTCCCCTGGGGGACGGGTAGCTTTCTTGGACCATTTGGAAGCTGAAGTCAGGGAAGCGGCTTCCAAGGCAACTGCTACCATGGCAACAAGAGTGCTAGCCTTTGGGGGACCTTGCTCCTCGGCCCCCTCCAGACCTGAATCGGCTGGAGTGCTGGCATGGGACCAAGGCACCACTATTCATGGAGGTGGGTGTGGGAGGGGCAGTCGGCCAGGAGGGAGGAGGGGCCCCCAGAGCCCAGGCAGATAGACACATAGAGGGACAAAAACTGGACGGTCCCTGTGCCCAGAGGCCCTCAGACAGGAGTCCTCAGGATCCAGCTGAATCAGGGCTGGGGCTGGGGCCCAGGCCTGATCACTAGGTTTGAGAAGAGAGACCTGAGGTTTGAGACGCTCCAACTGGCTGGGACCAGCTCTCTCCTTCTAGGCCCCACCCACGCATGAGCTCTGGAGCTGGGGAGCTGCCTTCCATTATCGCAGATCCTATGCCTGGAAGGGGCTCTGTGGTCTCAGAGCCTCCTCAGTGCGTCTGCTGGATCTGCCTCTGTCCAGCAGAGCCAGGACTTCCACGGTCACCAGTGAATAGTGGCAGAGGCAGTACTGGAACCCAGGGCTCCGGTCCCAACTTCAGGCCCTTCTTGTTGTGCCACAGCTGCCCCTCTGGGCCAGGGACTGCATCCCGGAGGGGCAGGGCAGCCTGTCCGCAGGAGGATCCCACAGAGGGACAGAGGTCTGGCTCATCTTTTTTTTTTTTTTTTTTTTTTGAGACGGAGTCTCGCTCTGTCACCCAGGCTGGAGTGCAGTGGCGCGATCTCGGCTCACTGCAAGCTCCGTCTCCCGGGTTCACGCCATTCTCCTGCCTCAGCATCTCCGAGTAGCTGAGACCACAGGTGCCCGCCACCACACCTGGCTAATTTTTTTGTATTTTTAGTAGAGACGGGGTTTCACCGTGGTCTCGATCTCCTGACCTCGTGATCCACCTGCCTCAGCCTCCCAAAGTGCTGGGGTTACAAGCGTGAGCCACCGCGCCCGGCCAGCTCATCTTAAGAGGCCCACACCTATCTCCACAGCACACAGTGCTTCTGTAGAGTGCTCCCGGAGCCAAGGACCAGGGAGGGCTCGTCTCCAGCACTGGGACCGTGAGTTGTGTGATTCTGCCCTGGTAGACAACAGTAAATACAGGAGTCCCCCATTATCCCTCGGAGACATGTTCTAAGGCCCTTGGTGGATGTCTCAAACCGTGCACAGTACCAAGCTATATATACTATGATTTTTCCCATACATACATATCTGTGATAAAGTTTAATTTATAAATTAGGTATAGTAAGAGATTAACAAAATAGAACAATTTTAACAATATATTGTAATAAAAGTTACATGGATGTGGTCTCTCAAAATATCCTATTATGTTGTACTCATTTTGACCACAGGTAACTGAAATTATGGAATTAAGCAAAACTGGATCAATGGGGACTACTCGATTAGCTAAAACTATAATAGCTAACATTTATGGAGCACTTACTATGTGGTCCTGGAACTGCTCTCAACACTTTGCATTTCTTTTTTTTTTTTTTAGACGGAGTCTCGCTCTGTCGCCCAGGCTGGAGTGCAGTGGCGCAATCTCGGCTCACTGCAAGCTCCGCCTCCCGGGTTCACGCCATTCTCCTGCCTCAGCCTCTCTGAGTAGCTGGGACTACAGGCGCCCACCACCACGCCCGGCTAATTTTTTTTGTATTTTTAGTAGAGACGGGGTTTCACCGTGGTCTCGATCTCCTGACCTCGTGATCCGCCCGCCTCGGCCTCCCAAAGTGCTGGGATTACAAGCATGAGCCACCGCGCCCGGCCCACTTTGCATTTCTTAATTTGTAACTTTCACAACAGTACCATGAAGTAAGCACTATCATCCCCATTTATAGTTGAAGAAACTGACTCTCACAGATTAAATAACTGGCCCAAGCCCCAGAGCTAGTAAGTGGCAGAGCTGGGATTTGAATGCAGGCAGCACAGTGCTGGGTCCCAAGCCTTCCTGGAGGAAATTCCACTTCCACCATTCCTAGCTGTATAGTCCTGGGCAAGCTATTTTTCCTTTCTCTGCTTGGTTTTTCATGTCAAGTGGGATAAAATAATAGTACCTACCTCATAGGACTGCTAAGAATTAAATGCTAATGCCCGTAAACTTCTTAGAAAGTACCTGTTACGTAGTAAGTGCATGATGATGCTGGCAAAACCAAGGTCAGCCAAAACCAAGGTCATGGCGTTTAAGCAGAGCCATGGAGGATGAGAGGGGCCTTGCCAGGCGGGCCAGGCTGGGGAGGTGGGCTGGGAAAGGGCACAGCTTGAGCCAAGGCACAGACGGGGAGTTGCAGCTGGGCAGGGTGTGGGCCAGGGGTGGAGAGTGCCTGACCCAGGAAGCCCCCTTGAAGTCACGTTCCTGTTGGGCCTCCCAGTAGGCTGGGCTGGAGTTCAGGGATAGAACTCACATCCTGGTTCTCGGTCTCCAGGGGCTGGGAGTCTGGGCCAAAAGGATCAGATTTTGCAGGTCTGTTTTCCTCACCAAGCCCACTCCAGGTAGATGAAAAAGGGATGTGAGGGTGTCAGGGCTACTGTCAAGGGAGGACTGTCAACAAACAGTATGTATCATCAACGGGGAGGCATTCATGGCATAGGACAGCTGGGAGCTTGGCCAGTCACCTGTCCCAAGTGAAGAGCCCCTAATCCCATCTCCCCTCTCCGTCCTACCGAGGGAAAGCAGCTGTCATCAACACCCAGTCCACTGCCCACTCAGACCTCCCTTGCCACCTCCTTGGGAACTTATAAAGGTCCTTCCCACCCCAGTCCTCTCCTGTCTGGCTCTGAGGATCGCCTGGGACAATGGACACTAAAGTCCTTTGCATGATGTACATGAGGGCTGTGGATGGGAGGCGCCATTTTTTCTTGTTGCATAGTCCCGGGCACATGACACCCTTGATAAAGGCTTAGTAATGCTTTAGACAGAGGAGAAATTTGTTTCCTGCTTGTGGGCTGCTGGGCACAGAGGACATCTATTAAAGTACATTCTGGTCTCCTGTGCCATGGTTGCTGACACCACCTCTACCACTTGATGGGGAGCTCCTAGAAAGCAGAGGCTGTTTCTTACTCATTTCTGGGTCCTGGCTCAGAAGAAGCAATTGATAAATGTTCAATGAATTTCATTTCCTCACCTAGAAAAAAAAAGCAATTTCTCCTTCACCTTGTTTTTTGGGTCAAATATGGTTTTTATTCAGGGGTCCTGATAAGAGATACCTTCTCCCCACCCGGCTGGACTTAGCCCCAGTTTAGAAGGCCAGTCTCCTTCTCAGGTCTGCAGGTAAAAAAAGGACCACCAAATAGGCCACAGCTAGAATTTCAGTTTTATTAAAATAAGCACAATGTATAAAAGCACCGTGGTGTTGTATAAACGTCTGCCTGACAAATGCAAATCTATTTTCTTTATGTAACTCAATAGTTCTGCTTATCTGAATGGCTGTACCTTCACGCACTTGGGCAGCAGGCACTGCATCACTCAAACAGGGAAGTGAGGCTTCACCCCAGTGTGGCTTCACCTCAGGCACAGAGCTCTATCTAACTGCCCAGATCTGTGCCACCCACACAAGACCTGAGGACACAGCAGCAGATACTGACGCTGTCTCTAAGTTTGTCATAGGAACAGCTTAAAATCAGAATAATAGGGAACTGCTGATTAAAACCCAAATGCATGGACATTCCAGAAAGAAGAGCAAGCCGTTCCACTCTCTGGGAAGTTCATGGGCTTGCAGTGGGAGCTTAAGGTATCATCTTTGCTGGAACAGCATGGTTAAAAAAACCAAACTTTAAAAAAAAAAAAACGAAATACTACTGACTTTAGCAGCAATCACAAACAAAGGGGATGATAAACGAGGGACACATTTCGGTCACGGCAAAGAAAGATTATGTGCTTCTCCATGCTGCAGACTGGAAGACTGATCTGATTTCCTGAATGAGGAAGGCTCCTTGCCCTTCCCTGAATTGAGGGGATGGCTTTGCTCAGCCAAGGGAGAAGACAGGCAAAGAGGACATCCGGAGGACAGAGGAAGGTGGAAGGACCGCCAGAGGAGGGTGACAGAGCAGAGAGGGAAGAGGCACGTGTCGGCAGCCTCTGTCAACTGATGCTTCTTTCTTCTCCCTGCAGGCTGCAGCCCCAGCCGCCGCCGCTACAGCGGTGAGAGCAGGCCGGATCTCAGATCTGCAGGCGGGTGAGCAGGTGGAGCCCAGAGAAGAGATGTTCCTGCTGCAGGCAATTATGCAAAGTGAGAAGTGATTGCTTTCCTTTTCAAAGACAACCCCTTTGGAAAAAGCTTTTTCCTCCAGGACCCTAGGGAAATGGGGGGTTGATGGGAACTTCAGGGCCTTCGTAGATGAAAAAGCCTGAATGGAGCCACAGAGCAGAGGCTGCCGCCTGCTCAGCAGACTTTAGCCACACAGGTTTCCAGGGGGACAATGCCTGGCCAGGCCTAGGGCCTATAAGGTGTGACTGGAGCATTTCAGAGTGCTGTGGGTGGGCTCCTGTCTTCACCACGGCCTGCCTGGGCCAGGGCCCGTCTCCGGGCCAGGCGTGACTTGCAGGGAGGGGAAAGCTTCATGGAGCACAGGCCATCGGCTAGTGCCTCTGGCTCCTCTGATAGTTCGTTCTCTTCGTGCTGAGATAGCTGGCGGTTAAGGGCGATGGCCTCAGCTGCGAAGAGCGTCAGGTCCATTGTGCTGCTGTTCCTGCAGGGCCAGGGGAAAGCACAGAAAAGAGGGTCAGGACTCTAGGGTCAGCCAAGCCAGCTCCGGGACACTCCCACTCGCTGCTGTGGCTCTACACTCCCACCAGATTTCCCAGAGCCGGGACGGGCTGCTCTCTCCAAAGTAGTTCTTGCCTAGGTTTGGAATCTTGCTTGACCGAGGGACTGTAATTTGAGCCCCAAGTACCATCCCTGGACTTGATGGTAGGGGCAAGCTCCCCTTTCTCCTCAGAGCACCCTCCTCTGAGCTCCCACAACTCTACATACAGGTCTACCAGAGGCAGAGACTGGGCACAATAAATGCACCTGTCCCTCCCTCTCCCATCACAGGCGGGGAAAAAGCTCCCAGAGCAGGGCCTGTGCCGCTTATGCCACATCCCCAGCACCTAGCTCAGGGCTAGCATGGACAGGCACTTTGGGTTTGCAGAATAAATCTTCTAAGGTGGATCTGAGGTTTGGCATCTAAAGGCATCTGGAGGCTGTTCTAGAGAGTCGGGTAGGAACCCAAATTGGGCAATAGCAACTGGGTCACACGAATTGAGATTATGGAGGGGTATGACTTCCTTCTGTAGCTCCTAAAAGCTGGCCATGAGGCTGGTGCCAAAAAGGTTTCCCACACTGCTTAGCCCTGGCTCTTTGGGAACAGGGCAGGCCAGCTGTAAAAGGGCTCCAGAGTCAAACAGTGCAGGGCTGCTGTGTGGCCTTAAGCAAGTTAACTTGATCGCCACTCCTCACCTCTCTCATCTAGAACACCTCTCTTAAATTCATCGTGAAGATTATGGATATAATTATATCCAGCCCTTAGCACCACGTCTGACATGTGGTAAGGACTTACTATTTTTTTTGAGATGGATGCTTGCTCTGTTGCCCAGGCTGGAGTGCAGTGGCGCGATCGCGGCTCACTGCAACTTCCGCCTCCTGGATTCAAGCGATTCTCCCGCCTAAGCCTCCCAAGTAGCTGGCATTACAGGCACCTGCCACCATGCCTGGCCATGGTAAGGACTTAATCCTGGTGGCCACTATTATCACCGTCCGTCTAGTACCGTACGTGCCCCTCACTCCTGCTCCTTTCATTACATACAAGGCAGAGGGAAGCCCTTGTGAATAACTCACGGGTAAGGTCTGTCTTTGGGCTGTAAGTTACAGTTCAATGGGGAAAACAGGTTTTTTTTTTCCTGCCAACAGTGCTAGGAGGCACGGTGCTGGAGGGCAGAGGAACCAATCTAGGTGAAGGAAGGGAAGGGTGGGAGATAGATCCAGAGTAGAGGAAAAGAGAGTGAGGAGGGGAAATGGGCAGGGAGCCCCTTTGGAGAAAGCCACCTAAACCTAGAGATGGCTCCCCCGGCCCCCACCCCCATGGTGGCTGAGAGCTTGAGGAAGAGCAGGGCGTGGGGGTGGTCAGAGCATTTACCTCTGGAGGACTTGCGGCGTGGGGAGTCCCTTTTCTGGAGCTTGCTAGAATGGGAAGGACAGATGTGTAGGTAAAGCACTGCTCCCTCCTTTTAAGAACTGCCCCCCCCAAGCCAGCAGTGGGTAGGTTACTATGGGCTGTTGGTGCAGCACAGGGACTTGGCTATGCTTGCTTGCAGGGTCAGGCCTACCAAGCAGAGAGCAAGAAAGGTACAATCTGTAGCCGCAGCCCCCAACATAGCTGCTTCTGCATGGAGAGCCCCTCTTTGCCTTTGCCTGGCAAAGTCCTAATCATCCCCCAGGACCCAGCTCAAGGGTCACTTCCCCTGTGACGCACATTTCCCCTTCCTGCCACCTTCCTGCCTCAGTCTCAGGCCCAGGGTGGGGAGTGGGGTCCTGCTCCCTTGGTGCCCCTAGCACTTTTTAGAAGCCTTTATCACGCTGTAACTTATCCCCTTGTCTACTTCTCTCCACTAGAGCACAGAGACAGGGACTGGGTCTCACTTGTCCCTCTGGCATGTGGTAGGTGCTCACTTATGGGTCTGGGAATGAGCCACTTAGACACTCAAACTGGGTCCCCATCTGTAACACAGGCTGGCAATGCTTGCCTCCTTCCACTGGTAGGGTCACTGAGGCTGGCCAAGGCCTGGCACACCAAGGAGACCAGTAAGTCATGGGAGCATCTGGCAGACTCCTTGGAGGGCAGAGGTCAGGTATTGTGAGTAGCCAAGGAGGATTTTTAAAACTGTTTTCTAGTGAAGACATGAATTGTAAGCTTAGGGAAAAAATACCATCATTTGCCTTTCAGGCCAGCTGTACCCAGACTCCCAGACCATGAGGAGAACCTGTGTGTCCCAACGCGGCCACACAATCGGCGCAGCACGGCCTTGCTCGCTTCTGGGTGCTCTCAGCTAATGATGCTTCTATATAAGGGGAGGATACTACAGCCTTCAAATGACAATAGGATGCTTGCAGGGCTGGGTGCATGTACCAAATCCCTAGAGGACTCTGTTGGGGCTTAGTCTGTGGCCAAGCTTACAGCCAAGTCTACGGCCTATAAGGGGCTCAGCCTGGGGTAACAGGAGTCGATTCACTCTACACACACAGGGATAGACGCTGTCCTCTTCAGCTGTACCAGCCACAAGGCTGGTGCTCAGCACCGCTGGCATGACAGCTTCCTTGTGGCCATGCCACAGGCCTGGAGTGGTGGAAAACACCCCTCCCTGGAGTCACTCACCCCCTGCACCCATGGGTGCTGCAGAACTTGGGCGGCGCTAAGTCTCTGCTTCGCATCTCGCACCAGGAGCTTGGAGATGAGGTCTTTGGCCTCACTGGAGATGTGTGCCCAGTCCTTGTCAGGAAACTCATACTTGCCTTCCTGGATGCTTTCAAACAGCTTGTTCTAGGTACAAAAGATCCCTCCTGAGGCCACACTGCCAGGGATGGGCAGGATGTGCCTGTCATTGTTTTGATCAACTGGCTTCAACTGATGTCAGCTGTAGCTGCAGCTCATGGCTTGGGGATGCCACAGACTGGGGCCTCTTCCCAGACTCACCCCACACTGTCCCCTAGATGATCAAACTATACAGAATGCCCTTGGCAGGCCAGGATGGCTATGCCCTTGGTGGGCTGGATGGGTGATGAGTGGAGATCGCCCATAGAACAAAGCCCAAATTCCTTGGCTCTTCCTAGAGGACTCTCTGTGAACCTCTCAGGCCTTACCTCCCACTACCACCAACCTACTACTCCACTCTTCCTTCCTAGACACTCCAGCTATTTCATGTGCCCACATCTGTGCCTGCCTTGTTCCTTCTACTTGTGATTCTTGTCCCTCTTCCCCAGGGCAGGATGCACCTTTTAAGAGTCAGTTCAGGGCCGGGCATGGTGGCTCACGCCTGTAATCCCAGCACTTTGGGAGGCCGAGGCGGGAGGATCACAAGGTCAGGAGATCGAGACCATCCTGGCTAACACGATGAAACCCCGTCTCTACTGAAAATATAAAAAAATTAGCCAGACGTGGTGGCGGGCGCCTGTGGTCTCAGCTACTCGGGAGGCTGAGGCAGGAGAATCGCTTGAACCCAGGAGGCCGAAGTTGCAGTGAGTTGAGATCGTGCCATTACACTCCAGCCTGGGCAACAGGGCGAGACTCTGTCTCCAAAAAAAAAAAAAAAAAAAACAAAAAAAAAGTCAGTTCAGGCATGATCTTCTCTAACAATCCTGCCCTGAACTCCCAACTGGGCGGAGTGTCTGATTTTTCTCTATTTTACCTTGTGGCCACCGTGACAGGAGGGGGAGAGGGCACTATGAGCCCCCATCCCGATCAGGAATGCTCTCCCAGCCCAGTCCTGCTTGGCATCCCCCAACCACACTGACCCCTAGCAGGGTCTGCGCAGTGCTCCCTGGGCCACACTCACCTGGCACACCCTGCAGACCTCACCCCGGTCCCAGCCACAGTCGGCCCCGCAGTGACCCACGAAGGGTGGGTAGCCACTCAGCATGATGTAGAGGACCACACCCAGGCTCCACAGGTCGCAGCGCTTGTCGTAGAATGTGGCCTGGTCCGTGAAGACCTCCACTACCTCAGGGGCCATGTATTCTGCAGAGCCACACTGTGTGGACCAAGGTTGGGGGAGTGGGAGATGGCAGAGAACAGAGAGGCTTAGTTATAGCAGAGGAGATGGCAGAGAGCAGACTGTGATGGGACTGGAGCAGGAGGCTGGAAGGATGGGATACAGAGCTGGAAGTCATCAGGAAGGCCAGCCAGTGAGCTGCCTGATGCCACCAAGGCACCTGCAGACTGAGCCCCGTCATTCCCCATCATCCAGAGGAGCAGTTCAGGTCACCTTATCCTTCCAGTTCCTCCTCCAGTAAGTAGGCAAAGACCCTTGGCCAAGAAGTTCCAGGAATCTCCCCCTGCCTCAGCTTCCTATAAACAGATATTTCATGTACAGGTACTTAAATGCACCAAGAATATGGCTCTGGGAGGGAGATGCAGTTCCACACAGCAAGATTTCTTAAAGTGAATCCTGTCAAGCTCCCCTGCTAGCTCAGAGCAGGAAGTGTAACAATTAAGAGACCATCAAAGCTAGAAAGTTCTTAGAACAAATCCAACCTTCCCATCCCTCCCATTTATAGATGGCAAAGGCAAGGCCAAGAATTGGACAGGGATTTGTTTCAGCACATCAATGGCAGACCTAGGACCAGAATCCAATATTCCTTTCTCTCACCCTTGTGTAGAAAACAGCTGATAGGAATAAAACACATTCTTTTTGCTTCACTCATTATTTCAGGCTCAGCAAGAAACAACCACCTCCCTGCTCCACACACCCTGCAAAACTAATTTGACTGAAAGAAGGTAAGTGTTCTCAAGAAAGGATATTTTCTTTGTTATTGTCAATTAGAGTTAATGACTTTGAAAACAAGGTAGCCCAGTGTGTTAGAAGCTAATAAAGAAACATTCCTGATAATGTTGTTTAGAATAAGATATAACACAGACATATTTAAGGGCATGTCTTAAAAAAGGGTTATTAGAGGCCGGGCATGGTGGCTCACGCCTGTAATCCCAGCACTTTGGGAGGCCGAGGCGGGCCGATCACAAGGTCAGGAGATCGAGACCATCCTGGCTAACACGGTGAAACTCCGTCTCTACTAAAAATACAAAAAATTAGCCAGGCATGGTGGCGGGTGCCTGTAGTCCCAGCTACTCGGGAGGCTGAGGCAGGAGGATGGCATGAACCCGGGAGGTGGAGCTTGCAGTGAGCCAAGATCACGCCACTGCACTCCAGCCTGGGCGACACAGCAAGACTCTGTCACAAAAAAAAAAAAAAAAAAAAAAAAAAGTTATTAGGAAAATTTACTTGTGAAGCATACAAATCTCAAAAGAATCATAATTATACTCTATTAGTTATACAAGAGATGTCTCAGGAAGAAGTAGCTCCAAGCAGCACCATCTGGTCATGAAATGTGAAATCAGAGAAGCAAACAGGCGAACTTGGCCAAGCGATCCCATGTGCAGATAGCCTGAGATCTCACAGTTCCCACCACAGGCAGACTACCCTGTCCAGTCAGGGAGGACAGCTCTCCATCCGCCATCACAAGGGGGCTGCGCTGTGCCTTCAGCAGTGGGAATAGGACTTATGGAACTACCCGAATGCTCCTATGCAAAAGGGCTGGCCTGGGAGTAGGGTCCATTTTCACCTGGGTCAGGAGTCAGGGCTCAGCCTGTGTTTTTTTTTTTTTTTTTTTTTTTTGAGACAGAGTTTTGCTCTTGTTGCCCAGGCTGGAGTGCAATGGTGCGATCTCGGCTCACCACAACCTCCGCCCCTTGGGTTCAAGCGATTCTCCTGCCTCAGCCTCCCAAGTAGCTGGGATTACAGGTGCGCACCACCACGCCTGGCTAATTTTGTATTTTCAGTAGAATGGGGTTTCTCCATGTTGGTCAGGCTGGTCTCAAACTCCTGACCTCAGGTGATCCGCCTGCCTCAGCCTCCTAAAGTGCTAGGATTACAGGCATGAGCCACTGCAAACGGCCAGCCTGTGCTTATAGATATACTTTGTCTCTTCATCAGCAGAGAGGACCCATCCCAAACTAACAGTCCAAGTGTCAGTTTCATTAGCAACTAAGCAGTCAGAGGAGGCTTGAGAGCCACGAACACAGAGCAGCAAGCAAAATGACCACTCAGGCAGCAGGAAGATAGGTCCACTTGGTTTTCCATCCTTAACACTCTGTTCTGGACCTCCCAGCTCTGGATCAGGGAAACACTCCAAATACTTAGGAGCCCAGAGGAAGCATACATACTGGGGTGGTCAGCTCTGGTGTGGTTATGGGGGTACAGGAGTTGTTCAGTTTCACCCCACTGCCCAAGTCAAAGTCACAGATTTTCACTGGAGACACCTGAAAAGGAAAACAGAAGCCAGGGTCACAGATATAAGAAACTACGGGGCAAAAGGAGCCAAGCATGGCTGTATGGGTGCATGGCTCCGTGGCTGTCACACTGCAGCTGGTTTTATCAGGTCATGTTTGCTCTCTGGAGGTTAACAAGAAGTCCCCTGAGGATTTCTTCCCAAGTGTCTTATTCCCTGTGCTCTCTTATTTCCCAACTAAGGGAAAAGTGGGCGGACTATTTGGTGTCAGATTATTGTGAACTCAGACTAAAGGAAGTATGGAACTCTTGCTGTCAAATGATGGTACAGGTTGCAGCACGGCAGCTAGGGAAGTCACTATGTACTCTTGAGAGACAGACTTTTTGCAGCCCATTCAGTGGAGTGCAAAGCAGCTTGCGGTAAAACCTCTGACCGCCTCAGGTGGCTCAAGGTGACCAACTTGTCTTGGGAGGCTTGCTTGGGACTTGATCAGTTTAAACACGGAAAGTCCTGTGTTCCAGGACTTTCCTCAAGCCTGGGAAAACTGGGATGGTTGGTCGCCGTAGGTGGCATCAACACAGTAACCAAGTCCACCAGAACTGGATGCTGTGCCTGAGACCACAGATAGGTGCCTCATCTCTGGAGCCAACCAGGAGGGCAGTTTGGGTGCACACATGAGAATGGATGAGAATGGCCTACATGGCGCGTAAGCAGCACAGCGAGTGAACTAAATGCTGGTTCTCTGAGACCCATGTCCTCGCCGGGAAGCCTGGGCAAGTCCCTCGACTTCTTTCTCTCCTTCCTTCCTTCCTCCCTCCCTCCCCTTTTCTCTGTTTTTTCTTCTTTTTTCATTTAGCCTCTTTCTCATTAGTAGTAAAATATAAAGCATAAAATATGAGATTTTAGCCATTTTTAAGTAGACAGTTTAGTGGCATTAATTAAGTACATTCACACGGTTGTGCAACCATCACCACGATCTGTTTCTAAAACTTTTCCATCACTCCAAACAGAAACTCTACATGCATTAAGCAATAACTCCCATTCTTTCTTCCTCTAGCCCTGGGTAACTTCCAATCTGGCTTTATTAATTAATAAAGACTTTCTGTCTTTATTAATTTGACCATTCCAGATATTTCATGTAAGTAGATTTACACAGTATTTGTCCTTTTATGTTTGGCTTATTTCACTTAGCATAATGTTTTCAAGGTTCATTCATGTTGCAGCATGTATCAAAACCTCATTCCATTTTATGGCTGCCTAGTATTCCATTGAATGTATGTACCACATTTTGTTTTATCTGTTCAGCTGCTGATGACCACTTGAGTTGTTTCTACCTTTTTGGCTGTTGTGAACAATGCTGTAATGAATACTGGTATATAAGTATCTGTTTTCAATTGTTTTGGGTAATACCTAGGAGTGGAATTGCTGGATCATATGGTAATTCTGTGTTTAGCCTTTGAGGACCTGCCAAACTTTTCCACAGAAGCTGCACCATTATATAATCTCACCAGCAATGTATGAGGGTTACAATTTCTCCATAACCTCAACAACACTTACTATTTTCCATTTTTTAAATTACAGCCTACCTAGTAGTATGTGGTGGTATCTCATTGTGGTTTTGACTTGCATTTCCCTAATGACTAAGGATGTTGAGCATCTTTTCAGGTACTTGTTGGACATTTGTGTACCTTATTTGGAGAAATGTCTGTTCAAGTCCTGTGTCCATTTTTAAATTGGTTTGTCTTTTTGTTGTTGTAGTTTTAGGAATCCTTTATATATTTTGGATATTAAACCTTGACCAGATATATGATCTGCAAATATTTTCTCACATTCTGTAGATTGTCTTTTCACTTTCTTGATAATGTCCTTTCTCTTTTTTTTGAGATGGAATCTCACTCTGTCACCCAGGCTGGAGTACAGTGGTGTGATCTTGGCTCACTGCAAGCTCTGCCTCCCGGGTTCACACCATTCTCCTGCCTCAGCCTCCCAAGTAGCTGGGACTACAGGCACCCGCCACCACGCCCAGCTAATTTTTGTATTTTTAGTAGAGACGAGGTTTCATCGTGTTAGCCAGGATGGTCTCGATCTCCTGACCTCATGATCCGCCTGCCTCGGCCTCCCAAAGTGCTGGGATTACAGGCATGAGCCACCGTGCCCGGCCTAACCTCTCTTTTTCTTAAGAGACAGGGGACTTACTCTATCACCCAGGCTGGCCTCAAACTCCAGGCTCAAGCAATTCTCCTACCTCAGCCTCCTGAGTAGCTGGGACTACAGGCATGTAACCACTGTGACCAGCTAATTTTTAAATTTTTTGTGGAGATGGGGTCTCGCTTTGTTGCCCAGGCTGTTCTTAAACCCCTCAAGGGATCCTCCCGCCTCAGCCTCCCAAAGTGTTGGGATTACAGGCGTGAGCCACTGCCTGGCCCCAATTATTCCTTTCTTCTCCTTCCCCCCTTTTGCCTTGCCTTTCCTCACGTTCTTGTTTTGAGACGGTCTCTCCTGCCCAGGCTGGAGTGCAGTGGTGTGATCATGGCTCACTGGCTATACATGTTTCCTAACTTGAGTTTCAGTTTCCTCGTTCATAAAATGTAGGTAATAATAGTATCTACCTCATGATATTTTATAAACACTAAATAAATGTAAGTGCCTGGCACAATGTAAGCACTCAAGAAGTGTTCACTGTAATTATTAGTAGCAATCATCATAATAAATTATAAAGGTCTACGACAGAACCAGTGACAGGAAGTCACAAGATCTTATTTGAGTGAATCCATTATTATTCCCCATAAAAGAGTTGTGAGTAGCAGACTGACTCATTCATTCAAGGCCACCCCTTATTTACGAGCCACGGCTTCATCCAGACCACAACATATATGCTCTTGAATACACACATGTATATACACGCAGAGCTGTGAACATGGGCCCCAACACCACCAGGGCCTAAATCTCTCCTAATAAACACAGAATTTGTCAAATCCATACACTTCCATTTACTTAAAGAGATCTGCTTCATATAAGATTAAGTTGTTTGGCTGGGCGTGGTGGCTCATGTTTGTAATCCCAGTACTTTGGAAAGCTGAGGCAGGTGGATTGCTTGAGCTCAGGAGTTCGAGACCAGCCTGGCCAACATGGTGAAACCCCTGTCTCTACTAAAAATACAAAAATTAGCCAGATGTGGTGGCACATGCCTGTTGTCTCAGCTACTTGGGGGGCTGAGGCGGGAGGACCACTTGAGCCTGGGAAGTCGAGGCTGCAGTGAGCTGTGATCATGCCACTGCATTCCAGCCTGAGTTACAAAGTGAGACCCCGTCTCAAAAAAAAAAAAAAAAAAAGGTCTTCACGACTTCCATCAACTGATACAAAGGTAGGTGCACTGGACTAGAAAATATTAATTTTGTGCAGGTCTCATATATTTTCCAAACTCTCAGGCTTACGTCAATCACACTGATGATCAAGAGCGAAGAGAGGACGAGGATGGGCAGAAACATCACACAGTAAGTGTAACACTCTCACATGTCCAAGAAGATCAGTTCAAGTTGGTGTCTGAGGCCAACGGAACTGCTAACAATCCATCCTGAAAGCAAGGGTGGCTTCCTCGGTAAGTAGAAACTATAACATTCCAAATCAGGCCCAAAGTACCTTTTCTGGAGATTCACACAATATATTTTCTGGTTTCAGATCACGATGAGCAATGCCTGACATGACAAAGAGCAAAAACACGGTTAACATATGCACATAATTATCAAACATTCCACACACAATTAATTTTTTCCAAATGCTGTTGTTCGCAGATTAATTCCCAATTATGGTACTTTAAAAAATCAACGAGCTGCAGGAGGCAGAAGTAACCAGAGACACAAACCAAAAGCAGTTGATTCTGCAGGTTCTTTTGAAGAGGAGGCTTTAGAAGTCTGGCAGGGATAAGAAGGGCTAAATGAATCCCAGCCAGCCTACCCCTCAGTACCACAGTGACCACCAAGAAGAAGGCCTAATGCAGAGCACAGCAGAGAGCTCTGCAAACGGCAATGCTTGGAACAGCAATGCAGAAATAATTAGTGCCTTGTTTAAGAGCATCTCAGGGGGCTTAACTGCTCTACCTCATTTCTTCTTGTGTGGCCGATTTAAAAAAAAAATTCCTTCAGTGCGACTCTCTGAATGTTCAGAGGGGCAGGTGTTTGTTAGTTACCAAATCTCCCAAAGTGACTGATTCCCTTTTCACCTGCCTTGCATGTCCAAGGCAGCCCTGCCAGCAGCACAGCAAAGACTGCTTTGGCACCAGGATGCTGTTATTTTTGTTTTTTAAAATAGAGATGGGGTCTCGCTATAGCCCAGGCTGTTCTTGAAATCCTGGCCTTAAGCAATCCTCCTCCCTTGGTCTCCCTAAGCATGGGGATTACAGGTGTGAGCCACCTCACCAGGCCCACCGAGGGTTGCTGTTTTTTAATGAAAACCCTGCACTTTGGCCAGGCCTCCTGAAGGAGACTGGAGATAGCAGCTTAGCCCATGAGGGGTTAACCTGCTGACCTGGCCAAGAAGGCACCTCAGGGAGAGCCCTCTTCTAACCAAAGAAAGGGACAAAGAACTAACTCAGGGCCATGGTGTTTTGGTGGAGGACACAGAAACCTCCCTTTCCTCTTTCCTTCCACAGCACACGCAGCACAGAGACGGGGCTGGAAGGCTGAGCAAGAGTCACAGCTACAGCTTGGAAGTACTGGAAAGCGGCAGCGGATTCTCAGGGTGATGGGAAAAGCAAAATCTGCTTCACTAAAACTCCCTCGGTGATTAACTTTTTCAGCAGTCCTCCAATTCCCGACTAGAAGGCAAAAGCCCGGCCCAGGCCACGGGAGGCACTTCACTAAAGAAGAAAAACCTGAGCTCCAGCAAGCTCAAATTGAACGAGAACCCAGAGCAACTCAGTCCAGGCTGCACAAATTGAGTAGCACTGCTCTGCAGCTCGCTGCACTAAAAGTGAAAGATATTTTCCATTACAGCAAGTGCTCCCACAGAAGGATCACGAGCTGCACACGGAGCCTTAGTCTCCAAATAGGCACCCATGGCCCAGTCATCCCTTAGCCTGAGAACTCGGAGAGCCAGGCTGTAATAATGGGGCTGCCGTGTGAGCACAGCAGCCATCGAGCTGCTCCGGTTCATTTCCCAGAGGTTGAGCTGCAGTGTGTCCAGTATTTAAAAGTATGGAACTTGTTTCAGGGCTGACCCATTCTTGCCCAATTCATCTTCCCCGTGTGAAGTTATTTAGCAAACAGCCAAGTTCAGCTGGAAATCGTTTTTCATCCCCTCCAACTTCTAGTCACATGAGCAGCTGGCCAGCTACATGTTAACAAGCGCCTCAGAACTCCTAAGACACCACGGGCCTCTGTTCCCTTCAGTGCATTCTTGTAAAGAAATAATAAAAAATAAAACCTGCCTTTACCACCCCCTCCAAGGTGTGGATCTTGTAAAAAGCGTGACCCAGTTTTGCAATCTACAGAGGCAGCTTGGGGAGCAGTTGTAAATCTTTGTCAGGCAGGTGTTACCTCTATGCATCCCAGCTTTCAGAAACAGAGCTGCTGCTATTCATCATGCTGCGGAAGGTACAGACACCCCCTTCTAGTTTTCATCCTAGGTGCAAGTCAGGGCCCCAACATGGGCACTGTGGGTATGCAGACCTCTTTCAGCCACTGGAGGAGGGAGGTGGGGTCAATGGACCTGAACCTCCTGGACACACGCCACACTGGTCTGCAAGGGATTGTGGGCACCAGGTGGGATGTGTGAGTGGCATGCCTACCACTGGTCCCGGGCACCCACAACCAATGTGGCTGGCCAACATCCACAACAGCAGAGGGGGCAGACCTAAGTCACAAGTTACTCATTTCACTCCCACCCCCACCAGGCAGAATGCTTTAAGGGAATTAATATTAGGAATAAAAATGCTTTCTTCCTGGTGGGAGGTGAGGATGGAGGAAATCGTATTTATTGAAGAACTACGACATACCAGGAACTATGCTCCACCTATGCTGCACATATACAATACAAACACAAGATACACATTTTTCATCTATAAAAGGCTTAGAATAGTGCCTAGCACATACCAAGTGCTATATAGTGTTAACTACAGTCGATGATGTTATTATCTCAAATTCTCACCATAGGGTAGGCATTATTACTGAGAGAACAGAGCTAGAAGAAAGGTGAAACCAGAATTCATTTTTTCCAGGGTACTGCTGTTAGGCGAATTAAAAAAAGTATGTAATAGTCAAACGGATTTATGGAAATGTAAAAACAATTTGTGGAAAGATTGAATTCACTACAGAAGTTCTTAAATAATCAGTCATAGGAAAGGGACTGTAACCTGAAGTGTAAATCAAATACTAGCAACCTGTGAGTTACCAATGTGCTCTTCAGCAGATACCTCAAATGTACATGTTAACAGAAAAGTGTAAGCTGGGCACGATGACTCACACCTGTAATCCCAGCACTTTGGGAGGTTGAGGCAGGAGGATCGCTTGAGCCCACGAGTTTGAGACCAGCCTGGGCAACATAGGGAGACCCCCCCATCTCTACAAAAAATTACAAAAATTTCCAGGTGGTGGCACACACCTGTAGTCCCAGCTACTTGGGAGGCTGAGGTGGGAGGATCACTGGAGCCCAGGGAGGTTGGGGCTGCAGTGAGCCCTGATGGCGCCACAGCACTCCAGCCTAGGTGACAGAGAGAGACTTTGTCTAAAAAAGAAAAAAAGGAAAAAGAAAAATATATTTTTCATTTACTGTGAACAAGATATATTAAACTACATATATCCTATCATGCCAATTTTGAAAAGAGACAGAGGTGGTGTATTTTAAGACTAGAAGGAATAACATCAAGATATTCACACTAAGAAGGTTGTATTGTGTATGAGCTTTCTATTCCTCACACAATAAGAATCTAAGAAAAGAAACACCATCCACACACAGTCACACATACCCTGTTCAATGTGAAATTTCTTCTTTCTCCTCCCTGCTCTTTCTCCTGGATCCCTGTGCTGCTCAACAGCTCCACCACCCACCCACCATCCGCAGCATAAGCCTAGGAGCCATCCTGGACTGTTTCTCCCCCAACTCCCATGGGTGAGCATGTTCAAACCTCAAGCTGCCTTCCAGCCACATCATCTCCTGCAACAGCCCTCTGCCAACGGGTGAGCATGTTCAAACCTTAAGCTGCCTGCCAGCCACACCATCTCCTGCACCAGCCCTCTGCCTGGCCTACCACCTCCCTTGGTACCCAGAGGCTGGCCAGCCCAACCCACCCACCAAGGCAAAGGCTGGGTTCACCTTTGGTATGCAGGAAGTCAAGGGCAGCAGCAACGTCCCGCACCACTCGGCTGGCTTCTCGCTCATTGAAGTGCTTTTGCTTCTGGATGTGGGCTAAGATGGAACCTGGGGAGCAGAGGGGACACAGAAGAATGCCTTTTTGGGCTCTAGTAAGTTTTTTTTTTTTTTTTTTTTTTTAGACGAAGTCTCACTCTGTTACCCAGGCTGGAGAGTAGTGGCACGATCTTGGCTCACTGCAACCTCCGCCTCCCGGGTTCAACCGATTCTCCTGTCTCAGCCTCCTGAGTAGAGCTGGGATTACAGGCAGGCACCACCATGTCTGGCTAATTTTTGTATATATATATATATATTTTTTTTTTAGTAGAGATGGGGTTTCACCATGTTGGTCAGGCTAGTCTCGAACTCCTGACCAAGTGATCCGCCTGCCTTGGCCTCCCAAACTGTTTGGATTACAGGCGTGAGCCACTGCGCCTGGCAGTATAACTTCTTAGAGGCCAAGTTTTCCCAAGTTTGGAAAACTTGGGGTGGGGACATAGGGATTCATCACTTACTCATCACTACTTGTCCAGCTCCAAGTGTGGGGCCTGGCATGGAGGAAGTACCAGCTTGTATGTCTGTTAAACAAAACTGGACTGCTCTCTTCTGTGCCTGTCTATGAGGAGCTCAGAGGCGACAGAGAACAACTATAAATAGGGCCAAAAAATACTAATGATGCTGAGGTTGATTTGGCTTCTGCAATCAAAAGGAATAAAACTGAAGGCACTTGGAGCTGAGGGGGCCTTTCTGTAGCAACATTTTCTCCCCTGCATCTGATCTCTGATCCAAACAAGAGCACAAACTTTCAAATGGAAATGCCACACCCCTGCCAGACATGTAAAGGCCCGGGAAAAGGGGGGAAAAATGGGTTTTCCTCCTGAGCTTTCCCATTCATTATTGTTTTGTTGGCAATGGCTAACATTTACTGAGTAGTTACTAGTGCCATGTGCTATGGAATACTCTGGAAATAAACTGTCTTATTCTCAACACAATTGGACACAATGGGTAGTATACTTATCCTCGTTTTACAGAGGGAGATCCTGAAGCCAAAAAGAAAAATCGTCGAGCAAAGCTTGCCCAAGATTATGCACTAGTAAGGGGAGAGGCCAGGACTTAGGCCCAGGACAGTTAGGCCTCCGAGTCTGTGCAGAAATCCCCCAGCAGGACTTGTGGTCTGACTGCTGCAGGGATGGACTCTCTTGAGCCAACCACACTGGGTCTGGCCTCAATAAGCTACATTAAGTTTACTGATATGGCGACAGAGGATCCCTTCTGCATGTAGCATTTCAAACATGTAATTAACAGTCAGTCATGTGTTACTGGGTGGTGCAGGGGCAGACACAGGCAGGAACATGCGGCTTGGCTTCATGTGGTCTACGTTTACTACTAGAAGCCAGTATTTCTGGGCTGAAGGTATTATCTCTGTGTCCTAAAAATGGCACATGTCTACTGTTTTTTGGGGGGGATGGGGAGGGCATGAGAGAAGGGGAAGAACTGCCAAAGATTGTTCGCTAGCCAGCTTAAACAACAGATCCCAAAGTGCTAGGGAACATTCCCAGAAAACCGGCTCATGACTAGGTCCTAGCTTACTCTGCTGTAGTGAGCCTTGTTTCCAAATCTGTTAAAAGGAAAAGTAGAGAATAATGCTCTACATACTTTTTTTTTTTTTTTTTTTGAGACAGAGTCTCGCTCTGTTGCCCAGGCTGGAGTGCAGTGGCGTGATCTTGGCTCACTGCAACCTCTGCCTCCCAGGTTCAAGAGATTCTTCTGCCTCAGCCTCCTGAGTAGCTGGGATTACAGGCGTGCGCCAGCATGCCCAGCTAATTTTTGTATTTTTAGTAGAGCCGGGTTTCACTATGTTGGCCAGGCTGGTCTTGAACTCCTGACCTCAAGTGATCTGCCCACGTTGGCATCCCAAAGTGCTGGGATTATAGGCGTGAGCCACTGTACCTGGTCTACTCTACATACTTCTAAGACATCCCCCAGCATACCAAATTGTTTTAATAATATTAGCAGCCAACATTTATTGGGCCCTTAGTGCCTACCAGACACTGTCCTAAGCATTTCACATGAATTATCTCATTTAATTTTCATAGCAACCCAGTGAGGTAGGTGCTGTCAATATCTCTATTTTATAGAAGGGAATATTGTTTAGAAAAGGTTAAGTGACTTGCCCAAGATCACATGGCTAGTAAGTGATGGAGCCGGACATAAGCTTTCGCTGTGCTGGTTTCTAAAGCACGCTCCCTCAACCACCAAGCCCCTCCATGCAGCTCCAGACATCCTTGCAAGTGTGTCCTAAGACTGGGGGAGTGATGGGAAGGGAAAGGGTTTCTCTACCCCACCTCATTATTTCAGAAAAGCAACTTAAGTATACACCCCAGTGATTATGTGTGTGGGTGATGGCATCTTTCCATCTGAAGGATGGCACATTCTCAGGCTTCCCCTCTATCCTGGGTCTGTGTCCCAAACAATAGGACCCTCCTCTCCTCTGTTTTGGCCTTTCTAGACTTTGCAATGTATTTGAGAGCTTCCATCCCATAATTAATGTAGTTAAACAGTGAACATGTCAAAACGGGATTGATAAATTGATGACTAAATGTATCTATATATGACTCCTATTATAATGAAAAGGCATTTATAAAATACCCACACAGGTGACATTCTAAGCTCTGCAAAATGCTAATTATCATCCTTCCCTCCGGCCTTCCTTCTCCCAAATCAAGGGCAGTTTTTAAGTCCTTCATCCTTTTTATTAGCTTGACTCGTTTTGGAAGTCTCTGGGATTCATGATGGATGATCACCACCCTGGGTCTTAATCAGAAGTCCACACACATACTCAACAGTAAGTACCTCCTTGCAATTTCTCAAAGACCAAGTAAAACCTTGTGTCATCTTCAAAGAACTCAATCAGCTCCAAAATGTTCCTTAAATAGGGAAAATAGGAGGAGAGGGAAAAGGGGGGAAATCGTATTATATATTAAAAGTCTACTTACAAATATACAATGAAAAAAATATACAACACTGGTAGTGGGGCAGAAATCAACTTGAAATCAGAATGCTTATTAAAGACCCATGTGTGGAAGCAGCCAATGGTGTTAGCAAGATTCAGGTCACCTTATCTTTCCATAATGTTTAGTCTCTGGTGTTTTCACCAAGTCTGTGCTGTCAAACCCCAGCCCTAAAACCCACTAGGTAGAGTTATAAAAAAGTCCCGGTCACATTAAACTGAATAAAATCTGCAGCCGACTGGAAGCAATTGCGGCTAATAACACTGAATAGTAGGTGTGTGTCCTGGAGGCAAGCAGCAAATAATTACTTGCCCTCCCTCTTGCCCATAAATCACGGGGCAGTATTTACATTGCCTGGAGAAAATGGAAACATCTGTCAAATAGACTTGGGGCCTAACGTGGGCACCGCTAGACCCTAACTGCTAAGCGCTGCTTAATGAAACGGCCGCGTTCCTGGCCACTGTAGCACTTGTGGCCTTCCCCGGTGAGCACTCTCTGTTTGCCCGAGTATTTCAGTGCTCCGCCAAC
This sequence comes from Symphalangus syndactylus, assembly GCF_028878055.3. NCBI lineage: Eukaryota > Metazoa > Chordata > Mammalia > Primates > Hylobatidae > Symphalangus > Symphalangus syndactylus. Next base: position 131,156,777 of record NC_072441.2, on the reverse strand, counting down.
AAGGTCGTCTTGTAACTCAGTAGGGAGGCCACCAGCCTGGATATTGGAGGTGTTGTGGGCTTTTTTTCTTTTAAAGAATAAAATAAACCAAGTAGAGTCTCTAATGCTGAACTAAGAAGCTGCAGGGCTGAAAATAAAAATCTGTCCCTCATAAAAAAAATGCTGACTACTTTGGGAGATACCAGGCTTTTACTAGTGTGAAGGCGTCCAAATAAGATGGGCAAAATGGCCTAATTTGAAAGAAGATTGTGGAGGCAGTGCCTGGAGTTAAATCAACAGCAGCCCCCGTCCTCCAAGCTTAATGACAAAGCCATCAATACCAGGCCACTGGCTTCCCGCTGACCCTGCCATGGAGGGCGAGAGGGGGAAGTGGAGTCTTAGAGGTGACCCTGATTTAAAGCCACAGTGGGAGAGCGGCTCATTTGGAGCTGGTGGTGGGCAAAATGAACTGGGGCTAGAGATGACCCGGACCCAGCTATCTAGAAGGAGTGCTAGACAAGGTTCCAGGATCTTAGTGGTATCTGCACATACGTAAATATTCTAGGAGCAGAAACAGCAGCAAACATTCTCCTCATCTTGGTATTAAGGCAAGTCCTTAAAGATTTCTACCGGGCAACACTCAGTCAACCTAGTTTCCACAGGTACCGAAAGAAAGAAAACCCCATTTCCCCCCAACAACCACTGATTCAGATCGTTCATTCTTCTAACTTGCCTGAATTGATGATATTTACAGTATTTCAGAAGAGATAATAGCTCCTTTGCTGTTACTGCTGCTTTTCCTTTCTCTCCCTAACACTGAAAGGTGGAAGGAGGTACCTGCCTTGTGGGGGCAGGAGCGAGAGCTAAATGCTGGAGTCAGGAGATGATAAGAAACAGCCTCCTCTTCTGTGGCCAAGCGTCCCCCCAGAGAAGCAGCAAGAATCACATGATACTCACTTGTTTCCCTGACACTGATACAGCGTCTCCACCTCTCGAAACACCCTACTCCGACTGTGTCCTGCTTGTTTTTCGATGATCTGTGGGAAGAATAAAATCTGTCATGTACACCCACCTGACTCCAAAGCAGCCCCTTGGCAGGAGCCCTCTGGGAGAATGCAAGGCCACACTCAGTCCAAATCCAGTGTCGAGCAGAAGTCTGGCCTAGGCCTTGGTGACACCAGCACTGTGGCTCTGTTGGCAAAGCAGCAGACTGGCCTCAGGGCTTTCCAGCCCAGCTGAGCCCATTCCACTCTGGCCAAGCACAACACCAAGGAAGTGAATGAGGCTGCTGCCCCCAGCTGCCCAAGGGAGACTGAGGCAGCCGGCAAGACAAAGAGCTACCTTACTCAGCTCCTCCTCCCATGGGCATCTCTTTCTGCCTTAAGGGTAAGCATTTACTTCGTCTACTGAAGGATCTTCTCATGCTGGAGGGAGAGGCTGATGGAGGACACCGTGGGGAGGAGCTAAAGCTTTGACACCCGGCTCAGAGGCTGCCTCCACGATCCCCCTGGCAGAAGTAGGCTCTTCCTCTTCTGAGAACTTACTCTCTGGCAGACACTGTGTTAAATGATTTATTTACAGCCGGGTGTGGTGGCTCACACCTGTAATCCCAGCACTTTGGGAGGCTGAGGTGGGTGGATCACCTGAGGTCAGGAGTTCTAGACCAGCCTGGCCAGCACGGCGAAACCCTGTCTCTACTAAAAATACAAAAAAATTAGCCAGGCGTGGTGGTGGGCGCTTGTAATCCCAGCTACTCAGGAGGCTGAGGCAGGAGAATCACTTGAACTGGGGAGGCGGAGGTTGCAGTGAGCTGAGATTGTGCCATTGCACTCCAGCCTGAGTAACAGAGAGAGACTCCATCTCAAAAAATTAATTAAAAAATAATAATTTATTTACAGAATCTCAGTTGACCTTTATGACAACATTGAAAGACAGGGAGGTATGAAACATTTGCCTGTAGTCCACAGCTGACTCCTAAGCCCTTGCTATCCCACACCTGCTTAGACGCTCTAACTTCTTCGAGGACCTGCAGGCTTTGTCTCTCCTGTGATACAGTGGGCTGCTCCCCCTCCACACTTTTACCTGAGATGCTTGTCAAATGCTGACTGAAGGAACAGATAAGCCAACAGATGGGAGGGTGGTTTCCAAAGGGACTGGCTGCCTCTGCAAAGCTCTCTGGACCCATCTGGAGCCTCAAACCACTGCAAACCGAGCCTGTGAGCAAATCTGCAGAGCCTAGCTCTGCCTTACAGCTCCAACGTGCACAGTGGGCAGCACAATGACATCCTCTTCCTTCATTGAGACTTCAAACTTCTTTGATATGATGTGGCACAGACATCCGTGACCAATTCTGATTTTCTAAATAAGTCTGTTTGTAAACCATGGTGGGCCCATTATCTGAGTAGAGAGGTGTAGTGCTGGGGAACAGGTGATTCAACTTCATTCCCCAAGCATTTCAGATCAAAGTCATGAAGAACTTTCTAGCAGGCAAGCTTTCCACAGCACAGTCTTCTCTGAGGAAGTAATGGGCTCCTGCTACTAGAGATGGGGGAGCGGAACATGGACAACTATCTGGGGAGTCATAGAGGAAATTCAGGGTTATCTTGAAATTCCATCCCAACCTTGAGAGTCTAGGATCAGTTGGGTGCCTATAGGAAAAGCTGTAATAAGCTAAGTATTGTGGGGTCATGTTGGGAGAAGTAGCCCATCTCTAGGGAGCTCTGAAAGAGTAGGGGAGAGAAGAAACATGGGCAGAACTGCTGAAACCAAGGAATTGCCAAGCCAGAGTCCAGTGTTTGCCTCAAAGATGCCAGGGGGGATGTGGAGGAAGGGCCATGTTTTCCTCCCATTATCCAACCTTGAAGAAATATACCTCTCATCCATAAATGTATTTAAACCTTTGAAAATCAGTTTATATTTGTGGTTTTTACCACATTTAGGCAGACATATTGATTTTTTTTTTTTTTTTGAGACAGAGTCTCCTTCTGTCGTCCAGGGTGGAGTGCAGTGGCACGATCCTCGCTCACTGCAACCTTTGCCTCCTGGGCTCAAGTGATCATCCCACTTCAGCGTCCCAGGTAGCTGGAATTAGAAGCACATGCCACCATGCCAGGCTAACATTTTTTTTCTTTTTGTGACGGAGTCTTGCTCTGTCGCCCAGGCTGGAGTGCAGTGGTGTGATCTCGGCTCACTGTGCAACCTCTACCTCCCGGGTTCATGGGATTCTCCTGCCTCAGCCTCCCAGGTAGCTGGGATTACAAGAATGCACCACCAGGCCTGGCTAATTTTTTTGTATTTTTAGTAGAGATGGGTTTCACCATGTTGGCCAGGCTGGTCTTGAATTCCTGACCTCAGGTGATCAGCCTGCCTCAGCCTCCCAAAGTGCTGGGATTACAGGTGTGAGCCACCACGCCTGGCCTAATTTTTCTATTTACACTTAGGCGTATGTTTTAAAAATCACTTGTAATTTATACTGATCTGTTTCCCAAAAGAAATTGAGATAGCGCTCTTGTTACCACGTGAAGCAATACTCCAGCTGAAAGGAACGTGGCTTAGCAGACTTGCTCAACCTTCTAACCCGCAGCTGGGACTGTGGAAAGTTGGTTCAAAGAAGAGAAAACATTTCCTTCAGGAGCCCATTGGGCTGGGATTGCCAGTGTGAGGCAGCATTTGACCTGGTGGCTCAGGTGGGTGATTTGAAATCAGCTTGGATTTAAAAAGACCCTTTCTCTAGGTCAGTAGTCCTCAAACTGTGGTGGCTATGAGACTCACGTGGGGAACCTGGGCAAGCCACAGAGATCCAGACCCTATCCTACATCTGGAAACCTGGATCTGTGTGTGCTTTGTTAGAGCTCTAAGGGCTTCTAATACACAGTAGCATTCACAACTGCCCTTCCTACATCAGTAGTCCTCAAGGATTAGTGAGTGTCAGAGTCACCAGGAGAGTTTGTTAACATTTGTATTGCTGGGCCCACCCCTGTTTCTGAGTTAGTACTTCTCAGGTAGGGCCAGGTAGCTTCTATTTCTAACAAGTTCCCAAGCGATGCTGAGGCTGGTCCAGGGCACACATTTTGAGAACCACTGCTCAAGATCCAGCTCTTCTTCCATGTGGAGAGGGCAAGTGGAGGCACAGAGGGGTGACATGAGCCACTCCAAGGCCTTGCAGCTAATTAAAGGCAGCAATAAGGCCAGAAGCCACTTCTACCCCAAAACTGAGTGGTCAGTCACTTTAGTTTTGCTTTTTTCTTTTAATTTTTTTATTCTGAGACATCATTCAGATGTTACCAAATCAGTCACCTTAGTTTTTAATCCTCACTATCATGCTAACATCTAACACTTGGATAGCATTTTGTGACGTGTAAAGTGTTTCCACCTCTCCCAGGATATTTTAATTTTCATCTTCATAACTGCCTCAGGAGACCGAAGGACAGATACCATTTAGAGATGTAGGAACTGAGGCTTACAGACATTTGATGACTTGCCCAAAGTCAAACAGTTCTAGTTTGTCAAAATAGAAATTCAGGTAGGCCTTCTAATTCCAAATCTGGTTGTTCACTCCCTGAAGCTGACTTCATTTGTCAGAATAATGAGAAACTTACTATGAGCCAGGCATTGTGCTAAGCATTTTACCTATATTAACAACAACTCTACATAGGTTCTAGTATCATACCCATTTTACAGATGAGAAAATTGAAGGACAGAGAGGTTAAGTAACTTGCCCAAGGTAACACACTAAGTAGAGAAACCAAGATTTGAATCTAGTGAATACAGCTTCAGAGCCCCCATTCTTATGGAATATAACATTTATTTGGTTCAGGATGAGCTAGGAATGACTATTTGCAAAGTAAAGCCTGGCATTCAGCTGAGACACTCACTTTGACGGCATACTCTTTGCCATTCTGCAGGCTCACCGCACCTTGAACTTTGGCATAGGCTCCCTCTCCAAGCAATTCAGAGGTCAGCTTGTACATATCTAGAGGTGAAATGGATGAGAGGAATAACAAGATGAGTCACCCTACTGCAAGCTCAGATGGGAAGAACTTCTGTGGCTCAGCTTCCCTGATCAGACGACACAGGCACCCAATGACTCTAGCACTCAGTGACAAGGAAGGCAAGTAGCTTTCCCAGCCACCTCAGGACCCAGTTTCTCAACAACAAGACCACATACAAGGCATCCTGTTCCTCATTTTAGAGATGAGGTTAGCAAAAGTGTCTCAATTCGGCACATACTTACGCCTATAATCCTAGCACTTTGGGAGGCCAAGCCAGGAGGACTGCTTGAGGCCAGGAGTTCAGAACCAATCTGGCCAACATAGCAAGACCCCATCTTTAAAATGTATATATAATCCCTCTCCTGTAAGGGTCGCAGTCCAGTGGGGAAGACAGACACATACACAGGTGACCCCAGAATAAACCAGGCATTGGTAAATACTATCACAGAGGGACAAGGTACAGTTAAAAAAAGAAAAAGTTGGGGGAGGAAAGGGTTAAATCTGTTCAGAGAGGCTGGGCATGGTGGCTCACACCTGTAATCCCAGCATTTTGGGAGGCCGAGGTGGGCGGATCAAGAGGTGAAGAAATCAAGACCATCCTGGCCAATGTGGGAAACTCTGTCTCTACTAAAAATACAAAAATTAGCTGGGTGTGGTGGCACGTGCCTAAAGTCCCAGCTATTTGGGTGGCTGAGGCAGGAGAATCGCTTGAACCCGAGAGGTGGAGGTTGTAGTGAGCCAAGATCGTGCCACTGCACTCCAGCCTGGCGACAGAGTGAGACCCCGTCTCAAAAAAAAAAAATTTTTTTCAGAGAATCTGGAGGATCCTCAGAGGAGAAGCGGTATGATTTGAATGAATATTCATTTACTCATTTACTGAGCACCTATTATGTGCCAAGCTCTGTGTAAGCACTGGCTATACAAAGGAGAATAAAATACTGTTCTATTTTATACCCCATACATGGAAGTCATTGGAGGCTTCTGAGAAGTCTCCAGAAGTCACCCACAGGAAATAGAAGTAGGATGCAAAGGATGCCTTGAGGTTTTTACGGTACTGAGTCATAGTTGTTCTAATAGAGTAATAGACCTGGGTTAAAGGAACATCTAAATGACCTGCCCAAGCTCACAAATAGCACAGCTCTTTGAGCCCCTTGCGAAGGACGCCACATCTCCATCACAGCACTAGCTGCCTGACCTCGTCCCCACTCGGCCTCCATTCTTCAGCCTTTTCCTCTTGAGGCACCTAGCACTGAAACCCACAGGCTGAGCAGAAGACATTTCAACCATGAATTCGATTTTATCACTCTCAGTCAGGAGAAGTCCTGTCATTGCACAAGCTGTCCTTAAAAACAGGAAGTACGCTCTTGTGTTAACTGAAAGAGCAAAAGAGCTGTTGATTAGGAAACTATTTGAAAACCTTGGGATCTTTGTCTCTCCCCCATCCCCACACCCTGACACACACACACACACACAGACACACACACACACCCCTCCTGTTTGAGTTAAAGGCAAACAAAAAAACCCTGCTGAAAGTACCTTCTTGGTTCCATCACGGTTTGGTCTTTCAGTTGTTTATAAGAGCAGATGGCACACTGTTATTCATAAGTGTTTTAAATGACATGCTTCTCACAATGGACACGTTGGCATTAACCCTTTACACATATCAGGATAGGTGGATGGCTGGAGGTCCCATATTCACAACCCATAAAGTGCTTGTTACTGGAACCACTCTACACAACAGCCAATTCACTAGTGTGTCTGGAAGGCTGGAAGGAGGGACCAAGAGGCGAAGCTACTTCAGACCTCACAATGAAAGAAAACAAAACAGATGAATTGGGGCACGTTACTCCTAAGAGTAGCTACTGATCCTCTTGGTGCTTTGCACAAGTGTCCAATCACCCCATCACATGCCCAGTGATAACAGGACCCACACTGAGCCTAGTGCCTCGCACACAGAGAGTGTCAAAAAATGTCTGATGACCTAACATCGTTTCTACTGAACACAACATGTACTCTTTAAAATGTAGTCAAACACATACGGCATAAGTCGCTACAATCTGAGAGACAAATTCTCTGCTTATAGGAGACTGAAGTTTCATTTGCGGCCACAGCCTTTGGTGTTTCTCTCTTCCTCTTATATAGTTCTATCTCTCAGCAGCCCCTCCAGGAATAGCTGAGGGAAGAATCATACCTGAAAAAGGGTGGAAGACCCCAGGCAATGCCACTGATAGACGGGTCTTCCTGCTCCCTGAAAAGGAAGCAGTACCTGAGCCATTTATAGGAGGCCAGTGCATCATCTGAGAGCTTTTTCCATCCCCGATCTCTTTCTGTAATGCCCTGTGTAAACTCCCTCATCCCCATCTTATCTCCCTACCACACAGATAACCACCATCTGGCTCTAACTTGACGCATTCTGTGATCTGGACCTGTGGCTCCTGGGATGCTCCTCCCATGCTTGGGAAGCTGCAGGCCCAGATATAGGGAAGTTGCGTGACCAACCTTCAAACTTTCCCGGCAAGGAGTCAGTGGCCCGGGCCCTCCGCTTCTTCTTCCTCCTCCTGTCACCATCTGCGATGGGAAGGGGTTCGCTACTGCCCATCTCTAGGAGATAAGAGGAGATGTAAGGGAAACATCACTGTACTGATCAAGCTGTAAATTTACCCAGAAGGAAAAAAAAAAAGGTATTGGGGGAGGACCCAGGAGGTTTACACTGATGGTTTTTAAATATCTGTGAAGACTATTGATTTGTTTTGACCTAGGAGGAAAAACTAAAGGCAAAGCCATTATGGGAGATCGTTAACTGTGGAAAGGAGCTCAGACAGGCAGGCTAGATTAAAAGAGGCCAGCGGAAGCCTGCTTTAACCAAGCTCATTAGCTCATGGATTTAGATCTGCCACTGGTCAAACCATATTCCCCAAACAGAACAATGACTCCATAGGCAGAACCCCACCCGTGACATCCTCCAGCCTCAGCATCAGAAAGGCAAAACTGAGGGAGCTAGGCAAGAAGGGGGTTGGGAGTGGGGGACCATGCAGATGAGTCATAGGCTCAGCAACATCGCTATGGATGCACACAGGGCACAGATGGCCTGGAGTGGAGACAGCCTCTGTGAAGGTAGCAATAGGGCTGGGGTTCAAAATGGCCCCAAATTACTTCATGTCCAAGAGCACAGACTTGAGTGCCTATGGAGCCTACGGCATCCTTTCCTCCCACAGCTCCTCCGTCGGAAGGGCTGCAGGTAGTGCCCATTCAGAAGTCGGCAGTTGACAGGTCTGTGCCAGGCTGCTGGATGAGGTCACTTATTGCAAAAAACCTTATTATCTTTCATTGGCAAGCCCCTGGCTCCCCATCTTAAAAGGAGGATTTATGAGGCAGGCATTCAGACACTGCACAGATTGGGCAGAAAAAAGCCGGATGGAAAGAATAAGCAGGACACTGAGATGGGAAAGAGAAAAGGAGGAACAGTGAACCAGTGCCCAATCACAGTCCTGTTTCTAAGACACTCTAGCATGGGCCTTTCCCTGTTAAAGATAAATTACTTATAGAACATGTCATGCCCCTGATACAGAGTGGAGCCTTAATACTCTTTGCCTGCAGTTAGAAATAATAAGATTTCTCTGAAGTCTCTGGGTCTAAATCCCCACCAGGGTGATTAAACCTTTACATCCTTCTAAAATAGAGGCACTCGAGTGCTGATGGGGCATACAATGTGAGAGACTTTTAGACCAACCTTCAATAAACACAGGCTCTCGGTTGTTGGTGTTTTTTTTTTTTTTCTTTCTTTCTTTTTTTTCTGAGAGCTTTTAAAATGGAAGCTGGTTCTTTGCCCATTGAGGGGAAAGGCCCACTCTCTTCTCAGAGGATCTGGCGGCATACGACCAGAGAAAGAGCAAGTCTGCTAGGAAGACTGATTAGTGCCCATGCAGGTCCATACACTGTTCTCAGACGCTAGTACATGACAGCCATCTGGAGAGAGCACACAGGATGGCACTTTCGACACCACAATCCAGAAAGCATGGTTACGCAGCCAAGTGTCTGACAGCTCAATTTAGGCGCATTCTTCCATCCATTTTGGGGATCTGATGACAGCACATTTTTAATTATAGTTTAGAATGGGGAACAGATAAACACACGGATAAAAGAAATCCACAGAGCATCTCAAAATATAACTCTAGCCAAGACCTTCAAACACAAGATATATCTGGGGACTGCAACACCCTATGAATTGAAAGAATTAAACATCTGGCTGGGCACCGTGGCTCACGCCTGTAATCCCAACACTTTGGGATGCCGAGATAGGCAGATCACTTGAGGTCAGAAGTTCGAGACCATCGTGGCCAACATCGTGAAACCCGTCTCTACCAAAAATACAAAAACTAGCTGGGTGTGGTGATGGGTGCCTGTAGTGCCAGCTACTTGGAAGGCTGAGGCAGGAGAATCGCTTGAACCTGGGAGGCGGAGGTTGCAGTGAGCCAAGATCACGCCATTGCACTCCAGCCTGGGTGACAGAGCAAGATTCCGTCTCAAAAAAAAAAAAAAAAAAAAAAAAAAAAATCAGCACCTCAACACCCACCCTCACCAAGGTAAATTAAAAGGAAAAAAGCTGCCCAAATGTATAACATGGTGAGAAATTCAGCAGAAATAAAACACAGGGTCACTCATCTTCAGGAGCTCAGGGAGGGGGTGCTGGCCATCGGGGCAGCAGGCTGAGAAGGAGGAACCATTGTCTCTCTCTCTTGTGCTGACCTTGAGTGCAGTCCAGTGGCAACCCGTGTCCGCCTCTATTTTCTCATCAGCACAGCAGGCCCAGTGCAGAGGAAACAGATTTGGGTTTCAGCTTTCTCCTTCCCCTGTCCACACTCTGATGGAGGGCCCCAGGACAAGCAAAACAGCCAAAAGGCAGGCAGAGCAGAGGAGCAGCAAGAGGGCTGGAGGCATTATAATTCACAGGGGACACTCAGGCACACGACTCTAACGAGAAAACCCTGTTAGCGACAATTTATACTTGGTCTTTACCACAGCAGGGCTGAGGGAGCCTCTTGTGCGAGAAGCATACCTCAGAGCACCGCCGCACATGTAATATCTGATTTTATGGCTTCACACACACACAAAGACAGAGTACCTGGTATATTCTGCATGGATTTCAATGAAAGAGGGTACGCCAGAAGGGACAAATGGTTAAGACTTTCCTTGGAAACGGAACTTGGAGAGTTGTTTCTGAAACTAGGAAGGAAAAAATGTAGGAAGATGGGTGAAGTGAAAGAAACATGCTTAGCTTCCCTGGTTACACACCGGGGAGGCGAGAGGTGTCATAATCTCACCAAGGGGCTGCTAGTTGCCCATGTGGAGCCTGGCCACACACTGTTTTCATCAGAGTCCACTAGCAGGTCTGTGGGGCCTTAATTCATCATGCACACACTCACGGGATAAATGCTGCCTCAGGGAGTGGGACCCCCGCAGTAAAGCTGCACCTCGACTCACCTGCTTCCCTTGGCCTAGGAATTCTTCTTGGTCATCAAAACCTGGCTCAATAGTCCCCACCCTTTTGCAGCTCCCTGATAACTCCAGATGAGTTAAGGTTTCTACAAAGACTCTGGAAGTCAGTTAGGCGCTATGCAAATGGAGGGTGTTACTGAGCAGAACTAGTAGTTGGTGCTCCATCCTCTGCTCCCAAACACACTGCGAGAAGCTCCAAGAGGGCACTGATTTTATTTGGCCTTGAGTGCTCCCCTGTGTTCCTAAAGGCCGAGATTGTCCCCCGTTCACTTGTTTCTCCTACAGCTCATGGCACAGTGTCAGACACATAGCAGCCATCAGAAATTGCACTGAAATAGAAATGATATGAAATGACATGCATACTGTTAGGTGTGGGGTATGTCACACTAGCCCTTTAGGTACCAAGTGCACATCCTGAAAGAAACATGGGTACAACTTTGCCCTGCAGACAATGCAGAGTAAGGCTACTTAGTTCTATGAATCCAGTTTAGGAATTCTATTAATTCCTGGATAAACCCCCTTTCAAAAAAGGGTCTAGCGGCCGGGCGCGGTGGCTCACGCTTGTAATCCCAGCACTTTGGGAGGCCGAGGCGGGCAGATCACGAGGTCAGGAGATTGAGACCACGGTGAAACCCCGTCTCTACTAAAAATACAAAAAAAAATTAGCCGGGCGTGGTGGCGGGCGCCTGTAGTCCCAGCTACTCGGAGAGGCTGAGGCAGGAGAATGGCGTGAATCCGGGAGGCGGAGCTTGCAGTGAGCCGAGATGGCGCCACTGCACTCCAGCCTGGGCGACAGAGCGAGACTCCGTCTCAAAAAAAAAAAAAAAAGGGTCTAGGACACAAAAGGTCCTTCACTTTCTTTTCTTTTCTTTTTGAGATGGAGTCTTGCTCTGTCACCCAGGCTGGAGTGCAGTGGCACAATCTTGGCTCAGTGCAACCTCCGCCTCCCGGGTTCAAGCGATTCTCCTGCCTCAGCCTCCCGAGTAGCTGGGACTACAGGCACACGCCACCATGTCTGGCTAATTTTTTGTACTTTTTAGTAGAGACGGGGTTTTGCCATGTTGGCCAGGCTGGTCTCGAACTCCTGACCTCAGGTGATCCGCCTGCCTTGGCCTCCCAAAGTGCTGGGATTACAGACGTGAGCCACTGCGCCCGGCCAGGTCCTTTGCTTTCTAAACAGAAGCCTGGTTCTTGCTATAGGATCGGGCAAAGTGTCTGTTATTATAGAGGAAGAAGTGAGCACTTCCTTTCAGTTTTCAGGCAGATCCCAGCTGGTCTGGAGGCTCGCAGCACTTCCGCTGCCTCCAGCCCTTGCCTTCCTCTTGGGAATGGCTTGGCGGTCCACCACATGTGTCTGTTAGTGGAGGTGGAGGTGGAACTGAAGAAGCAGCATGCTGCTTGCTGACAGGGAAGGCACACAGGCTTGGCATCAGGTGAGCAAGGCAGAAGCCCTGGTTCAGATATTACAACAGAACCAAGGCCAAGTTACTGTGCCTCTTAGAGTCTCAGTTTCCTCATCTATAAAATAGGTTTAAAAACACACCGGCTCTGTCTACCTCACAGGTTGTTTTAAAGACCCAATGATGGCCAGGTGTGGTGGCTCACACCTGTAATCCCAGCACTTTGGGAGGCCGAGGTGGGCAGATCACCTGAGGTTGGGAGTTTGAGACCAGCCTGACCAACATGGAGAAACCCCATCTCTACTAAAAGTACAAAATTAGCCAGGCGTGGTGGTGCATGCCTGTAATCCCAGATACTCGGGAGGCTGAGGCAGGAGAATCACTTGAACCCTGGAGGCGGAGGTTGAGGTGAACTGAGATCGCGCCACTGCACTCCAGCCTGGGTGAGAAGAGCGAAACTCCGTCTCAAAAAAAAAAAAAAAAAAAAAAATACCCAACGATATACTTCATATAAATATGTTTCCAAAAACATATGCATACGCACAGGTATGTATGCATACATGTGAACCCAATAGAGTAGAAAGACTCACAGAAATACATAAAACTGCTAATACACTATAATTTTTAAAAGTGCCAACTATATGGATATTTTGTACACATTATCTCTAATTCTTATCATAATCTCAAAAGGTAAATATTTTTGCCATATTTCAGGTAAGGAAAGAAGTTCAGAGCAGGCAGCTGGTAGATTAAATAACCTACCCGATGCCAAACATCTAGTTAGTGGTTTAACTGGGATTCAAACTCAATGCTGCTCTTTCAAGTCCAGACCATTTCTAATCTATAAGAGTTTTCTCCATGTGATGGGGTGATTTTTATTTTCTTTTCTATATTTGCAGTATTCTCTAAATTGTATACAATGAAATTTATTTTTTTCTGCTATTATTGTTTAACTCACGTTTTATTTTTAAATAAAGTACATCATAATCTTTCTCTAAAACACATTGGAATTTGGTATCTGATTTTAGTTTTTAAAAATGTGTCCAGATTTCTCTGTATTAAAATTCAACATTCAGTGATGAAAGAAACATTTAAGGAATATTGGTGCCTTGAAGATACTAATTTCACAATCATTCAAAACAACCAATGTTATTTTTACTTATTTTTTAAATGCTACTTCTTAAAAGTAAATATTTTATAAAAACAAATGAAAAAATGTGCTGAACATTGGAGCCTGAGAGCTATGGCTCCCCTCTACTGCACGAACTGCAGCAAGCTTCTTAGCTTCTCTGAGGATCAGCTTCCTTGTATATGAAATGAGGTAAGCAGAAGGCCTGGGCTGCCCACGTCACAAGGCTGCTGTGAGGATGAAATAAGAGACTAGAAGTGAAAGCACCACTGACTTACTCTTCAATAATGCTATATTTATTGGGCACCTACTGATCGTCTGGTGCTAGACAGTGAGAGTATTAGAGAAGACACAGTCTCTTCCCTGATGGCGTTTAAATCTGCTGCTGACACTTAAAACAATTTCAACATAGTAGGACAAGTGCTGGGACAGGGAGGCACCAGGTGCTGTGGAGCACGAGAGAGGAAGCTAACCCAGTTGGGTAACTAGAGGAAGAGACAACTAAGCCTGAATACCTGAGGGATGAGTGGGCTGGTCAGGCTGAGGCCTGGGAGAGAGTGTCCCAGACCAAGGAAGGGCACAGGCTGAGGCCTGGAGGAGGGACAGAGGGCCGGTGGGGGCCACTGGTGATCGCTCAGGCTGGCAGGGGCACAGAGCACATGGGAGGAGGGATGACATTAGCTCACAAGCAGTCTCATCGTCATTGATGACAATAAATGTCTCCATTCCTAGGCATATGTTTATCTTGTTTTCTCCATTAAAATAGGAATGCATGTTTCGTCTCTTTGTAAAACCTGTGAGTGAACGAGCACTGAGGGTACTGAAGGTATATTAAGTGTTAAGGATACAGATCCAAGAATCATCCTGGTTCCTGCAGGGGAGAGGTACAGAGAACTCACAGAGCAGATGAGGAAGGGTTAGGGAGGCTCCCTAGAAGGACTACTACAGCACAGAGATTCCTGACATGCAAGCACCCATCCACCATTCTGCCCCAGAAGGTGACCTCGGGGCCCACCTTCTGGAAGAACTGTGTTACTTCTCCATAGTCTTACGAGCCACATTGTCCCCAAAGGAACCAGATCTGTACTCCAAATTTTCAAGAGCCTGCAAAAAACTCATCAGCTTTCACATCTGTGCATGAAACCAGAGATGATCCTCTCCCACTAAGAACCTGACTTTGCTGGCTAGCTCAGCTCTGCAAGCTTAGCTCACACTCCTCTCCCAACCACTTCAGAATTCTTTTCAAGGTCTCCCCAACCTTAAGAGCGATTTCCCTCAGCCACCAGAGCTTTCTTGAGAAGAAATAGTGGTGAGAGCAAGCAGAGGAGTGTAATTACCGACCTAGCTGCCTTCTCGGGCATCGGCTAGCTGAGCATTCCAAAACAAATGGAGAACGGAGAAAATGATCGGGAACTGAGGGCCTGAAAGGAAGTGTCCTGGGCACTCTTAAGGAAGTGGCCAGGACTAAGAAATGTGAGACAGAGGAGGAATGAGGGGGTGCCTGGGGAGACTGACCCCAGAACATTGACATCTTTGAAGTAGTAGCCGGAGCAGTATTAGAGTCCACATGACTACTCTTAGCCGTGACATTACTCACACACACATGCTGCTTACTGCAGGCCAGGCAGCATTCTAAGCACTTTACCAATGCTACATTTTACATATACTAACTTATTTAATCATCACAACTTTATGAGCTAAGTATCCAGATTTTACAGATGAAGAAACTGAAGTACGAAGAGACTAAATGATTTGCTCAAGGTCGCATAGCTCATAAGTGGCAGAGCTGAGATCTACATCTAGATAGTCTGGCTCAGAATTCAAGCTTTTAACCATTACACTGTATTTAAACCTTAATGCTGAAAGGCAGAAGGGGTAGCTAGTAAAAGTAGCCAGGCATCAATGAGAATGCTCTCGTTTGTAAACCTTAGCACAGGGCTTCCCTGCTGATGTGCCGTGAATGAGATATTGATCCCCTCATCAGGCCTCCAGTCACTCGCTGTTACTCAGGTGCACAGAATAGTATCATTTTCAGCGTGTGCTATGATGTGAAAAGGTTGGGCAACACTGCCCTAGCTTCTGGAAATATGAAGGCATTATTACCACATTATCATCATCCTATTAATCGAAAACTTCATTTATCAGAAGTTTCTTCGTGCTCTGAGCTTGCCTTGTATTTTGTGTTTTGTCATCTTATGAAAGATGAGCTACCAACCAAAGTCCACCCACATTATTTCATGGCAGTTCTGTTGTCAGGTACAGGCTACGTTCTTCTGCCTGACCCATTAGTGGGAAGACTTGGTTTTGTGGCATCATTATTATGCGGGGACAAGGAAAGGGTACACTCAAACAGACACTAGTCAGATTTAACGCATGATGGATGAAAGGAGCCACTTGTAAAGTCAGCTCAATCAAACGACAGTCTGTCCACAGTGATACTGCAAGGGGCTAAGGTATTCTTTCCCCAAGAGTCTGGTGTGAGGGGAGGCTGGGCCGCAGCATGCAGGTGGCAGCGTCTCGCTCCACTGCAATGAAATTGGCAGGTGATGCCTGCTAGGGTGCCAGCAAGGGATCCCCCACAGGCCTCAGACAGGACTGGGGGCCTGAAAGTCCCAGAGACAAAAGGTCACAACTCCAGTCCATCTTCTCCCTCTGTTCTGATTCTGGGATCACAGGCAGCCTTCAGAGCTGTCATTGCATCTCCTGGTGGAAGGAATGACAAGAGGAAGGACATGGAAGGGGAGACAGAAGTGTGTGCTGAAGAAAGAGCAAGCAGGAGGAAAGGGCTGGATGGGAGTGGGGTGCAGCGCGTAGAAAGCTGACAAAGGTGGGCTGCGCTCAAGGCCCCCAAGCACAAACGCAGCCCACGAGGCTCTCCAACCCCAAGCCCCTGTCTACCTTCCAGCCTCAGCACCCAACACAGCCATTGTTTCACGGAAAAATGAAACTAGTGGCTAGTTTCGCTTGCCATTCAAGGGATCCCACACGTGCTTTTCCTTGAGTCAAGTGCTATACTTTGGTTTGCCGCAGGAGTACTTTATGAGCATTTCTATTTTGTTACACAGAATATTAAAGAGACCTGTACTCAGGGTTGGAATTCAATAAAACTGACAATTTTTGCTACTTCATCAAAGACATTCTTGTGTGAAAATGGCATTAAAAAAAAGCCGGGTGTGGTGGCTCATGCCTGTAATCCCAGCACTTTGGGAGGCTGAGGTGGGCAGACCACCTGAGGTCAGGAGTTCAAGACCAGCCTGGCCAACATGGCAAAACTCTGTCTCTATTAAAATTACAAAAATTAGCTGGTTGTGGTGGCAGGTGTCTCTAATCTCAGTTACTCAGGAGACTGAAGCAGGAGCATCACTTGAACCCGGGAGGCGGAGGTTGCAGTGAGCCGAGGTCGTGCTGTTGCAGTCCAGCCTGGGCGACAAAGTGAGACTCCATCTCAAAATAAAAACAAAACAAAACAAAACCTGGGAGTACATAGCAGTGGAGAATATCGTGGCTACTAGCACAGTTCGGCATCACCACCTTGACCAAGGCACCAATAGTCTTACTCATTGTTGCTTTCCAGCAACAGATAGCATCTTAGTACTATTACAAAAATCATTTTGACTGTGCAGATTCTGCAAGGAGTTTTGGGGACCCCCATGGTCTGCAGTGTATGCTGCAAAACACTGGCCTAGGTGATGGGGAGGGACTGGGTGTGACTGGAGCTGTGCCTGGGGGCCATGGAACTGACTATGATGCGAAGAACAAACTGGAGGCTAGAGCAAGAGTGAGGGCTGAAAGAGGCTGCTGGAACAAACTGGGGCAGGGTGAGAAAGGCCTACAGTGGAGACAGGGAGAGCAGGGAGAGCAAGGAAGAGGAGGTGAGGTATGTAACAGAGTGAGAGAATGAAGCCATTGAGGCAGAACTGGTCCTAGTCCTACCAAATGACTGAAGAAGGTGGGGGCAAGGACCACAGCCCGCCTTGAAGGAAGGGACAGTGTTTAATTCCTCTGTGTCCCCACTGCCTAGCATGCAGCCAGGAAGAAGCGGGCCTCATATACTTATGATTACATGTTTATTAACCAAAGTCAGGTCACCATAAGAACAGTAGGACCATCAAAGAGGGGGAGAATTCAGGAAGCGGAGCTGGCTGGGGATGGGGAGCAGGGAAAGACAATGGCACCACCGGGAACCTTCAGATGAAGAAGGGTGACACACGGCCACCAGGGACTACGAAAACTCACCGATCAGGCTAAAACCACTCTCACTCAGCCCTCATCTGACCCAAATCTGCAAATGAGGCATTATCCATAATCTCCCAGGCATGACAAAACCTCCGGTGACAGTGTACAGAACACTTCAAAATGTCATCATATATATCATATATACATTTAAAAAAACCTGAAAAGATACATCTGAAATTATTATTACGTTCTGAGCTAGGGTCTCGCTCTGTCATCCAGGCTGGAGTGCAGTGGCACAATTTCGGCTCACTGCAGCCTCCGCCTCCCAGGTTCAAGCAATCCTCTTGCCTCAGCCTCCCAAGTAGCTGGCACTACAGGCGTGTACCACCATGCTTGGCCAGTTTTTAAATTCTTTTTAGAGACAGTCTTGCTATGTTGCTCAGGCTGGCCAAATTATTAGCAATGGTTATTTGGGGAGGAACAGTGTCTAATTCCTCTCTATCCCCACTGCCTAGTATGGAACCAGGCAAAGAGGGGCTTCATATACTTCTGCTGTATTTTATCTTGTTTTGTTATGAAGTAGTAGTTGTAATTTCATAATTAAATAGATCTGGCCAGGCGCAGTGGCTCATGCCTGTAATCCCAGCACTTTGAGAGGCCGAGGCAGGCAGATCACTTGAGGTCAGGAGTTTGAGGCCAGCCTGGCTAACATGGTGAAACCGCATCTCTACTAAAAACAAAAATTAGCTGGGTGTGGTGGTGCACGCCTGTAATCCCAGCTACTCAGGAAGCTGAGGCAGGAGAATCGCTTGAACCTGGGAGGCAGAGGTTGCCGTGAGCCGAGATTGCACCACCGCACTCCAGCCTGGGCGACAGAGGGAGACTCTATCTGGAAAAAAAAAAAAAAGGTAAATAAATATGTTTTAAGTTACATGTTTTCCTTATAACCCTGCCATGTCATTCTGTAGAAATGTGTTCCTCCTAAGCATTATCTGAGTCGTACCAGGGCGGCTCCGCTATTCCTAGCTAACCAACTAAGTGCTGAAAACCATGGTCTCTTACCCGCCCCTCCTCTGGATGTATCAGATCATTTCAATTTGAAGTAATCTAAAAGGATAACTAAAATGTACACCCAATCTTACCTATAGGTTTTTCCAAATTTTGAGAAGATACCATCTGTAAACTTGAAATCCCAAATGAAATAAAGCTCCTGTCAGGAAGTTGGTGTCTTCCAGCTACACGAAGTGTCTCAATGGCCTTTGTACGTAGCTGGCAATCTTCAGTTCTCCATCGGCCCCGACATGGAAACCTTGAAAAAGCAGAAATAGAAAGGAAATCAAAATGCTGACTTCTTTAAAAGGACCAGAAAAGAAAAACATCAATCTGAACGTGCCCCAAACCTATTAGTTACCCTACTAAGTAGATATACACACACCAATCACAGGTTTCCCATCTTTAAAATCAGACATTTGAATTAAATTTTTTGTAGAGATAGAGTCTTGTTATGTTGCCCAGGCTGGCCAAATTATTAGCAATGATTATTTGGGAAGGGGCGGCTTCTAATTCCTCTCTATCCCCACTGCCATTAAGCACTGGAAGATTTAACAAAGGTCTGAGTGAAATTTTTCAGATTCTGTTTCCATTATGGGATTCCAGACCCAAAAAGATATAACTGGACCTGGATGATGGAGATAGACACCTCTGCTCTGAGGAGTCTCAGGCAAAAGCTAAAAGTTGACAGGTCAGGCGTGGTGGCTCATGCCTGTAATCCCAGCACTTTGGGAGGCTGAGGCAAGTGGATTGACTGAGCTCAGAAGTTCGAGACCAGCCTGGGCAACATGGTGAAACCCATCCCTACAAAAATACTAAAATTAGCCAGGCGTGGTGGCACACACCTGTAGCTGCTTGGGAGGCTGAGGCGGGAGGATTGCTTGAGCCCAGGAGGTTGAGGCTGCAATGAGCCAAGATCATGCCACTGCACTCCAGCCTGGGTGACAGAGCGAGGCACTCCTCTGCTATCCACATTTTCAGAGAAATGAGCTGGGCTCTCTCTCTTAGTGGCCAAGTCCAAGTCTCACAGGCAAGAGGTGACAGAGCCCGAAAGATAGAGTAGACGCTGAGAGTAGACGTAGTGGCATGAATGGGAACAAGGTTTTTTGTCGAATACATAATTATTGCTAGTTTTCAATCTGATGACTTCATTTTCTCTATGTTCACTGTTATTTTAATACCATGGCTCTAGCTATACAGGTCAAAGTTGCTTTGTCAACTTCCCTATGAAATAAATATGCATTTCTCCTTTTCTCGGTGGAAAAGGTCTGAAAATGCAGTTTAACTCTGAATTCTGAGCCTTTATGCCAAAATTTCTAAAAAGGCTAACTGGAAGTTGGGTGTGTTTCACCATGACCTCAAACCACATGTCCCAAGCGGGACTTGTGCCCAACCCCCCCCCACTGCCTCCTTCCTCCGATTTCTCTTCTTCCCTATCAGATCGCGTCATTCTGCCAGTTATTCCTCAAAGGCAAGCACTTATCCTTTTCATCTTTGCATTACCAGCATCTAACATAGTATCTGGCAAAAGTGGGCTCTAGTGAATCTGAATGAATTACTTAATACACAAAGTATCTCTTTACCATTCAGTAAAGATGTTAGCACATTGGATAGTCCTTCCTACTATGCTCTTTATTCCCAAACAAATCTGAAACCCAGTGAAACTGTTTCCAGGGCCTAAGGAAACTCAGGGTATGCTCTCTTTCACTTCTACTACCACACTTCCAGGGACAGCCTTGAACACCATTCAACGACAGGATCTGGCTCTATTAGCCAGGCTGGAGTGCAGTGGCATGATCTTGGCTCACTGCAGCCTCCACCTGCCAGGCTCAAGTGATCCTCCCACCTCAGCCTCCCGAGTAGCTGAGACTACAGGCATGAGCCACCACGCCTAATTTTTGTATTTTTTTTAGACTCAGGGTCTCACCATGTTGCCCAGGCTGGTACTGAGCTCCTGAGCTCAAGTGATTTGCCTGTCTCAGCCTCCCAAAGTGCTGGGATTATCCGTGTGAGCCACCACACCTGGCCTTGAGCTTTCATTCTGTCTTTAGTCTTGTCATAGGTTTAGACCCCCACCTGGTCCCTTCTTGTTACCTATGGTAGGAATTGGCAATTTTTTTTCTGTAAAGTGCCAGATGGTAAATATTTTAAGCTTTGTGTGTCACATGATCTTTGTTATGACTCCATTTTGCATTTGTAGAGAGAAAGCAATAGACAATATGTAAATGAATGATTGTAGCTATATGTCAATAAGACTTTATTTTTGGACACTGAAATTTAAATTTCATATGATTTTCATGTGTCATAAAATATTGATCTTTTCTTGATTTCTCCCCAACCATGTAAAAATGTAAAAAGTACTCTTAGTTTGCATCCACACAAAAACAGGCGGTGAGTCAAATATGGCCTGTGGGCCATAGTTAGCCAACCCTTGGCCTACAGTAGAAAAAAAACCCCTCAGAATTCCTTATGGACTTTGCCTTATTTTGCCACGTGGAGCCACCTTAGGCTGGGGAAGTAGAAAGCACAGGGCTTTTGGGCATTAGGTCCTAGGTTCCAGTTCTGGCCCTACCATCTACCAGCTGGGTAGCCTTGGACATAAAATTCAACCTCTCTGAGCTTTACTACCATCATCTATAAAATGGGGGCAATAATACCTACATCACAGAGTTGTCATGGCAATTAAGTGAGCTAATGTATATAGAGCTCATGGCACCAGTATCTGGCACATAGTAGGCACTCAATAGTAACTCTTATTCCAGTTTCTGACATGGCTTCTCCAGATCAACTGCGGCTCTGGAAAGCAACCCAGCCACTCTGTGAACCACAATTGGCCACAGGAGGGAATAAACTGACAGCAAATACAAAGGCAGAGAGAGAATTTGGAGGTTTTCAGATACATGCCACAGGATTCTAAGTGCCTGGTTAGCCCTAATTCCTTCTGGCACCATTTAAAATTCCTCTGGTCCCCTTTTCCTCCTCAAAAATTACTTCTGACTCTCACAGTTCTTAAAGATTCTTAGCATTCTTTACCAACTACCCAGATGGACCCTGGAGCCCTCTCCTCATTCCTGTACCTCCTGCTGGTATAGCACTGGGGTGGGGAAGGATGACCATGGCCAGACCAAACCTACACAGATCCATCGGCCTGCAGCTGGGTCTTAAGTAGGCTGGGCCTGGCGAGGCACCCAATTCTCTCTCAATTGTTCATGAATTTCTTGCTGTACCGGGAATGAAATTTCTTCAGTGCTTAAGAACTAGACTTTCTACAGAAGTTTTAGAGCAAACAAAAAAAAAAAAAAAAAAATCACCATGTATACAAACAAAAGATCCATCACATTACTTTCAAGACAGAAAACATCAGTGAGGCACAGGTAAGGCTAAGGTTTATGGTATCTCTACCCTTGGTCCAAAAAGCCAGATCTCGGCCTGTCACTTCCTTGCTTCTAAAACTCCACTGCCTCTGGAGTAACCAAGTTTCTGTGCTGTCACTCAGGGCCTCCATCACCTTGTCCCAGACCACCCCTCTATGGGAGTCTTAACCTGCAGTCTAGCCAAAAGGGACTGTATTTCCACCTGATTGCTCTAACCAATTCCCAGCTTCCCACACTTGTGCATAATTAAATCACCTGTAACATTTTATTACACATCTTCCCCTAGACTGTGAGCTAGGGACAGGGTAGAGACTATGTCTCCTTCATCTCTGGGTCTCCTACACCTAGCAGAGGCTCTGGCATGGGGCAACCACTTCATAATTGTTAATGAATAGATGGAAACAGCTGAAGTTATTCTTCCCTTAAGCTGTTTTAGCTGGACTCTTATTAGAAGACCGAGTACAGTCTGGGTCACTGCCACAAAGCAGAAAAACCGAAGAGAAAGAAAAGAGGCATGACCAATGTGATCCAAGCAATGGAAAATAGGTTTTAAGGGTGAGGTTAAAGAGACCAAGGCTGTTTAGCCGGGAGAAGAGAAGATGAGGCCTAACTGGATTCTGGCTTTAAGTACAGAAAAGGTTCTCATGAGAAAATCTTGATCTCATCCTCCTTTTATAATCAGAAGAAACTTTTCCATATTCATGGAAAATGGAACAAGAAGAAATGACTTAAGTTAAGGCCCGAAGGGTTTAAGCTGGAAGAACCAAATTAGGCACCACTTTTCCAGAGATACTGTTATTGTACTTTTCGCAAGTGAATTGGAGGAGTCTTGCTTGGCACTCTTGTTGAAGGCTGTGAAAAAAGTAATATATATGCTGCTCTGTTCCTGTTTACTGTGGAGAGAGGTGGGTGAAAACACAAGTCAGGTAAGATTTTCTAACGAGCCACTGATTTTTATTGACCCATTTCCTACAGGCACTTTCTGCCATGTTATGCATTGCAAGCACGTGCTGGAACAATCTAGTATCTCAAAGGTTCCTGACAGGGCAATGGAAAGAAAGAGAAGGTAACAATGCGGGGGAAGGGAAAATGGCCCTAATAAATATACTTTCTATAAAAACAGTACCAAACTGGGCATTCATATATTTGTTAATATTATTACTATTAAAGCTCACATTCATTGAGCACCTACTATGTGCCAGGCACTGTGCTGTTTTATCTCAATTGTCATAACAACCCCATGAGGTAAGTAATATTTGTATTCTCATTTTACAGATGAAGAAACAGAAACTCAGGAAGATTAAATAACTTGCCCAAGTCACACAGGTAGCAAGTGACAGAGCCAGGACTCTAACCCAGGTAGTCTGACTCTAGAGTCCATATACCTAACTACTGTCTCTCTGTTAAGGATGAGAGGCTGGAATATAAACTCTAGTCTCTCTGAATCCTGTTCATATTCTCAGCTCTTCCTCATACAGTCCCAAGCCAGGACATTAGCAAGAGTTGAGGCCTCAGAAGTGAACCAAAATACTCCTCTGATTATCAGCATCTATAAAATGGGGGCAATTCCACCCACATCACAGAGTTGTCACGGGACTTAAGTGAGCTAATGTATATGGAGCTCATGGCATCAGTGCCTGGCATACAGTAGGCACCCAATAACTAGTAACTGTTATTCCAGCTTCTGATATGGCTTCCCCAGATCAGTTGTGGCTCTGGAAAGCAACCCAACCACTCTGTGAACCACAGCTGGCTGCAGGAGGGAATAATCTGACAGCAAATACAAAGGAAAGAAACAGACTGAGGACTCTCAGATGATAATGAGCAGATGCAGGACTTGAATGCCAGCCTCTGGACTCTAAGTTAGTGCTCTTTCCTACTTACAGACTCTTGTTGAATTTGAGGGTGAGAAAATGAAGAGACAGGATGTGCCAAATGGGCTGTCTCCCCCGACAGACCCTTTTGTAATGAACTGTCAATCTCCCATCAGAACCCATGCCTGAAATACCAGGGTCCTGCAGCCTCTGTAAACTGGTTCTAAGATTCTACTAGCTAAGGATGGCAATGCACTGATTTATGGCACTGTGGGTGCTGCCAAAATGCTCACCTATTAAACCTATCAAGCAGACCTAGTCCATGCAGCTTCCAAACTAGGCCAGTGATTCACCGTTTAAGCCTCTTCACTGATGTCCCCATTCTGGGACCATCTTTGCTCCAGTCTAACCTCCGTCCTGCTGCCAGAGAAAACAGAGCGCCAGTCAGGGCATTTGGAGCCTTGTAGCATAAGGAAGATAACATGGGCCTTTGAACTCAGCACTGCTAGTTTTGAACCAAGCTGTGCCGTTACTATCTATCTAACCTTGGGTAAGTCACTTTAATCTTTCTGAGGTCTGGTTTCTTCATCTTTAGATTGGAGATAAATAGGCCTATATTACAGGATTAAATACAGTATGTAAAGCCTCCAGCATACTGCAAGCCACAAAGCAAAAGAGACACTTGATAAATGCTAGTGTTCTGCTCCCTACTCCACTCTCTACATTGTAGCCAAAATCTGCCACTTCGGCTTATTTCTTCTCACCAACTCCTCTCCCCTCCCACGACACACACACATACACACACACACACACACACACACACCCTTACACCTGTGCATTTCTGCCTCTCAACCGTTGCTCAAGCTGTTCCTTCTCCCAGGAATAAACTCCCTCCACGGCCCAGCATAAATTCTCCACCTTCAGGAATCCTCTGGTCATGCTGGGATTGATTTCTCCTTCTCCCAAACTCCCACTTTGTTTACATTCCTTACTACATTTACCATAGTCAGTCTGATTTCACTTATTTATGTACTTTTCTATCTTCCCAACTACACTGGAGGGAGAAGGTTCTGAGAAGACAATTATTTATAGGAGGGCAGGAAATGTGTTGTTTTCCTCTATGTATATTTCTTAATACCAGGGTCTTGTACATAGCAAGAGCTCAATATGTGCTTACTGAATTGAATCTTTCCATCCTACACTGGGAATCTTTACAGAAAGATCCCGGACTGAGTTCATCCTAAAACTGCATTTACTGCCTAACTTGATAAATAGGCAATTTTTGAAGTACATGAATATTCCTAAACTAAGATCCACTAATACTCATGTGGGCTTGTTTCACTCCTTCATCCATTCTTCCAGTACACTCTGGACTCTTCTTGGGATCTCGCTCCAACATACAAGGAGACATTGCTGGGACATTTCTCACTCATGGAGATCTGGGAGCAAGCTCTTTGGAGAACTGTTTTACCCCACTGGGTAGGAGGTGACTGCCATTAAAATCACCCTAAAACCCAGAGTTGTGGAATTGGAAAATAGATCGGAGTGATCTGCCTTAGTTTCCAAGCTATAACATAGAGTTAAAAACACTTAAAACAGTGTCTGGAACACAGCAAGTGTGCAATAAATGTTAGATGTTGTATTAACAATGTAGTAGACTGGAAAAAACAGAGTCATGACATTTCACTTCTGGAACTATCTCCACTACTGGCTGATTCCTTGTGTAATCTCTTTTTTGTTGTTGTTGAGACGGAGTCTCACTCTGTCGCCCAGGCTGGAGTGCAATGGCGCAATCTCAGCTCACTGCAACCTCTGCCTCCTGGGTTCAAGCGATTCTCCTGCCTCAGCCTCCCAAATAGTTGGGACTACAGGCGCCCACCACCATGCACAGCTAATTTTTGTATTTTTAGTAGAGACGGGGTTTCACCATGCTGGTCAGGCTGGTCTCGAACTTCTGACCTCAGGTGATCCACCCACCTCGGCCTCCCAGAGTGCTGGGATTACAGGTGTGAGCCACACACCTGGCCTCCTTGTGTAATCTCGATCAAGTCCTTACCATCTATAAAATGAAAGTGGCAGAACCAGATGGTTGGTTTCCAAACTCCTTCTACCTTTAACCATGTAAATTTTTCTATGATCAAGAAATAACTTTCTCTTCCACATGCTGAGGCTGTTGGCAAGGGAAAATGTGCATTTATAGCTGCTGGTCCCCAGATGGGAGGAACCACTGTTTCCCAAGGTCAAGGGCAGAGTAACTGATTAGAAAACCACCTGTGAGTGGCTCACGCTTGTAATCCCAGCACTTTGAGAGGCCGAGGCGGGCGGATCACGAGGTCAGGAGATCGAGACCACGGTGAAACCCCGTCTCTACTAAAAAATACAAAAAATTAGCCGGGCGTGGTGGCAGGCGCCTGTAGTCCCAGCTATTCGGAGAGGCTGAGGCAGGAGAATGGCGGGAACCCGGGAGGCGGAGCTTGCAGTGAGCCGAGATTGCGCCACTGCACTCCAGTCTGGGCGACAGAGCAAGACTCTGTCTCAAAAAAAAAAAAGAAAACCACCTGTGAGCTTCCCCCTGTTTGAACTGTACTATTAATACACCCAGTGCAGGTCTCCGAACAGAGCATCACCTACCTTCCAACAAAACTCACAGTCAAGGCAAGACAAGAGCCTGAAAACAATGGCTGCAATGAAGAATCCTTGCTTGTGCAGAATTCTTGTACTTTCTTGTTTTTGATGCCTGTAATTAGGGCATCAATCTAAACCAGGGCCCTCCTTAGGCACAAAGAGGAGGAAAAACACAAAGTCCCATTCTGAACCTGACAGCTCATAAAACAAGGGCCAAAGCTAGTAAATAAAAAATGTCACTGACTCACTTAACCACAAACACTGAAGAGGGCTACTATGTGCTGGCTCTATGCTGGACAGAAGAGGAAGGAAAGAGACATGATCCCTTGCCACCCACGTACTCAGAGTACATATGGAGTGTACATATCCCTAGGCAGACTATGATGAGAGCTACATTAGAGGGTCAGCCTACAGAAGACAGAAAGGGGAACAACTAATCCAGCATGGAGGCCACATGAGATGTAAGCCTTGAAAGATGAGGAGGAGGAGGGAAATCCAGGGAGAGAGAATATAAGCAAAGGCTCGAGCAGGAACATGCAGGGAGTGTTTGAGAACGAGATTTGGCCGGACACGGTGGCTCACACCTGTAATCCCAGCACTTTGGGAGGCCAAGGCAGGCAGATCACCTGAGGTCAGAAGTTTGAATCTAGCCTGGCCAACATGGCAAAACCCCGTCTCTACTAAAAATACAAAAATTAGCCGGGTGTGGTGGCTCATGCCTGTAATTCCAGCTACTCAGGAGGCTGAGGCAGGAGAATCGCTTGAACCTGGGAAGTGGAGGTTGCAGTGAGCCAAGATCGCGCCACTGCACTCCAGCCTGGGTGAAAAAGTGAGACTCCATCTCAAAAAAAAGGAGAAACAGAGACAACTAGTTTATTTTGACTGGACCACAGGTTGCAGGTTTGGGAAAACCAAGGGAAACAGGGAGGGGAGAGGTTTGGGAACAAATTGTGGAGGAACTTGTCTGAGGCTGGAGTCCAAACTCTACATCAAGCTCGTCCAACCCACGGCCCTGGATGGCTTTGAATGTGGTCCAACACAAATTCATAAACGTTCTTAAAACACTGAGATTTTTTTGCAATTTTTTTTAAAGCTCATCAGCTATTGTTAGTGTATTTTATGTGTGGCCCAAGACAGTTTTTCTTCCAGTGCGGCCCAGGGAAGCCAAAAGATTGGACACCACTGCTCTATATAATAGGCAATGATGCCCACCAAGGTTTCCGAGCAGTGTCTCAGGAAGAGCACAGGGGCACCCATGAAGAGGATGCAAAAGGAACCAAGTAATTCAATTACTCTGGGACCACATTACAGGAGACCACATGCACTTCCTAAGCATGTGCTGGGCTCTGACAGCTCCTGTTCACAGAGCTTCCCTCTCCCATGGCTTCGCTTCATGCAATCTGAGTTGCCATCCCCCACAACTGTCAATATCTGCAAAATATCAGAGTAACAGGACTCCTAACCAACTCTCTGGATTACAGAGAGAGAAGTGTTGAGGTGGGAGCAGATGGGCAGAGGGGGCACCAAGGCCTCTAGCTGGCTCAGTTCCATATAAAACCCAACCCTGGATTTCCTCTTCACATCACTTCCAGCCCAGCCCTCTAATGAAGGGCTGAAGCTAAGGAGAGTGGGCTGAAAGCACCTGGCTGATGGGTGGTGATCCAGTGAGACACTACACCTACTGTCTAGCATGTGCCTGGCGCATGGGCAGTGGTGTCCTTCCCATTCTGCAGGGTCAGTTCCATCTGTAAATCCCACTGAGGCTTCAAGGCCCAGGTCACATCAACTCTTCTCTCAGAGCCTTCTAGAAATCACAGCTACCATGTATTCAGCACCCATTACATGACAGGCACCATACTAGGTGACTTCCATATAATCCTATTCACCCTTCGCAATGACCCTATTATGGCTATTTCCTAGGGAAGAAAGCGAAGCTCTGGGAGGGGAAGCAGACTTGCCCCAGGACACACAGCTAAGAGGTGGAAGAGATGAGATCTAAACCCAGGACTCCCTGACCCTGAAGTTGAGCACTTCTAACAACACTTCATTCCTGTGAGCCTGCCTGCCTCTGATCTGCCACTGACAGGGAGCTTGGAGCTCTTTAGGAAGACAAGGTGCACCTGACACTCTTATTACCTTTCCCTGTGGACAGCCACCCACACAGGCAGGAGCCTTTAAATACTGAAAATAAATGAAAACAACTTAAAAATAACACAGTACACAGATTTCACAAATTCCTCACGTGAAAAACTATTCATGACACTGGACTGCCTAAGCCCTGCGCCCAGCCACAGCCTCGGTCCTGATCCCTGGGAGAGACCGAGTCTCAAACGGGCCACGGAGTAGGCGCCATCTCGGACACCGGCCGCGCCCCGACCCCAGGCACAGACGGAGCCACGAAAGGTCGTAGACAGCTCGGGACAGTCCTGAAAAGCGTCCCCTTAGGCTGTCCCTCCGCAGCTGAATCGGGTCGTGACCTCGGGCCGCCGTGAAGGCCCTGACTGCCCCCTTCCGGGCACACAAGCTCACTCACAGACCCCGGCCTCATTTAGCTCGGAGGAATACCTCGCAGGTCTCGCTTTTACCTTCGCTGGCTCCCGCCGGGGAGCAGTCGCGCGCACCCCTACCTGCAGACCGCTCCTCCGAAAACGCGGAAGAGGCGGTGCTAGATCCAGGGGGTGGGCCCGACCAGAGAGGGGGCCGAGGGGGCGGAGCTGCGCCTGCGCCCTGGTGGCTACCCAGGGCCACCTGGGGGCAGGGAGCTCGAGCTGAGCGAACTGCGCAGGCGTGACAGGGAAGAGGCGGGGGGAGGGGAGATTGCCGGCAAGCGGGTGGGGCTTAGCGCCTCTGGCGCTTTCTTTTCCGAATGGAGGGTGGAAAAGCCCGGGAACGGAGGAGGCCGGGTGCGACAGGTGTAATTAACATGTACTGAGAGCTTCTGCAGGCCGGGAAGGAATTTTAAAATGCCTTTTATATGTGGGGAAATGCTGCCAGTCTTTTCTAAAACGGGGGCCAATTCTGTACAATTTCTTTAATGGTCTGAGTGCCTAGAATTTCACCGTAAGAGTTTCTCCTTGAGTACAACATTATCCCCAGTAGTTCAAAATTTTTAAAACTTTTAGAAGTTCATTTCTTGGGGAAAAACAATTGTAAATAGGTTAATGCCTCAACCAGCCTCCCCACATGCCCTTTCCAAGTCTGCAGCTGCGATGAGAAAGGATGGGAGTGTGGACTGGGATTTAATTCAGGTGCTGACTCTGAGTGATGGAGGTAAACATCCCTTCCCTGCCTGTCTCAGGATTATCGTGAGGATTTGGTAAGCAAAGCTAGTTAAAAAGCCCCAGGGACTTGCTTCCCATCATCCACCTGACAAACATTTGTTCCCTGTCTTGTCGGGGCTGTCTTTTCATCTGTATGATGGAAGGAGATTGGGAATATTAGTGAACATTCAGGACTTTGCTAGATTTCCCAGTCTAGGTGAGGGGAAAGATCAAGCTTCTGTGTTCATTCCCTTCTGGAATCCTGCGGTCCAACCTGAGGGCCCCTATGTATCCTGATTTCTCCCACTCATTACCTTCCGTGGAGGCCCACCCAAGCTTCAAGTCTTCAGAGGCCCTGCTGGCCTGTTCCCTGTCTCAATAGCTCAAGAGACTCAGGACCTATGTTCCAGGTTCTCAAAGTTGGTATGTCCCTCACATGGCAATCAAATTTCAGTTAACATCTTTGAGGGCTCTGAGGGTGCTCAGAGGAAGGAGGGCTCCCCCAAAGCAGGTGGAGCTCTACTCATGCCTGTGGCTCATTTCAATTCCACAGCTTGCTGTGGGATAGGGAGGAGAGTGGCAACAGGAAACCTCAGAGGCTGCAGTGTTTATGGGAGCCGAGGGTGATGCGGCATCCTTTACTCAATAGGGGGATGCTCTGCCCCAGGTTGGAGAGGATGGCTTACTACCTAGGTCCCTGCTCCAAATACTGTTTTGGAATTTTTTTTTTTTTTTTTTTTGAGACAAGGTCTCGCTGTGTTCCCCAGGCTGGAGTGCAGTGGCACCATCTTTGCTCACTCCAGCCTCTGCTTCTTGGGCTCAAGTGATCCTCCTGCTTCAGCCTCCCGAGTAGCTGGGACTACAGGCATGCACTACCATGCCTGGCTAATTTTTGCATTTTTTTTAGAGGCAGGGTTTTGCCATGTTGCCTGGTCTCGAACTCCTGAGCTCAATGATCCTCCCATCTTGGCCTCCCAAAGTGCTGGGATTACAGGCAAGAGCCACTATGCCCAGCTTTGTTATGGATCTTGAGCCAACGGGAAAACAAAGCCCAGCCTGACTTCTCAACCAAGCTGCCACTCTACCTCCCAGGACCCTTTGTTACTAGGTTTTGCCCCATGGGAGTGTGCTCTTTTATCTGCATCACTGAGGCCCTATCTCTTTCTTTTCCCCCTCCCTTTCTGTCTATTCTTCTTTAAGCATCCGTCTGTGAATCTCTCAAAGCAATTTTGTGTCAGCTTCCTAATGTATTTACAGATATTCCCATGTAAGGTACAGGTCTTGGATCACACAGTTCTAAGATAAATCTACTCTCACTGCCATGGTCATATTTCAAAATGACCGTGAACCCAAAGCATGGGACTTGTAACAGTCTGAGCTGCCCAATGACAGAGAAGGTAGTGAGCGATCTGTCATAGGAGGTGTGCAAATAGCACCCTTTTAGAATGCTGGGATTGGGCTTCCTGTGGTGAGCCAGAGGAAGAGGCAGCATAATGGAGGGCCTTCCAGATTCTAGAGGAGTGAATAAAGGGAGGGATATTGGGGGCTGGAAGGGAAGCAAGGCAGCTGGCCAAAGACACACTTGATTCAACAAGCTATTATATGTCAAGCACTTAGAAATGTACGTGACACATAATGAACATTAGCTGTTATGATGACTGTGAATGATTCATAGACTATATAATGAAGGAGCTGAGATCAATCAGTCCTTCACTCCCATCACTGATAACAAAATAGGTAGAGGATTGGGGTCTAGAGGGGGAATGGGCTTGCAATGGAACTTCAGGAGCTGGGCTGGGACTACAACCTATGTGTCTGCCTCCCAGGAGAGCCTCTGCACAAAGCCAGGCTGGCTCCTTTGCAGGAAGAGGGAAGAGCTCTAGGTGGGCCTTTGTTGACTCTTAAGAACCAAGCTGCTTTTTAATTCCTGTCCAGGCAGCTTGTGAGTTAGGGGCAGTGGAATGGACAGCAAGACCTGAGCCAACAGATGCAGATGTCTACTGCGGAGTAAGCTCAGGAGTCAGGCCCATGTCCTGCCACCCCCACTGTAGCTCCAGCCAGCAACAAGTATCTTCCTCTTCAGGATGGCCTCCTGTCCTGTAATTAGTGTTGGGATTGTATTTTCACTCTGTACTTTTATCCACTACCTCAAAAAAAACTCACCCAGATTAATAGCCAATGCCACGCCAGGCGTGGTGGCTCATGCCTGTAATCCCAGCACTTTAGGAGGCCGAGGTGGGTGGATCACGAGGTCAGGAGATCGAGACCATCCTGGCTAACGTGGTGAAACCCCGTTTCTACTAAAAATACAAAAAAATTAGCTGGGTGTGGTGGCGGGCACCTGTAGTCCCAGCTACTCCGGAGGCTGAGGCAGGAGAATGGCGTGAACCCAGCAGGCGGAGCTTGCAGTGAGCCGAGATCACGCCACTGCACTCCAGCCTGGGCAGCAGAGCAAGACTCCATCTCAAAAAAAAAAAAAAAAAAGAGAATAGCCAATGCCAGGCGACCTGAGATGAAACAAGGAATGATTCCTATCAGACTGAGTTCCCGGAAGGCAAAGAAAGGCCAGCCCTCTCCACCCCAAGCGTCCTAGCCTAGCCCGGTCTAGAATTTCCAGAGCCCCAGGAGAATCTTGATGTCTCCACCCTAGAGAGCTGGGCCAGACATGACCACACCAGCCAGCCCTCCACATGGTCCAGTATCTCAGGACAAAAAGCCTTCCCAGCCCCATTCTGGCTCAGTTCCTTCCATGGTCTGCCAAGAGCCATGTGGCACCCAGATCACTGCCTCCCACCAGTGGCTGCTTTAGTTTGCCTTTTATTTTACCAAAAATAACAACAATAAAGTCTTCCCTCTGTTTCATAAAAATAAATTTTCCCATCCTCCCCCCATCCCAGAAATTAGCCCTTGCCACAGCCTAGAATCCATCATGCAAGTCACAGCACTCTGGGGGAAAGCTCCTGCTACCCTCGCTCCACAGCCTCTGGCAAAGCTGCCAGGCCACTCTGCAGGCAGCAGAGGCAGAAGTCCCAGGCCCAGCTGGCTGGGCCCAAGAGCTCCATCTGTTTCCCCAAAGTGCAGGCAGCTTCTAGGCCATTGAGTGGGGCATGATATTGGATGCTTGGCTCAGGAAACAACCCCAGCCCACCCAAGGGGCAGTGAGACATGTTGGCCTCAGGTTAGAAATTATTGCTCAAAGCAGAAACAGTTGTGTCCTAGCGAGGGTCTGTTAAACCCTCTTTCCATGTGTATCTCTGTGTAGCAATTGATGGGCCCTGCGGTCAGGATCCCTGGTTTCTCCAGCTCCATGAATGCCTCCCTGTGAGGCCCTGGACAGTTTCTCCCTCTTCTTCTCCTGGCTTCAGTTTCCTCGTATGTACATTGAGACAGTGAGACTGGATGATTCTCAGGTTCCCTCTGGCTTTCCATTCTGGCTTCCCAGAGTGGAGGCTCTGGGAGGGCATACCCCTGTTCCTGCCTCAGTTTCCCCACCTGTGGATCTGTGTATAGGGCTGGGTATGGAGGTACTGAGTAATGGAGTGCTGAATGAACATCCCAGTCTCCCTGTGGATAGCTGTGCTGTGAGATCCAACTGGCTGGAATGTGTCAGGGATGGCTGGGAAGGAGGCAGGTACTTTTAGGATGGAGGATCTCCATGCCTGGAAGAGTCTATTCACCAACTACATCCTCAATGTGCTGGGATGGGAGACAAGACTCCAAAGTTCCCAATTCAAGTTCCACAAGCTCCTTGGACTGGGGGATTATTTTGTGCTGGGCTTCAGATCCGAGGAGCCAGGAATGTAGATTCTGGGAGCTAGAGTGGAGTATATGATTCCCAGATGAAAGGCCAGGGGAACTTTGTGTACTTGAGGGATCATCTCCAACCCCCAGGAGGACACCTATAATACAGGCCTTCTTGGAGGCAGAGGGATGAGTAAAATGTCAGCTCATGGGCATCTCTGGGTAAGAGAATCAGAGCCTGTGTCTGGGGTGGGTCAGTTTAGGAACTCAAGGCAAGGCTTCTCTTCCTACCTTCCCCCGGCTCTCCAGGACTCATGCTGATGGAAGAGTGTAGCCTGGAAGGTGTGAATGTAGAGCAACATCTACAACCACATTTTGTGCACTTACACACATGGTCAGATACACTGAGTGGGGACATTGAGCTGTCATCACTCCTACAGTGGTCATGGTCTGATGGTCCCAATCTATTTATCCATCCATCCAACATTTGTGGAAGGCCTACTATGTGCCAAGGAGGGGTAAGGCAGCTAGCTCTCACAGACACACCCCACAGTGAAAATCACACACACACACATACCTCGGCATCTGTGCTCACTCACAGGCAGGCTGCTCACTCTCTTGCACCTTTCTTGCCATCACCTCGGCCACACCCACATTCCTCCAATAGGCTTGGGAACCAGCATGGAAGGGTCAAGTGTCATAGAAGAAATTCCCTAGCCTACCCTACTCCCAGACTTCATGCCAGAGGTTTAACTCCACTTCCCTTCTGTTTGCCCGCCTAGATGCTCTCCCCTTCTCCATCCACAAGTGGTCAGGGCGACAGGTAGGAAGACTCCTGAGAACCAGAAGTCCAGAGGCTTTGGGTGTGTGGAGTGATTCCAGTGCCTTCAGATTCCTTCAGGCTCCTGGGGGTCCCCTCTCCCAGCCACCCTATGTTCAGATCATCCATCTGATGGCCAAAAAAGTCCAGACCTGGGCTCAGTGGCAGATCCGCTCTGTCATCTCCCTCTGTAGAGACACAAGGTAGGGAGGGGTCAGTTAGAACTCAGCCTACTAGGCAATCCCTTCCCAAACCATAAGGCCTAGCTGCTTTTCTGTCTGAGCCTGGCCCCTTCCCCCAGCAACCCCAACTCTTAGGCTGCAAATCTGGGTTTGTAAACCGACACTTGAATAAATTCTCTATTGAAGTACAGAATTCACTGTTAAATGAATTGCCTTCCCCTAATTTATCTACTTGGGCATTGGAGTTACTTAAAGCAGGCAGCTTTTGGACATGAAAACTCAGAGGCTAGCCTTGGTAGGGGAGGGTGGTAGGGCTTGGCCTCACCAGTGGCTCCAGCTCCCGCTGGTCCACCAGACTGAACTCGCGGATGAAGTAGTAGAAGTGCTTGTAGCAGGTGTTGACGTGCGCCTCTGCCCCCATGCTGAGGATGCTATCGAAATGGTGGATGTAGACATGGACAAAGACTCGGAAGAGGCGGGTCAGGATCTTGGTGCAGACCTGCTGGAAGTTCTTAGGGAAGGGAACTCCTAGAGGGCAGGGGAGGGCAGAAGAAGGGGATCAGTATCCTGGTGCCAAACCTCTGCTCAACTTTTCCCTCCCACACACAGGCAACCAGGATGGCTTTTTCCCAGCACACTTTTTAGTATACTTCCCTTTGGGAAATAGAGAGTGGTTTGACTTTCTCCCATACTTTTCTTTCTTTCTTCCTTTCTTTCCTTTCTTTTTTTCTTTCTTTTTTGAGACGGAGTTTCACTCTCGCCCAGGCTGAAGTGCAATGGCATGATCTCAGCTCACTGCAACCTCCACCTCCCGGGTTCAAGCTATTCTCCTGCCTCAGACTCCCAAGTAGCTGGGATTACAGGCATGTGCCATCATGCCCAGCTAATTTTGTATTTTTAGTAGAGACAGGGTTTCTCCATGTTGGTCAGGCTGTTCTTGAACTTGTGACCTCAGGTGATCCACCTGCCTCGGCCTCCTAAATGCTGGGATTACAGGCATAAGCCACCGTGCCTGGCCATACTTTTCTTTTTAATGAAGCACAAATCTGACTGTGGCTCTCCCTTGCTGGAATATACATCGTCTTCCACATTTTCCCATCACCTAAAGCAGGGCTTTGCAAACTTGTGGGGGTCACTGACCAACCCTTCTTAGACTATGATAAAAGTTACGACCTAAACTCTCCCCAGAAATATGTGCAATTGCAGAGATGCTCACGTCACACTCTTGTATACAACTCCAAGGAGAGTTCAACAACTGGGTCCATTTAAAAAATCCCTGGGCCTTCAGGATTAAGTCCTAACTTCCCAGCAGGACGCTGCTCAAGGCCTTTCATGATCTTATCCTGACCTCCCTCTCTAGCCCCACCCCGTGTCCCTCCTCTTTTCAACATTCACACAGAAGTCCTCAGACCCCCAATCCTGGAAATTATGAATTCTGCAAGAATTAGTTCAGACAGCCCTCGTTCCTTCAAATATTCAACAACACGAAGAACCTTCCATTTATGAGCGAGGCCCTGTGCTCATAAATGGAGCCCTTCACACCTTTTGCCTCTAATCCTTAGAACAATTCGCCTGATGTGTCTGATTGTCATTTTAGATATGATAAAACAGAAGTGCTTACAAAGGTGAAGCTGCTAGCCCAAGGCGACAGAACTATTAATCAGTGCAGAATGGAGACAGGATTCAAACCCTCTTTGCAGTGCACTGCAGCGACCCTCACAGATATTGGGACCCATGAAAAAGGCCCCACTTCTGCATAGTCCCCCATGCTCAAGGCAGAGATCTTGGTGGCTTATGCCCTCTTCTCTGTGGGGCAGTCACCCAGGGTTTTAGGCATCTATACCTGGAGTCCCACAGGCCCAGGGAGGTATGGCCAGCAGGGACTATGAATCTACATTCAGGTCCACAGCTGGCCCACCCGGCTCCGTAGACCCCCTCCTCTTCCTCACCGTTCCCAGGTGGGGTCGAGCCTTCCCTCCCTCTGAGCCCCTCCAGCCCAGCCCAGATTCCTCAGACGTATCCTGCCCATCTAGACTTGGGGTCCTGG
The DNA here is from genome assembly GCF_028878055.3 of Symphalangus syndactylus. Taxonomy (NCBI): domain Eukaryota; kingdom Metazoa; phylum Chordata; class Mammalia; order Primates; family Hylobatidae; genus Symphalangus; species Symphalangus syndactylus. Next base: position 131,120,693 of record NC_072441.2, on the reverse strand, counting down.
GTTCCCACAGATCTGAGCCCCAGTTTGGAATTCCTCCCAGTTCAGTGCACTTTCCCTCAGTAGCCTCAGTTTCCTCCTATGTAAAATGAAGGTGCTTCGTGTCGGGCATGACAGTGCAAGAAACAGCAGGCCACTGGCTGGGAAGGAACCGTGGGCATTGAATTGTGACTCAGTGCCCAGCTTCCTTCAGCATTCAGACTTCTCCCCTCAGGGCTTGACCACCCTGCCCCACCCACCGCTGAGCCACACAGCCTCTGCAGAGATGAGCTCCAGGCCAGGTGGGGGCTGGGCCCAGCTACAGGTGCAGCTGGTGTGATGAACACAGTGTCATGCCTGCTCAGCTCCTGGACCAACACCCCCCTCCTGCTGCCCTCGGGTGGGTAAGCAGTGCCTGGGTGACATCACTCATCTCCCCTCCCTACCCTTACCCGCCCAGGCTGCCCAGCTGAGATAAGAAAACGCCCCACAGCCTGTGCCTGGCAAGGGAAAATTCTGCCCTCAGAGCCCCAATCTGAGGTGATGATACCATCAGGGCCCAATCGCCAAGTCTCTCCTTTTCCTGAGGCCAGGAGTCAGGGGGAACCCCGGGAGGCTGGAGGTCAGATCAGCTATGAACACCTCGGGGCAACTGTTCTGGAAGGTTCTGAGAATCACAGCACCTGTGGTCTTGCCAGAGTGGTCCTTGGTGGGACCACTTATGCTGTAGAAAAGAAAAGCCCTCCAAGGTGGGTGGATCACCTGAGGTCAGGTATTCGAGATCAGCCTGGCCAATGTGGTGAAACCCTGTCTCTACTAAAAATACAAAACTTAGCCAGGCGTGGTGGTGGGTGCCTATCATCCCAGCTACTCAGAAGGCTGAGGCAGGAGAATCGCTTGAACCAGGTGGGCAGAAGTTGCAGTAAGCTGAGATCACACCACTGGGTGAAAGAGCGAAACTCCGTCTCAGAAAAGAAAAAAAAAAAAAAGAAAAGAAAAGAAAGAAAAGCCCCAAATTGGGAGTCAGGAAGTCCTAGTCAAATGCTTGCCCTTGAGCAAGACACTTAACCTGTTTCAACCTCGCTTTCCTCTTCCACAAAATCGGGATGAAAATCACCCCCCAACCCTGCAGAGTGTCTATATCAAACTAAATCCTCATCTGTGGAATGAGCTCCCAGTGGCTCCCTTCCCGCCAGGTGACACTCACCAACACGCGTGGGAAAGACCTCTTCGTCGTTGATGAGGCCTTCGATCCAGTCCATGAGCAACGCCATATAGCGTGGTGCGGAGAGCTTGGCCGGCCGCCGGTACTGGCGCTCATCCTGCCAGCGGTACTCGTAGCGGGGCCCGCCGGCCATGACAGGGCAGCTGGTCTCACTGCAGCGCTCGGCCATGGTACCGTAGATGAGGTTGATGCGGTTGAAGAAGTCCACCACGTGCACGGCGATCCAGTCGTCGATGTTCTCCCCGGGTGGCAGCCTCACCACACTACGCAGGTCCAGGCCCGACTTGAGAGAGGCCTGTGCCTTCTTGTACAGCTCAAAGCGCTGTGTGCCCGGCTCAAAGCGCTTCCGCGGCCGGAACGTCTTGTCCTTGGCGAACACCTGCTTCAGGCACAGGGCCATGGCCAGCTGGGCCTCGGGCTGCTGTCCCGGGGCTCGGACCTGAGGATACCCTGCCAGGGACAAGGGCATGGGGGAGCTGGCGGTCAGGGCCTTATCATCTGGGCTCTGACTTCCCAATTCATCATTTCCCTGTCACCTCTCAGCCTTTGCTCAACCTCTGCATCCTCTGCCTGGAATCTAAGTCCTCAGCCCCTAGGTCCAGTGCCCCGCCCTCTTTCCAGGCTAGTTAGTCCCCCTTGCTAAGCCCCCACAGTCCTCCCATCTTGTTTGTCTCTTTTCTGCTTTAATTGCTGAGCTGGGCCTGGGCTCTAAACAGGTGCCCCTCAGACTTGCTGTTGGTCACGAGAGAGGTCGCAGAGGCTCCCTGCAGGCCCACCAGCAGACAGGGGCTTGGAAGAGATGACCTCTGGGAGCCCCCTTGGCCAGCTGGTGCAGCGTGGGAGAGCCTCACAGCATTGTGCTGGGGGCGGGGTGGAGGGGGGTCGGGGGTGGCTTTCGGCTTCCTCTGGGATATCCCGCAGTCCATCCGGCCACCGGGGATTCCCAGGGAGCAGCAGGGAACTTTTCTACCAAAAATGTCCTTTCCTTTTTTTCACCCTGAAAGAGGAAAGGGCCCTCCCGCTGCCAGCTGGGCGGCTTCTGAGTGTGGCTGCAAGCACTGGAGGAGGGGGAGGGCGGCAGGCCAACGAGGGCATTGCTTCCTCTGACAACAGCTGGAGATCCTTCCCCTCAAGCCAGCCTCCTCCAGCCCCAAATCTGCACAAGCCACTGGCTCCTCCCCTTGCACCTGACACTCAGTAGACATTCCTCTAGCAACTACTATGTGCCTGGCACTGGGAGGTAGAAGAGTATAGTCAGAGCCACCCAGGAGGGCCCATCTGGAGCTCAGGCAAATTTGCTCTGCCTCCTAGAATTTAAGGATCCCAGATTCAGAACAGACTTTGGGAGACAGTGATCAGGGCCCTAGGCTCAGAGGCAGGAGTCCTGGGTTCTAGTCCCAGCTCTACCACTGGCTTACTGGGTGACCCCTGTATCACCATGGATTTGGCCCATCCAGGGCCTGGGTCACTCTGCTATAGCTAGGTTTCTAAGACCTGAGTCATCTCATCTCAACTGTGAGTGTGTGAGCTACTGGGAAATGCAGACCCATGTACCTACCAAAACTAGAATTTAGCCACACACTAAGCACTGCCCCTGCCCCTAGACTGAGCACTAAGGCTGACTATAAGCTAAGAATTGCATTCTGCTTCCAGGCTGACCTCTGACCTGGGCTCTGGCAAGTGTGAGCCCTGAATCTAGCTGTTAGCCTTACCCTGAGGCTTGCTCATGGCCAGACAAAGCCTGGGCTTGACCTCTGACTGACACTGGAGCACTGTCCTTTCTCACATCTCTGGTAACCCTGGGACAGGATTGGGGAAGGGAGGGTGGGAACCAGGTGACAATTCGGTAAAAGCAAAGGGATGGCACATATTGCGGGGAGGGTTATTACTTCTGGCAAGAAGTCAAACTAGCCGGGGAGCTGTTTGAGACAAAGGTCCTTCCTTGAACCCACAAAGGCAGACCAGAATGGGGGCAGAGAGCAGCTTGGAGAGTAGAAACAGGCCATTCAGCAGGAACTTGTTCTCTTGAAAAAAACTCACAGATGTGAAAGGTCATCTCATCCATCCTGACTCTTCAACTTCTCACCCAAAGAAGTTCCCAGGGTGGGACCCTAGTTTCCAGAGCAAAGAGGATATTTCTGCGCTTCATTTGTCATCTCCATTTTAAACTCTGCTTGGGGCAAGTGCTTCCAAAATCCCTCACATTGCAATTAGGCGGGGCTCCTGGGCTTCCCACATTGCATGGCCCCCTTTATGACAGTTAGAAATAGGCCCCCACCCTGGCATTCAGCACCTTGTCCTACCTTTCCTGCCCCACTTCCCACCTCCCCACACCAACCACCCTGGGCTTCTTCCTGATTCCTGAACACGCCCCCACTCTCGTGCCTCTGCATGTTTTCTTATCCCTCCACCTGCCTGACCACACATCCTCAGATTGGCTGCTACCTCCTCCCACAGCCTCCTCTCCTGAACTCAGATCTCCTTCTCCTTGGGTAGAGGCTTCTTTTGGTCATTGCAGTCTCCACTCCATCCCCAACCCACCCCCAGCTTAGGACAAGGCCTGGCACAAAGTCAGTGCTCAGGCTTTAAGGAAAGCTTAGACTAGAATCTTAGAGTTAAAATAGCCCTGATAGATCAATTGGCCCAACTCACTTGTACAGATGGGGAAACTGAGGCCCAGATGAGGAAACTGAGGCCTAAAACGAGGACTTGAGGAGCCTGTGTCCACATAGCAAGTTACAAGCAGAACTGGGAACTGGGATAAGGTGGGGCTCAGCTCATGACCAAAAGTAAAAGACCATTTTCTTGCATCGGCTCATCAATGGTCTGGTGGAGACAAGGAAGAGGAGGGCAGTGGCGGGACAGTGGAAGCATCTTCTCCACAAAACAGCCCAACCTGCTTCCTGTCCCCAACACACTGACTCCACACAGCAACTGGGGTGTACTGACCAGTGAGCTAGAGTTCCACCTTACTCTGGTGGAACTTCAAGGCCTGGGTCTCTTTCCAGGAAAATGAAAGCTCAGGGGATGGGTGCAGAGCAGGTGCTCTTCTAGCCACAGGGTTAACTCCCTTCACTCCCCACCCCCATGCCCTCGCTGAGTTTCTATCTGGCACAGAATCTCTGTCTCTCCCTGAACCACTGCCGTTCCCCCTCCTAGCCCCCATTTCCCAGTGCTGGCTATCCTTTCACTCCTGGAGTGGCAGTGGCTTGCTCATTCCCTGGGTGCGGATCTGGGCTTCTCAAATGAAGACGGCAGGGTGACCCTGCCTGTTTCTGATATTTAGCCTCCTGCTAAGCTACATCTACCACTCCTTGGGCCTGGCCCAGGATCTGGGCCAGAGGATGGCCCCAGTTTGAACCCAGAATCCAGCCTGGGACGCTCTGCAGGACAGACGTCGAAGAAAAAAAGTAGAGGCGAAGACTCCACGCTCTCCTCGCGGCGCGCAGCCACCCACGCCCACCCCCGGCCTCCCTGCACCCTCAAACCAGCTCCCAGGGCCAGGCAGGTCGTAGGACCCAGAGGAGTCCGCCTGACATTTCCGCTCCCCGAAAACACGCCCCCCAACCCCTGCCCTCTGCCTCGTATCCCCCGCCACAATCCCCCCTGCAACTTTCGAAGCTCTGAGCCTCCGACCCCAGCCCCAGGACAGCGGCCAGCCTGCCTTCGGGCGGGACTCTCCTCCGGACTGTGCCACGCCAGGACAGCCGAAGAAATGAAAGTGGAAGCCAGGCGGGCGGGGTGCGCGGCGAGGCCGCAGGGGCACGGCGCACACTCACGGGTCCTCCTCTGGCCGTGGGGTCACATTCCCAGCCACAGGATCGCCTTTCTCCTGCCGGTCCCGCAGTGCCTGTTCTCTCGCCTGTCAGCCTATCCGTCTGCCTGTCCTGCCGGCCGCGGTCGCCCTCCTGACCGGGGCGACGCCAGCTCCTCCCCGGCCCCGCCACGCCGCGGCCACGGGGCGGGGAGGGGCGGAGAAAGGGGACTCCCCTCCACTCCAGTACACAGACGCACTCGCCCCCACCTTCCCGGAAAGTCCATATGGGGCTCCCAGCTTCCTCTTGGACAAAGGACTAACTGAGCTGCCCGCCCTCTCGGTGCTTCCTTGGACCTCCACCAAGGAGGCAGCCTCAGGTTCCCAGACGGTAAAATGGGAAAACGCTCGGCTTCTTCTGGAGCAGAAACAAGAGCTGCTAGATAAGGGTGGTTTCTTTGCCCTCCTAGAATCGTCTGCGTCACACTTGTCCCGGGACCCAATAAGGGATCGGGACTGTCCTATCCACTCCCATATCCTCAGCTCCTGACACATAGCAGGAACTCAAAACTCATTTGATGAATGAATGAATGAGTGAGTGAGGGAATGGATGAACGCCTTGGGAATCATGAACTGAGTCCTTCACCCCTGAGGAACAGGCCCAGAAAAGCTCTCAAATCACAAACTTCATCTCCTCACCAGGGAGGGGGCCTGGCTCAGGTTGGGCTGATTCTCCTTGCTCCTCACCCAGAGTCACCCCATTTCTTATCTCCAGACTCTTATCCCAGCTGTTCCATTTTAGAATACCTTCTCTCCCTCCTTCCTTCCGACAAATCCAAACCACTCAATATCTGATCTGCTCTCCCTACCACCTGGGTTCCTTCGAGGACAGACAGATATCCCACCAGCATTCAATGCACACTGTGGCCCCCAGGCCCAGGGACCAGTTGGCTGCTCTGTCTGGGATGGGAGGGAAGATTGGAGGCCTTCTAGGGTAGGAAGCCCAAAGCAGAGAGCTTAGCCATAGAAGCCACTCTGGAGGGGTGGGAGGTGAGTAGATGCAGGTAGGGGAGAGCTGGAGGCCAGAGGTGGGCATTTACCATGGTACCCTGGACCTCCCTTGTGTCTGGCTTCTGTTTGCTGGATGACATGAGAACATGCTAGATCCTTAACCCAGATCATATCCTTTGCAGCAACATGGGCTGGAGCTGGAGGCCATTATCCTAAGCAGACTAACACAGGAATAGAAAACCAAATACTGCATACTCTCACTTATAAGTAGGAGCTAAACAATGCGAATACATAGATACTAGGAGGGGAACAGCAGACACTGGCGCCTGCTTGGGGGTGGAGGGCGGGAGGAGGGAGGATGAGACAAAAATACCCATCAGGTACTATGCTGCTTACCTGGGTGATGCAATTATCTGTACGCCAAATCCCCATGACACAGAGTTCACTTATATAACAAACCTACACATGTACCCTTGAACCTAAAATAAAAGTAAAGAAAGAGTCCCAGCTCATAGAACTGTGGATATGTTCTTTTGTTGAACACCAGTTTTTGCCCCAGTCTAAAGTTCTCTGTATTTTTATGTCTGACTCTTAACTCTCTGCCCTGAATCCCCTATAAACAAGCACTTGCTTATGGAGCAAATTAAAATATGCTTCTTTATTTATTTGATATCCTAATCAATATCTTTTATTGAGTATAACTCTCCACTCATATCAGATCAGGGGATTGGATGATAAAGCTGACCTGGTTGGCGACCTCATGTGCGGACAGGTCAGTAAAGAGGACAACACACAGAGATACACAAGGTCAGAGCTCAGTCACCCAGAAGTGAGAATGTGGTTGTGGACTGATGGACTTTGTAAGAGTCGGGGTATTTGCAGGAAGCACATGGAACACCCAGAATGGGTATGTTTAATGAAGACGATATTTACAGGTGTGGTCAAGGTGTAGGGAAACCACACAGTGTATCACCAAAGGGTTCACAAGAGCAGAGGCTGTCAACCCTAGGCTGCAGGAGTGTGGGGAAGGAGTGGTGAAAGTGGGAGCTCTGAGGAGGGGGCTGCTGAGGCAAGGTGGAGGGGCATACCCAGCTCACAGCAATCATACAGGGAAGGATGGAGCAAGTAAGAGGCCTCACTCTCCTCCCTCTCTCCCTCCCTCTGATCTCTGGCCAGGTTTCCCCCACTACCTGAATCCTCCCAGAAGCTAAGAACAAGGGAACCTGTTGCTGCAGCCCATAGACGTCAGCCTCCTAGGGCGTAGAAATGGGTGGAGGGTGGAGAGCCATCTGAGGAGCCACGTGGGGTCAGGGCTGACTTCATAGGGGAAATGATTTGGAAACTGCTTGTGTTTTCCTTATCATTCAGTTCTAAATAGTACATAAATTTCAATGTAATTTCCTCTTTAACTCTTGAATGATTTCAAAGTGTGTTTTTCAGCTTCTCAGCCTATGGGAGGTTTATGTTTTTCTTGTTGAGTTCTAATTATGTTGCATTGTGGTCAGAGATCATGGTCTGGAAGATTCTTTGGAATTTGATGTGACTTCCTCTGTGGCTTTGTGCAGGGTCATTTTCTGGACCTCTGAGCTGGGTTTTATAGGATAGGCAGGAGTTTTTCTGGTGAAGAGTGAACAGCACAGAACCTTACACTATGGGAAATAGAGATGATCCATTTTGAAGGAACATCAGAAATTCCCAGCTCATCCTCAGAGTCCCTGGGTGTCTGTGGGATGGGAGGCAGGTGGAAGGGTTGGGGGAAGCGAGAAAGCCCAGATGTCTCAACTACCGGTACCCTCTTCCTGCCCTTCTCAGTCTTGGTTAGAGAGACTAGTTCTTCTAGGAGGCTCTGCTGGGGCTGAAAAGACCCAGACCTTGGAGAACAGTGTCCTGGCTTTACCATAATTTAGTTGTGTGGCCTTGGGATGGTTCTGCCCTCTCTGATGAGACACTGTAATCCTACAGCACTGGAGACCTACACAAGATGGGCTCTGTTCCCTGCCACTGTGTCCTGAGTATGATAAATGGCTCCAGAAGAGTTCAAACAAGGCTCATCTCTGAAGCTTGGCGTGAGCCAGTGAGGACCTAGGAGAGGACGTGCCCTTTTCCACTACTCAGCCTGGGCACATGCCCCCCTCGCAGTGGGAACTCTGAGTGGCAGCAGGGTGGTGTCTACCTGCTGTGTGCCTTTGGGAAAGCCCTTTCCCCTCTCTGGTCCTCAGTTTCTACACCTCTACCATGAAAGCATCTTCTAGCCATACCAAGTACCACTCCAAGTGCCTTATCAGAACCAGCTTCCTGTGCCTTCCCGCTGTAGGCCTGTATCCAGTGACTCCACTGATACAGAGTGGCCACTTCCTGGGGACTCCCCAGCCCTTCCTATGCCAAGAAAGTTCGCCCCCTCCCTCCCTGCCCCCCGGAATGAGCTACTGCACCCTCAGTTCACCTTACCAGATGTCTGGCAGCTACTATAGCCTGATAGGGCCCACCCTCTACTCACTCTCTCCCAAGAAAGAGTTTCCATTTCAGCTTCTGCCCCTCCCTGCCCAGGAGGCAGGATCATCCATCCTGAATTTTCCATCCTGGCGCATTGAGGAGAATGCCATGGGCATCCTTATGGCAGTCAGAAGAATTGAGGTTAGACTTCCTTTCACCTGAAGAAGACAAGGTTCAAGGGAAGATGGCAGGAGAAGACAAGGTTGACAAGGATATGCACTAAAATTCTGTGTGACCATGGACAAGGCACTTATTTTCTGAGCCTATTTCACCTTCTCTAAAGTAAAGACAACAACAGCAGCATCTGCCCCACAGAAGATCTGAGAGAATCAAATGTGATAGCACTTGTAAACAGTAGAAGGCTGTGGTCAGTCTGTTTCAGGGGTGCTGCCTTCAAACACCCAGCAGGTGTTTGTATGGAAGAGGGACTGAGCTTGTTCCAGGGTCCTGGAGAGCGGTGGGCAGACACCCAGGACAATATGAAGGGCGCTTGGCACATCAGAGCTGTCCAACCATGCAGCCTGGATGGCTGTGCTGTTCTCTCAGGAGGGAGTGGTGCAAGCAGAAGTTACCAGCCCCAGGTGACATGGACTTCAGAGGGTTTCAGTCCCTCCGGAGAGGGGGAGGGCCCTCTTGCCTCTAAGAACCTCAGGCTCCAGTGTTCTCTTCTCCAAGCTCCTCCTCCTTCCCAGCCATCTCCCCTTAAGGTAGAGGCATTCCTCTCATCTCTTCCGTCTTGGGAAGGAGACCTCCGGAGGCTGGGGTGGAAGCCTGGTGTGCATAAGTGCCTGAAGACAATTTCACAGCCCTCAGACCTCACCCTCAACATGGCCCCAGTAGGCATTGTCCCCTCCAACCACTTGGGTTAGTTCCCAGCCTGGGGTGCCCCAGGAGTGGAGGTGATAGTTGTGGGGGAGGGTTGGTTTCACCAGTGTTCCAGGCTCAGCTTTCCACGGAACCCACCATGAAGGCTGCCTAGGAAATTCTGTCCAACCGTAGCCCCTTCTCCGCTGCTGGGATGCCTCCATTTCAGCTTCTGGGGCTGCCTGCCTGGAGCAACCCCCACTTAGTTCAAAGGTTTTCTATAGAAAGCCCTCAGATTGCCCCAGTCTGGATGCACCCTCCTCCTTCCTCCACAGCACAGCATCCCTTCTCCAAGTGTGTTCAGTAACACCTGCCTCCCTGCCTCAGAGTTGCCAGCAGGGATGGGGGTTTCTTATGGTTCCCAGAGAGCTGGGTGTTATCTTTTAGCAATAATGGTAGTAAATTATGGCTGGGTGCAGTGACTTATGCCTGTAATCCCAGCACTTTGGGAGGCCAAGGCGGGCGAATCATAAGAGGTCAGGAGTTTGAGACCAGCTTGGCCAACATGGCGAAATCCCGCCTCTACTGAAAACACAAAAATTAGCCGGGCATGGTGGCTTGTACCTGTAATCCCAGCTACTCAGGAGGCTGAGGCAGGAGAATCGCTTGAACCCAGGAGGCAGAGGTTGCAGTGAGCCGAGATCCAGCTTGGGTGATACAGCGAGACTCTGTCTCAAAAAGAAAAAAAATAAAATAATCGTAGTAAATTATGATTTAAACTATTATGGTGGTGTGAAAACACATCAATTTCTTCTGTTTGTTCATTCATTCTTACATTCCACAAGTATTTACTGAGGGCCGTTAGATGTCAGGCACTGTATGTTGGCCAGTTGCAGACCTTCCCCTTGCTTTGTGGGTGGTGACAAAGGCCTCGGTCTTCTAAGGAACTTCCACTGGGCCCACGTGTCCCACTGGCTACAGAGGAATATTATTGAACAACAGGTCAGGGAGGGGTGGCTTGTAAAAGGGAAAGGTTCTTGGGTATCATTTAGTCTAATCTCCTCGAAGTATGTGGAACACTGAGACATAGGGAGAGAAAGAGATCAGCCCAATGATGAATCATGACAATAAAAACCATTCAGTGAACCTTACGTATGCCTCTCCCTGAGAGGCATATTCTCATTTCTTCTTCTCAGCAACCCTGGGAGAGAGGGAGGTTTATCTTTCTAGAGCTTTTAAGTTGTTCTTCCCTTCAGAGAGGGACGGAGGGGCTGGAAAGAAAGTTCCACTAAGTAGGGAGAAGGGATTGGCCATGTTTAGATGATGTTCCAAACCGTACACTGCAGCTCTCTCTGGGTCCCATCTTGGCTTCATGTCCAGGAGATGGGAAAGCTGTGTCTGCTGCAGCGGGAAGCAGCAATTCAGTGGGTGGAGTCCACTTCTTGGTGGAGACTCATGTTGCACCCCGTAGAGTCTGGATTCCACACAAGTACAGCTTGTGACTTCCTGCAGTTGTTAATCCAGAATGTCATCAAATTGCATTTGGGGCCTTTTCAAGAAGCAGCTGTAGGAACTCTGCTTTGCTTAAGGCTAAGTAGACTAAGGGTATGCTCTTCTTTCCCAGGAAGTTTTCCTAAATTACACCAGCTGCCTGGAACCAACCCTCCTCACGGGGGAGCCCTTGACACAAAAAGTTGTCAGTGGTTTGCAGATATGCTCCTTGGTTAAGCCCATGGAGGTCGTGTCTTCCCTTTTGGACTATAAGCCCTTAGAATTGGGGCTTTATTTATTTTGCCTCCTCCCATGTTAACTTGTAGTAGCAACTGACAGTTGTAAGGAATGTTCTGGTTTACAAAGTGCTTTTACTACTCTGTTTTTTTTTTGAGATGGAATCTCGCTCTGTCACCTAGGCTGGAGTACAATGGCATGATCTTGGCTTACTGCAACCTCTGCCTCCCAGGTTCAAGTGATTCTTCTTCCTCAGCCTCCTGAGTAGCTGGGATTACAGGCACACACCACCACGCCCAGCTAATTTTTGTAGAGACAGGGTTTCGCCATTGTTGGCCAGGCTGGTCTTGAACTCCTGACCTCAGGTGATCTTCCCACCTCAGCCTCCCAAAGTGCTGGGATTATATGCGTGAGCCACAGCGCCTGGCCTACTGTGGTCATTTTTGAGTCCTGCAACAACCTTGGAATGTGAGTATTGGCTCCAAAAGGTGAAATGACTTGGCCAAGAAGCACAGCTTGAAATGGCAGAGCTGGGCCAGGTAGGGTGGCTCATGCCTGTAATCCTAGCACTTTGGGAGGCTGAGGTGGCAGACTGCTTGAGCTCAGGAGTTAGAGACCAGCCTGGGCAACATGGCAAAACCCCATCTCTACTAAGAAAATACAAAAATTAGCCAGGTGCGGTGGTGCGTGCCCATGGTGTCAGCTATTCAGGAGGCTGAGGCAGGAGGATTGTTTGGGCCCGGGAGGTGGAGGTTGCAGTAAGCCGAGACTGCTCCAAGGCACTCTAGCCTAGGTGACAGAACAAGACTTTTGTCTTTAAAAAGCAAGCAAGCAAGCAGAGCTGAGACTCAAAAACAGGTCTCCTAGCTCCAGTCCCAGGGTCTATCCTTCTGCCTGACACTGCCTGAGCACTTAGCAAATATACTGTTAGTAAGTTAGGCAAAGAACAAGTCAGTTTGAAATGGGGCTAGACACTGTCTAAAAAATGCTGTCCTGGGAAAGTAGATGATAATGAAGACATCTGTGCCTGGATCCATGTTAAAGCAATTGGCAGCATTAAGTACATCGACCATCCTCAGTAACCTTGACACCACCTTAGACTTCACTCACTCATTTGATACCCTTGCAAAATCTGCTGGGGCAGGTCATATTCCACACATTCTACAGATAGCACCCAAGGGAGGAAGTCACTTAGTGTGAGCTGAGGGTTGAAAAAGAGATAAGAAGGAGGCCATGTACAGAGAGAAGAAAGGGGTTTAGGAAACAGAAGGCTGTCTGAAGGTCACTCGGCTTCTAGAGTGCAGAGTTGCCTGCCTCTGGGAAGAGGGCATGAGGTAGACCATCACTGAGAGACCCGAGCTTCCCTGACCTTGAGAGCAATTCCCTCTCCACGGGGGTGCCCAGAGGACACAGTGCAGGCTGCTGGCTCTGAGACAAACTGAGAAGGGTGAGAAAGTTCCAGCAATCAATCCCAGCTCCAATGGGGTGTGAGTTTCCCAACTGAGCTCTGTAGCTGAGTTCCCATCAATCCCTCATATCCCTCAACCCCCCTCCCCTGCCACTGCTGCCTGCCTGGCTTTCCATATATCATCCCCCTCTGCTCACTTACCACAGGCGAGTACAAAATGCACGCAGGATGGATGGAGAGCTTCAGCCTGTGCAGGCAACACACAATTCTCTATGCAGCTGCAGGGGCCAGGCGCAGATAATCCAGCGCAACAGATAATCCAGCATTTGTTTCCAGGGGTCATGAGCCAGGGAAATTCTCAGCTTTCAAAATCAAACAAGGAAAACATCTGAACTCCAGGCATCTGGGAAGGCTTTCCTCTCTTGCCCCATAGAGGTCTTACCTAAGGGCATGCTGGGAACAGCTAGTCTTATCCAAGAAATCTTTACTAGAGGCAGACCAATAATAAAAGTCCTTGTCTTTTTCAGATATTTTCCAGTTGGGTTGCCTCGGACTGAAGTGCAAAGAAAATTTGGAACAAGGAGATAGAAGGAATGCTGCTACTGACACCCTGTGTGACCTTGGGGAAGTCACTTCACCTGGTTTGGAGCCTTTTTCCTCAGGTGCAAAGTAAAAGTAAAAACTTATTGCAGGGGTTCCCAAATCAGGTTGAGTTTCAGAATTACCTGGAGAGTTAAAGAAAAGAAAAGAAAAATATTAAGTTGGTGGAAAAGTAATTGCATTTTTGACGTAAATGGCAAAAACTGTAATTACTTTTGCACCAGTCTAATAGTTTCTCAGGCCCCACCCCAGGCCAACAGAATCTATATCTCAATGGCGAAGCTCAAGAATGGACAGCTCTGACAAGTGCATCAGGTGTTTCTGATGCCCAGCCAGGTAGGAAAATGAGAAGGTTAGATGGATTTGGTCTCTTTAAACTATAAACAGTTATGTTTAATGAGTTGCCAAGGAACTAAATACATAGACATCTGTAACCAGGAATAACCTTGTCTCAGATAAGCCATCTACAAATAACCAGGCAGGCCTGCACCTTGGCCCAAAACTCCAGACGTTACCTGGTTTCCGACCTAGATGTTAGCTGCCAGGCTTTGGGTCTGCCTGCTCACCTGCCCACCTCCCAGATTCCTGATGCCTGTCCCCTGGTCTGGTATGATTACCACTGCTCAAGCCTCTCTAAATTCCTGGAAGAGACTTTCTGAAAATAGAAACATGGTGTAGAAAAATAGTACAAAAGAAACGTTCTAGAAATTAAAGGTCTATGTTCTAGGAGAAGATTTATGTTCCAGAAACAGAAATTCCTCCTCCTCTGTATAGATGTGCACCTTAAACAGGTACTTAACCAGCTATTGTTTTGCATTTTTATTTTAGTGCTAAGCAATCTGTGTTTGCGACATCATTTAATCCTTTCTTATATTTTGAGATACGGCCATTATTATTTTATTTACAGATGAGAACACAAAGGCTCAGAGAGATTGAATAACTTGTCTAAGGCCAGACAGTGAACGAAAGGCAGAACTGGGATTCTAATTTAGTCCTGACTCTTCACATCTATGATGCTGTTTCCCCAGTGTCCTCATCTGTAAAACAGGAATAATATTGGCCGGGTGTGGTGGCTCATGCCTGTAATCCCAGCACTTTGGGAGGCCAGGGCAGGCTGATCACCAGAGGTCAGGAGTTCGAGACCAGCCTGGCCAACATGGCGAAACCCCATCTCTACTAAAAATACAAAAAGTTAGCTGGACGTGGTGGCACACACTTGTAGTCCCAGCTACTCTGGAGGCCAAGGCAGGAGAATCCCTTGAACCAGGAGGCGGAGGTGGCAGTGAGCCGAGATCGCGCCACTGCACTCCAGCTTGGGCAACAAGAGTGAGACTCTGTCCAAAAAAAAAAAAAAAAGAAAAAGAAAAAAGGAATAATATTACTTTTAAGATATTGTTCAAAGATCAAATGAAAGAAACTTAGGCATCTCAGAGAGTCTTTTGGGGGTCATACAACAAGTGAGATTCAGCAAAATACCTCTCTGCTCCCTCTCTTCCCCTGCAAAATTAGTGCCAAAATGTAAGACATGTCTGCTACTTCTTACCTGACCAGAGGCAAGGTCAAAATGGGAGATTGAATGTGGGTTGAAGAAATGAGAGTGCAAGATGGGGATCCATACTATATTGTGAGTGTGGGAACAATAGCAGTAACAAACATGATGTGGGGTCACAGTGGACCACATATCAAGCATGACCCAGTAGTGATTGTTTCAAACCGTGGCAAATATTTTTTGGGTAAATGAAGATCTTGAGAGGATACCACTAAGCTATGGTTACTGCCATGGCAGATGTAGAAGAGGACCAAGGTAACAAGAATATCACATCTGTTGGGAGGGACATGGGTTCTGGGCAATAGAATGAAGATTCAAGTCCAGATGTGATGGGAGCACTGGACTGAAACCAGCCAGATGAAATAGGGCTATGTGTGGAGGTCCAAATGACTAAAGTTCTAGGCAGGAAAAGCAATGTTTGACAACAGATTATGGGAAGATAGCAAGGTGGGAGTAAGGACAAGGGCCAGGAAAGGTGGAGTCAGTGAGATGACTTCAGTAAGTGGCTATGTGGGGAAATGACTTCCAGGTGGGCCATGCCAACTCCCAAGGGATGGCCACCCAGAATCCACTCTGACTACGCCACAAGGGCATCTTGGGCTCAACTCCAGGCCCCAACTATGAGGCAGACACTGGTGACACTGGCTAGTCTGTCCAGATGCAGGTGAGCCAGAGGGCGAGGGGCTGGGGTTTTGGGTCATATAACTAAAGACAGACGGTTCTGCTGAAGAGATGCCAAAGTAACTTGAGAGTTATCTTGCTTATCAGCAGGAGAGGTGGTTAGGTAGAAAAGTGAAGACTCTCCTGGGAGTTTCCATCTACAGCAGGCAGAAGGAGGTGAGGGTAGTGAGAAGAGGCCAGATTTTGGCTAGGGGTGGGGAAGAACTGGCTCACTCAGAGCTGTCTCAGCATGGTGCAGGTCAGTTAGCAGGTAGAGAGTTTCCAGTCCCCGGGAAGATTTTAAACAGTTGTCCAATGTCTTAGTGGTGCTGTAGGGAGGCCTACAATGGTGTGTGGGAGAATTAGACTAGACCAGGTTTTTTTTTCAGTCTTTCTTGAAAACTGTTTCTTCAGATGACAGCTTATGAGAAGCCCAGTAAATAAAACACAGATTCTCTGGTTGAGTTGGGGGTCAGAATCCCAAGGTCCCCATCTCTGGACTTTGGGGATTTCTTGAAGCACAGTTTGAAAACTGGTGACTGGATAGTCTGTCCTTTTTTTTTTGAGATGGAGTCTTGCTCTGTCGCCAGGCTTCGGCTCACTGCAACCTCCGACTCCCTGGCTCAAGCTAGTCTCCTGCCTCAGCCTCTCGAGTAGCTGGGATTATAGGCACGTGCCACCAGGCTCAGCTAATTTTTGTATTTTTAGTAGAGACAGGGTTACACCATGTTGGCCAGGATGGTCTTGATCACCTGACCTTGTGATCTGCCCACCTTGGCCTCCCAAAGTGCTAGGATAACAGGTGTGAGCCACTGCACCTGGCCGCCCGCCCCCCTCTTTTTTTTTTTTTTTTTGAGACTGAGTCTCACTCTGTTGCCCAGGCTACAGTGCAGTGGCGTGATCTTGGCTCACTGCAACCTCCGCCTCCCGGGTTCAAGCAGTTCTCGTGCCTCAGCCTCCTGAGTAGCTGGGATTACAGGCCCCTGTCACCATGCCTGGCTAATTTTTGTATTTTTAGTAGAGACGGGGTTTCACCATGTTGGCCAGGCTGGTCTCGAACTCCTGACTTCAGGTGATCTGCCCACCTCGTGCTAGGATTACAGGCATGAGCCACTGCGCCCAGCCTGTAAAGTCTTTTTTTTTTTGGAGACAAGTCTCGCTCTATCCCCCACGTTGGAGTGCAGTGGTGCAATCTCTGCTCACTGCAAGCTCCACCTCCCGGGTTCACGCCATTCTCCTGCCTCAGCCTCCCGAGTAGCTGGGACTACAGGTGCCTGCCACCACGCCTGGCTAATTTTTTTATTTTTAGTAGAGATGGGATTTCACCATGTTAGCCAGGATGGTCTCGATCTCCTGACCTCGTGATCCGCCTGCCTCAGCCTCCCAAAGTGCTGGGATTACAGGCGTGAGCCACCTACCCACTCCTTTGGCTCCAGCCATTCTGGATGACTTGTAGTTCCCTAAACACATTGTGCTCTTCCTACCTCTGTTCTGCTGTTTTCTAATACATTTGCCTGCTTCAAATGCCCATTCCTCCTTAAGTTAATTCAAAGCTTCACTGTAGTATCTCTATGAGAAGCCTTCCCTGAGACCTATTCCCCTCCACATGGCCCCCACATGGCACAGGCGTGAGCCACCCGACCAGGTCTTTTTTAATGTTAAGGTTTGGCAAGGCAAGACAAGAACTTGAAAGTGCCAGCCTGGTACTTAAAATAATTGTTTTGCTCCAAAAGTTTGTTCATCATCATCTCTCAGTTCTTTCTGCTTACAAACCCTGGACCTGACTGCCTTCTCTGTTGGCCCCTTGGCTTGGTTTTCCATATGTAGCCTCTGCAATAAGAGCAAGTAAAATGACCACTGTCTTGGGCTGGGACATAACCTCAATGTGTTTGCCAGAGCTGGATCTCACCGTGCAAGCGATGTTTGTAGGCTCAGGTGGTCTGAGTTTAGTGGTCACTCAAACGGAGTTTATTCAGCATCCACAGAGTATCTTATCCCTCTCTGCCGGGTTTCGTGCTGGACACTTGGAATATAATGTCCAGTAAGATATGATCCCAGTCTCCAAGGGCTATTCATTCTGGTGGGGAAGCCAGCCTTGCAGGGGGGCCATGTGGAGGGGAATAGGTCTCAGGGAAGGCTTCTCATAGAGATACTACCGTGAAGCTTTGAATTAACTTAAGGAGGAATGGGCATTTGAAGCAGGCAAATGTATTAGAAAACAGCAGAACAGAGGTAGGAAGAGCACAATGTGTTTAGGGAACTACAAGTCATCCAGAATGGCTGGAGCCAAAGGAGTGGGTAGGAGAGGCACAAAATGAGCCTAGAAAAGACACCATGCACTGGATCCTGAAGCTCCTGTGAGCTGATCTAAAAGGACTTTGTCCAGAAAGCTCTAGGGAACCTGTAATGATTCATAAGTGGTTTGAACCAATTTTTCTTGTAGATATTCCAGTTCCTAAAGCCTGAAGAGCTTAGAAGTAGCCCTGTTCAAGTGAATGTGAAGAATAAGCCTGCTCAGTGGACATTACAAATGATCCTATTAAGTGTGGAGCATGTACAGTCATCTATTCCTGGGTTGGCTCCTGATGCAGACAGCAACCTTGAAGTCATCTCTTCCCTTTCTGTGCTCCAACTCTCCCTTTTACCAGAACAAGGATAAAGATGTTGTTATCAACCTGTCACATCAGAAGAATTGACAAGACCAAAGTTCTCCAAAGGAAGTCCTCCCTAGTTAGAACATGATGTCTTGCAAAATTGTCTGGAGGAATCAGAGGTATATAATGCATGCATTTTGTTCTTTAGTTACCAGCAAGAAAATTGGGAGACATGTTTCTCAGGGCTGGTTCCAGAGCCAACCATGACTTACTTTTTTTTTTTTTTTTTTGAGACAGGGTCTCACTCTGTCACCCAGGCTGGAGTGCAGTGGCACAATCTGGGCTCACGGCAACCTCCACCTCCCAGGTTCAAGTGATTCTCGTACCTCAGCCTGAGTAGCTGGGATTACAGGTGTGTGCCACCATATCCAGCTAAGTTTTGTATTTTTAGTAGAGATGAGGTTTCGTTATGTTGAGCAGGCTGGTCTCTAACTCCTGGTCTCAAGCAATTGGCCCACCTTGGCCTCCCAAAGTGTTGGGATTACAGGCGTGAGCCACTGCGCCTGGCTGGTTGCTCTCTTTTCTGAGCTGGAGTTGGGGCAGGAGGGTACAAGGAGAGAGCAGCACATGTCACTGACCAGCAGGTTCCTGCCAACCTCATAGGGTTGGTAGGATTGAGATAATCCTACGTGTAAGGGCTTAGTACAGTGCCTGGTATATGGTTAGCCCTTAGTAAATGTTAGTGGTTATTGTTAATGTGTATATAGTCAAGTGTTGCTTAACAATGGAGACTACATTGAGAAATGTATCATTAGGTGATTTGGTTGTTGTGCAAACATCATAGGATGTATTTACACAAACCTAGATGGTATATAGCCTATTGCTCCTAGGCTGCAAACCCGTACAGCATGTTACTGTGCTGAATACTGTGGGCACTGTAATATAATGGTAAATACTTATCTATCATATCTAAACATAGAAAAGGTACAGTAAAAATACAGCTTAAGATAAAAAATGATATTGCTGTATAGGACACTTACAATGAATGGAGCCTGCAGGACTGGAAGTTGTTCTGGGTGAGTCAGTGAGTGAGTTTTGAGTGAATATGAAGACTGAGGAGGACATTACCGTACACTACAGTAGGCTTTATAAACACTGTACACTAAATTTATAAAAACATTTTTCTTTTTTCAATAACCTTAGCTTACTATAAGTTTTTAACTTTATAAACTTTAATTTTTAAAACTTTTTGATTATTTTATAATTACACTTAGCTTAAAACACACTGTATAGCTGTATAAAATATTTTCTATCTTTATTCTGTAAGCTTTTTTCTATTAAAAATTTTATTTTTTACTTTTTAAACGTTTTGGTTAAAAGCTAAGACACAAACATGTACATTAGCCTAGGCCTACACAGGGTCAGGATCATCAACATTACTGACTTCCACCTGCACATCTTGTCCCACTGGAAGGTCTTCAGGGGCAATAACACACATGGAGCTGTCCTCTCCTATAAGTACAATGCCTTCTTCTGGAATAACTCCTGAGAGACCTGCCTGAGGCTGTTTTACAATTGACTTAGTATTTTTTATATGTAGAAGGAGCACACTCTAAGTAATAAAAAGTGTAGTAAATACATAAACCAGTAATAGTCATTTACTATTATCAAGCATTATGTACTGTACATAGTTTTATGCACTATACCTTTTTATTTTTTGAGATAGGGTCTTGCTCTGTCGCCCAGGCCGGAGTGCAGTAGTGTGATCCCAGCTCACTGTAGCCTCAACCTCCCAGGCTCAAGTGATCCTCCCACCTTAGCCTCCTGAGTAGCTGGGACTACAGGCGTGCACCACCACGCTATTAATTTTTAAATTTTTTTTGTAGACGAGGTCTCGCTATGCTGTCCAGGCTGGTTTTGAACTTCTAAACTCAAGGGATCCACCTGCCTCGGCCTTCCAAAGTGTTGGGATTACAGGCGTGAGCCACCGTACCCAGCCCCTATACACTATACTTTTATATGACTTGAAGTAGTAGATTTACACCAGCATCACCACAAACACATAATGCATTGTGCTATAACATTACCACAACTATGATGTCACTAGGCAATAGGAATTTTTCAGCTCCATTATAATCTTATGGGACCACAGTTGCATATGCAATCCAACTTGACCAAAACATTGTTATGTAGTACGTGACTGTAGCTTGGGAGGCCAGCACTGAACCCACAGTACCTCTTGTCTATTGCAAGAAACATATAGCCTTTGAGACTTTAACACTGTCTACCTGTTATTCCCCATTAAGCCATAAGTGCTTCATGGGCGGGTACCAGAGTCTGGCAAGCTTTGCATCCTCCATAGCATGCGGGGGAGTTCCTTAACTCTCTTTGCCCCTTCTGAGATGGCATTGATCAATTTGTCTTGTATTGTTATCATTCATGTCAGGTCATGCCGCTGAACTGTGGGCTCTTAAAGGGTAGATACTAAATCTTTATATTTGTCCAGAAACAAGCATTCCTAGCTTAGCTCTGCTCCAGGGCATTAACACTTGCTGTTCACTTTTCCTGGTTCTCTTCCTCCAGCTCATGTATCAGCTGCCACTGCTGCAGAGATGCCTCTCCTGACCATTAAGTTATTGCCTCCACTCCATAGTCTATAATATTATTTTTAAATTTTCATAGCACTACCAGTATGTGAAATAATTTTATTGGTTTACTTGTCTTCTTTACAAGAATATAAACTACATGAGAACAGGGTCCTTATTTACCATGTTCATTGCTATATTATCCAGTTTTTTATAACAGTGCTTGGCAAATAGGTACTCAATAAGTGTGAATGAATGCTGACTCAATGCCAAATCAAATGACTAGGAAGTGGGCATTAGTACCTCTTCTCCAAGACTGAACAAAAGGTCAGTATGGAGAGTGCAAAGCAAAACATGTGGCTCCAGCTTCCAAACTGGTTGGAGAAGAAAGAAGTACCAGTATGAACATCGGAGAACTAGACAAAGCAAACTATAATAGGTGTAGGTGTGAGGCACTGAATCAGAGGCAACAGAGAAACAGGCAGTGGCTAAAACAGAGCTTGTGAGCAGGAATCATACTCTACTCATCTTTCTGTGTCCAGCACTTAACATAGTGGCTGCAGAACAGATGCTCTGTGAGCAACTGTTAAGTTGTACTGTGTAATGGTCCACCAAGGTAATGCCAGTGGATTAGGTGAGGTACAGAGACTGTGTATAACTTGGTATCTTGGTTTGCAAATGTTTCTACTCAACAAATTCTCTATCTATGTGTATTAAGAGATTCTTTTAAATCTAGAGTATTTACATGCAGGTACATACACAAGACAATGTTTTGGTTGAAATCCATATTACCTATTTATTCAACAAAAAACTGAGTATCTTCTATGGTCCAGGCCATGTCCTTGGCACTGCGAACAGAGATAAATCCTGGCCCTCAAGGAGCTCACAGTCTAGTAGGGGAAAAAAGACACAAAAATAAATAAATATAATGTATTTGGAGTTTGCAAAGGGGGCCACTATGGGAGACAAAGAACAGAGGAACCTAAATATCCTATAGTTAGCATCCACAGGAAAGAAAGACCTGGCAATGTACATTTTTGTAAAGAATAAATAAGGCAATGGTTCTCAAAGTGTGGCTGGCTAATTACCTACATCAGAATCATTTGGAGCACATATTAACAAGTAGATTCCCAGTACCTTCTGCACATATTCTTGATTTAGTGCGTGTTGGGGGGGGTGGTGTACGGTTGAGGCCTGAGAATCTACGTTTTAAAAGCACTTTAGGTGATGCTACTGCATCTTAAAGTTTCAGAACTGATGAGATAAAGTTTGTTCTTTTAACTGGAATAAAGAATGATCTACACATCTGAAATGCTAACTTGTATTAGTCTTTAATGAGGCGCAAGGGAAGTAGAGAAAAGGATGGTAGTTGATATTTTCTACTGTAGTGAAGTTAATTTAATTCTCATAATAATCCTATGAGGTAGATATTATTATCCCTATTTTAGATGGAAAAAAAACCCCGGAATTAGATAGTTTAAGCAATTTGTTCAACGGTATAGAGCTAATGAATAGCAACACAACATATGAACCCAGATTCACTTAACTCTAAAGCCTGTCCACTTTCTATAACACCATGCTAGCACCAGGGGACAAATTTACTGATTAAATGGTATAATTTTCTTTGAGTTCTTTGCCAGATCTTTCTAGGTAAATAAATATAAAGAACAGCTACATGGTACTTTATTCATGCCCAACATATTTATCCATGGACACATCCTACTTGGCAGTTGGGGACTGAGGGCAAATCCACGAGGAATGATTAAAACGAATGGCCATTTCTTACTCCTTTTTCCATCATTTCCTCACCCGCTGGTGGAGGTGTAACAATGTACTATGTATGGGTAAAAACTGGGTCCATCTGGAAAGACAAGCAAACATAACTGGATACCAATAAAAACAACCTCATCTGATGTCAAAAATTCTTGGGACCCAAAACATTCAGAAGGTCAGAAGGCATTTAATGAAAATGGCAGAGCAGATAAGACTCAAGTTTCTCAAAAGATAAACTGCCAGGACCAGAAGCAGGTCCAGAATTTGCATTAGTTAACAGCTCAACCTTTAGAGAAATAGTGAAAGGATAGCAGCTTCCCCAGTTTAAAAAAATGCTATCTGTCTCTCTCAATACATAGACTCAAAGGTGCAACAAAATAGACACAGCTCAGAGAACAGAGGGATGTCCATCCTATCTGAAGAGCTTAGGGACAGGCCCAACCTATAAAAATTCTTCTGGAAGGAAGAAAACACACACACACCAACTGCAAATACTGCTTAAATTCCCACTCACCACATTCAGTGTCACATAACCAGATCTTAGGCAGGAGCAGCAGAGTGGAGCATGTTAGATCAATAAAGAAATGTCAGGCCAGGCGCGGTGGCTCACACCTGTAATCCCAGCACTTTGGGAGGCCAAGGTGGTGGATCACTTGAGGCCAGGAGTTCAAGACCAGCCTGGCCAACAAAGTGAAAGCCTGTCTCTACAACAATACAAAAATAAGCCAGGTATGGTGGCATGCGCCTGTAATCCTAGCTCCTCAGGAGGCTGAGGCAGGAGAATCACTTGAACCAGGGAGGTAGAGGTTGCAGCGAGCTGAGATTGCGCTACTGTACTCCAGCCTGGGCAAGACAGAACGAGACTTCATCTCAGGAAAAAAAGAAAGAGAAAGAAATGCCATAGTAAAGGCAGCTGACAACAATACTGGGGGCCTTGGGTTCAGAAGGCTGGTATGTAACCACCGTCCTTTCCTATCACTGAGCTTGGAGCCACAACAGTGACACTACAAACGAAAGATGGGTTTCCAGCTCTGGAGAACAACTTTCTTATTTCTGGCGTTCCAAGCAATTGTTCAGTCCCAAGATGAGTTTTGATAAAATCAGCCCATAGCCCTGACACTATGGACAGTACATAACTCAGATTTCATTATTTTGTATAACAAACATTGTAAGCCAGACTTAAAAAAAAAATTATTGCTATATTTTCCCCACATCCAATCTGGGAACATTTGCTTTCACCCACTTTTTCGTATCACGTTTAGAGTTGTTTTTAAAAAAATCATGCAAACCTGGAATAATCTTCTCCTTACAAAAGAATTTTATTTACACTGCACTGATTCATTCCTTCAAACACATAGCTTCTAACAGGTGGAGTTAGAAAAGCGGGTGCCACAAACTATGGTTTAATAGTATGCAGGCCCTGTACCTGTTTATCTAACTATACCTGAAATTTGCTGATACCCCAAGCCAGCTAGCTACGCTAAAGGCATCTCTGGGGGGCATCATCTAGATGAAGTCTTTATCCTGATGGGAATATCTGGTTATTCTACAGTTTAAACAGGATGTTTGGCTTATGCTTTTGTCCAGCTGACCGGTACATGGGAAGCATTAAAGCCCATATCTAACTACAGCAGGTCTTCAAGCTTATTATCCTGTCATGAATTCATAAAGATGACAAACTCACCATTTGGCAGCTATAAGGTCAAAGTGGCCAGAATGCAACTGTGCTGTTACACTGTGCAAAATCAAGTCAACTGTCTTGTAGGTCCTTGGCTGTCTCTTGTTATAACCTGGAACACTTAAAAAAGGAAACCTCAAGTATGCTGAGATAATTATCAGAATGTTCAGGTACCTTTGTTCCTGAATATCAAGTAATAGGGCTCATCTCTGTGACAAGCACACAGGGCAACTCATTACCAACTGCTCATTATAAATGCTGAGCTCTTGAGTTCCTGAGGAGGGGGTGGGCTCTAGACTATTGAGGGCTGAGTCAACTAGGTGAAGGGCCAACCTGTGCAGTTCTAAGTCTTATTTTGGTTCTGGGCACATTTCAGTTCTGCTCCAAGTCCGCTTTGCTCCAATTCAGCGATGACAGACATATATTTGAACTCATTTGGTCTGAGGTTAAAGGTCTCCACTAACCCGTAGATCTCTTTCCGATCAGTAGCATAGAAGAGCTGAACTTGGTTGGCGATGCACTGTGCCTCAGCAACATTCTGTAAGGTAAAAAGAATAATGAGGTCCTTTCTTGCACAGGGCCACAAAGCTCTTGTCTGAGTTGTGTGGTAGGTGAGGGCCCTCGCCCAGGAGTCACCACTTCAAGAAAGTTTCCTTAACTTCTTGACGTCCCTAGTCTTGGTTAGGTGCCCCTTCTCTGTGTACCAAATCATCCTGTGCTCACCACTGTCACAATATTTATCACACTGTATTGTATTTTTCCTTTTCTTTTTTTGTCTATTTTCCCTAGTACAAATTCCTCAAAGACATAGACCGTGGTTTGTTTTGTATCTCTGCAGAGTGATATCTGGTGAATGTTTACTGAATAAATTAATGTACATGTTCACATTATTCCTCTTCATCCAGTTCCCTAATAACTGTTAAATATATCTCAAGGGGGAAATAAGACAGCAATAGTTACCCAGCTCTAAGAACCAGTTTGTGAGTGAGAGCTAAGTTCTTGACTAACCAGATATACACTTGAATAAAACCTGTTATGATACTACCTTGGTCAGAAAACTACTCCCAGAGCCAGCTGTGATGGTTTTAAAATTTGCCCACGAATTTTATGATACTCCTCTCTTTGATGGAGCCTAATTTCCCTTTCCTTGAGTAAGGGCTATACTCAATGACTTCCTTCTAACAAGTAGACTATGACAAAATGGTTGGGGGCATTGCTGTGAACCTGTAGTCCCAGCTACTCAGGAGGCTGAGGTAGGAGGATTGCTTGAGCCTGTCTGGGTAATGTAGTGAGCCCCTTAAAAAAAAAAAGACAATGAAAAAATGAAAAATGATGGAGAATGACTTCTGCTATCAAGCCATAAAGGTTGTAACTTCTTTCTTGCTAATTTTCTTGCTCTGGGAAAAGTCAGTTGCCATGTAGTGAGGACATTCATGCAGCCCTATGGAGAAACATGACGAAGACATGAGGCCTCTGCCAAGAGCCATGTGAGTGGGGCTGGATGTGGACGCTCGAGCCCAATCAACCTTCGGATGACTATACCCCTAAGATAACATCTTGACAGCAACCTTGTGAGACTCTGAGCCAGAACCACTCAGCTAAGCTGCTACTACAGAAACTGCGAGGTAATAAATGTTTGTTGTTTTAAGCCACTAGGTTTTGTATAATTTGTTATGCAGCCATTTATAACTAATACATCAGCAAAGGCCCAGGGAAGAGAAGGGCAGTAGCAGAGAAATGGTGAGCAGGCCACTCTACATGACAGAGGCAGAGAAATTAGCCAGATGTGGTGGCATGAGCCTGTAGTCCTAGCTACTCGGGAGGCTGAGGCAGGAGGATCGCTTGAGCCCAGGAGTTTGAGGCTGCACTGAGCTATGGTCACGCCAGTACACTCCAGCCTGGGTAACAGAGGAAGACTCTATCTCTAAAAATAAAAATTAAAAAATGACAGAGATGGGGGTTAGAACACGGGCTACACTCTCAAACTTTGCAAAAGAGTCACCTCAGACAACTCTTACTTTTGCTATACATTCTGCAGTTCTAGTTGGTCAGAGGTACTTGTCCATTATCACCGTGTTCATATGGCCAAAATTAAATCCCAAAAGGTCATGGAAAATTACCACTAAAAACTTACTGCCAAAAGTGTGCTATGTCTAGCTAGAGAATGATGAAGACGGGTTTATAAATAACATGGGCTGTGCACCACCTCTATTCCCTCTGTGGGACTTTCAGGACATTTCTCACGAGCAGGCACTAATCTCTGAGACTGCATCTTCAATCAAAAACCTTTTCCCAAAAAACTGGCTACTTCAAATTAATAGAATTTTAGAGCTAGAAGGGACCTCAGAGATCACCCAGTTCTCATTTAATAGGCTAGAAAACCAAGGCAGATGAGGTTCAGGGATGCGTTCCAGGTCAAGTGGCCAGCCAAGGTCACAGCCAGGACTAGGCCTCTAGACTCCCTGGCTGATATTCCCCCCAATTCATCCTGCTGTTTCTGGTAGGGCAATATAATTAAGATTGATGAAGGCCAATAACTACTTCATCCATTTTACCTTTCTTAAATTCACACAGGCCTCAAGAGCAAATCATTTCTGAAGCAAATGCACTACTATAATCTGAGGATACCACCACTCTCTCAGCCCCTGGCTACAGGGCCTCTGACATCAACTTTTACTTGAAGCTTGGGGTGGGAAGGTAGGAGTAAGTTCAGCTGTGTTCACCCTAGAACACTGTTGTTCAAACTATTCTGTAGAGTCCTAGGGGCTCTGTGGAGGTGCCTCAGGTCCCTTCACCTGTTTTAGCTGTCATATCCTGGGGTTTTACATAGTAAGATTTTGTTTGGATAAAGGGGTCCTCCTATTTTAAAAAGAAGTTTGGGCCGGGCGTGGTGGCTCATGCCTATAATCCCAGCACTCTGGGAGGCCGAGGCGGGCGGATCACGAGGTCAGGAGATCGAGACCATCCTGGCTAACACAGTGAAACCCCGTCTCTACTACAAATACAAAAACAAAATTAGCCGGGCGTGGTGATGGGTGCCTGTAGTCCCAGCTACTCGGGAGGCTGAGGCAGGAGAATGGCGTGAACCCGGGAGGCAGAGCTTGCAGTGAGCCGAGATCCAGCCACTGCACTCCAGCCTTGGCGAAAACAGCAAGACTCTGTCTCCAAAAAAAGAAGTTTTTGAAGACCACTAGTACGGTGAGTAGGATAGGAAGGTAAGACATAGAGAGAGATGTCTATCTCTCATGGAGGGTTATAGAAAGGCAACCCCCACCAGCCCTTATTCTCCCCCTGCCTTTTATTCTCTTGGCTTTCAACATGAAGTGACAGTCTCCTCCTTTTCCAAGACCCAATAAGATAAACATACTAACTCCCTGTGCTGCTCAATAAAGAGGTATTTTAACAAACTTGATTCCTCCCTCTCTTTCAATTTGCAAATCTACAATCAACGCATCAAGTCCTGCCTATTTTATTCCCTACATATTCCTGGGGTCATTCTCTTTCCTCCATCTCTACTACCACTGCTGTAGTTCAAGTTTTCACCACTTCTTGTGCAGACTACTGCAAGTGACTTCTAAATTATCATACTGACTAGACTTGAACTACAGAATGTTTAGGAAGCAAATAAGTAAAGTTAATAATTAATAGTCTAGGTCTTAAAATCCATCTCTTTTTGGATTCTTCTCTGTTCAAACCCTTTAATGACTCTTCATGTCCTCAAGGTAAAGCCAAATCTCTAAACACAAACCACCAAACCTTACATACACACACATACACACACACACACACACACACACACACAAGTGATACCAAACTCTTTACAATACTCCAAGTCATTTTATGTCTCTCAGCATTTACTTATGCTATTCCCTCTGTCAGAAACATTTCTCCCCTTCTTTATTAGGCTAAACTTCTGCTGTTTGAAGGTTCAGTCTGGGTGTCATCTCCAGGAAATATTACTCCCTTTGGGCCAGGGACACCACCCTACTCTCTATCCCTGGAACCTTCTGCATTGTTTATCCTAGCACTTACTGCATTTCAATGAAATCATCTATTGACATAGATGTGGAGCCAAATGAAGCTACGTTTTTAAATATTCCATTAGTTTTTAGCATTAAAGTTAGTTAGTTCAGAAGAAATCTCTAGTTTCCATGTATTTCTATTCATTTGACGTTAATGCTTTACCATAGTTGGAAATACTATGCCTAAAGTGCACAGTTCATGCATGAGTATACAGGGGATCATATATTCATGTTATACTTCTAAGTTTCTCTTCTCTAAGTCATGTACAACAAGTTCTAACATGTCTAGTTCTATACTACAT
Source organism: Symphalangus syndactylus (assembly GCF_028878055.3). Classification (NCBI taxonomy): domain Eukaryota; kingdom Metazoa; phylum Chordata; class Mammalia; order Primates; family Hylobatidae; genus Symphalangus; species Symphalangus syndactylus. Next base: position 131,092,531 of record NC_072441.2, on the reverse strand, counting down.
TGGAACCTCACAGTCAAGTTGATTTATACAAGGCAGATATGTATTGTCTTGTATGCTGTCAAATGTTAAAAGGCCAGGAAGCAAATTTTAACAATGATAACTGCGCAGCAGTTTGAGACCACCAGAGTGAGGTGGTAAAAATGGCAAACAGCAGAATGGGCCTCCTCCGACCTCTAGGATCCACTTTTAATATGATTAGATACTGTGCTTTGCTGAAGACCAGAATATATAGTACAATCTCTATATTGTCACTCACTCGCATGATCAAATTATTTCCTATCTTTTCAGCTCACTTCCAACTCCCACAACCCATTTGGACTCATAATTCTTACTGTCTCTAACCTCCCTTATATTTTCACTTTCCTCATTACCCAGCTTCCATTCCATGGTCAATAATCATTCCTTTGCATTCACCTTTAACTTCCTTCAGGCCATAGATGATATGTAAATAAATGAATATGGCTGTGTTCTAATAAAACTCGAAATACTATTTTTCTTTAATAATAGTTTTTGTTATTAAATAATTTCTGTATTTCTTTAAGAATAGAGTTTTTGGCCCGGCATGGTGGCTCATGCCTGTAATCCCAGCACTTTGGAAGGCCGAGGTGGGTCGATTACCTGAGGTCAGGAGTTTGAGACCGGCCTGGCCAACATGGTGAAACCTCGTCTCTACTAAAAATACAAAAATTAGCCGGGTGTGGTGGCACACGCCTGTAATCTCAGCTACTCAAGCAGGAGAACTGTTTGAGCCTGGGAGGTGGAGGTTGCAGTGAGCTGAGATTGTGCCACTGCACTCCAGCCTGGCCGACACAGCGAGACTCTGCCTCAAAAAAAAAAAAAAAAAAAAAAAAAGTTTTTCCCCCTAATCGTTTAAAGAGGTAGAAAACATTCTTAACTCGTGGGCATTATAACAACAAGCAGTGGGCTGGATTTGGCCCATAGGCTGTAGTTTGCTGACGCTTGTCCTAGACAACAATTTTGTACTTCCTTTTTTTGACTCAAATGTTCAACATTTTTCCAACCTTGCTTTCGGCTGATGAGAACTTTTCTTTCTTTTCACTGAGCAATCTGTAGGAAACTTACACCACTACCTCTATCCATCTAATTTTATCAGTGTCCTTACACTCTGGCTTCTCTCCTGCTGTCATATTCCTGGTAAAGATCAACCCCTCATTATCAGACTTGCCCACTCAAAAATATCACTTCTCCCCGCTTTCTCCTGTATCATCAACATTTCCCTCTCTATTGGATCTTTATTTTATTTTATTATTATTATTATTATTTTTGAGACAGGGTCTGGGTCTGTTGCTCAAGCTGGAGTGTAATGGTGCAATCTCAGCTCACTGCGATCTTTGCTGCTGGGGCTTAAGTGATCCTCCTACTTCAGCCTTCTGAGCAGCTGAGATTACAAGGTGCATGCCAACATGCCTGGCTAATTTTTGTATTTTTTGTAGACACAGGGTTTCACCACGTTGGCCAGGCTGGTCTCAAACTCCTGAGCTCAAGCGATCCACCCACCTTGGCCTCCCAAAATGCTGGGATTACAAGCGTGAGCCACTGTGCCCAGCCTCAACTGGACCTTTCCCATCAGCATACAAATATGTTATCTTTCTCATATTTGAAACAAAAGATACCCTTGGGCACACTTCTCCACCTCCAACTAATACCCCATTCTCTCCTTCCCTTTATAGAAATGCCCCTTGAAAGAGTTTCTATGCTGATTCTTCGTAGTTTCTCTTTCCATCCTCTCTTAAATCTACTCCAATCACACTTTCATGAAACTGCTCTTATAAGGCCCCCAGTGACTTCCATGTTTGTGAAATCAGTAAATTCTCAGTCCTAATCTCATTTGCCCTAATAAACAAGGGAGATTTGGTGAGTTGAGCAGTCCCTATTCCTTGAAACATTCAATTTTAGCTTCCAGGGCATTCTACCATCTTAATTTTCCTTTTACCTCACGGCCATTCCTTCTTAATCTTTGCTGATGCTTCTTCATCTCTCCAGGGATGGAGACCCCTCGCTCAGTTCTTAGATCTTGTCTCTTCTCTATTTTTACTTACTTCCTTGGTGACTTCATTCAGTACCATGGTTTTAAGTACAATCTGTATGCTGACAACTCCCGTATTTATATCTCCAGCCTGGACCTCTCCCATGAAGTCCAGGTTCATATATCTAATTGCCTACTACTTGGATATCTAATAGGCATCTCAGATTTAATACATCAAAAAGTGAGCTCCTGATTTTCCTATTAAGCCTATTCCTCCTGCAATCTTGCCTATCTCAATTAATGGCAATTCCATATTCTTGGATAGAATTTTGGCTAACTTTCAGTTGAATGTGATGAATGGAAGGGTTAATGTGGAAGGAAGAATGGGAGAGATGGTACTGAAAAGCTTCAAGAATAATAGGGAAGTAGAACCCTGTGTCCTAGGTTTGTGGGTTACTGCTACTGTGAGATATCAGCTGAGTGATATCACTTCTTTCTCCCTATGCAGCTGGTAAGAGAAAGAGAAAAAATAAGTGGGTGCTGTAATGAAGACTGTTAGGGGGAAGTGTCCACTGTTTGGGGACATTCTGAACTTAACCTCTGCCAGATAAATGTGACTGAAATGAGCAAGGACTAGACAGACAATGTACAGTAATCACAACACTGCTCCTGGCAGCTGGATGTGCAGAGAGAACACAGTGGGCATCATTAACTATGAGCATATGGTCAATGCTCTATCTCAGTGATTCTCATCTAGGAATGGGAAAAGGAAGAAAGAAAAATACTATAAATGATGAATGTTGTATAAATGAACAGCATGAAGGAAGATAAAATATTGAGAGCTATCCTAGGCTTCCATACAACTCTTCCCTATAATTAAGAAGCCATTTACTTGTCTACAATCCCTTATCTGAAACCCTTAGGGCCTGATGTGTCTTAGATTCAGAATTATTGAATTTTAGAAAGATAATAGGTATAGATACTGTATAACTGTATATTATGTGACTCCCCATACTCAAACACATTAATATTTCCCTAGTAAAATGCATAATACTCCACACCAAGTGGGATTAGTTATATAAATAGTTTCACATCAGTTTAAAGATTCAGTTACCAAATGAGTTCAAGTTTACATAAGGTTTTGTGACCAAATGAGAACAAAAACATTTTGCTCTCAGAGCCCATGGGTTTCAGAATTGTGAATAAATGACTGAGGGTCTGTACTAACTTCACATTGGAAGATCTTGAGCAAGACAACTTTACTGTCAACTTTAAAATAAGTAAGAAACAAGGTATATGTAGCTCTTTGAAATTTTCTCTCATGAGCTTTGGCAGAAGAGTAATAACTTCAGTGCCACAAGGTAAATCCAAAGAGTTTTACAAGTTAATTCTTACCAGAAATGTGGAATCCATTTCTGCAGTCATCAGCACTATGCCCTTTTCTTCCTGAAGTTCAGGATAGTGATATAAAATCAGCTGGCTGGATGCAGCTTCTCCTCGGGTCTGCAAGGTGGAACACTTATCAAGGCTCAATAAGGTACCATCACAACAAACTGCAATTTCAAAGCAATAGACAGTCTAGAGGAAATTCTGGCTCTTAACAGCCCCTTGGGTGGCTAGTGAGTTAGAGGACTGGTACATGGCGGTAAGGTCACGCCTGCAAAGGCACAGTGAAACTGACAGTTTGCACAGTGTTATTTGTGTCTTCAACTGGAAAAGGTTTTTTCCCAGAAAATGTTTACGGTAGGCAGTGAATCCATCATTGTGACCACACATTTCAAAACAAAATGGCACAAGCAGCTACCAAATCAAGTTCTAAAGAAAGCAATGTGCCTGTGTAATTGCCACTTTTATGGACTAGTGCATTTCACAGTTGAAATCTACTCCCCTTGGCTGGCTCTGAAGACTGAGCTCTTTTAAGCTATAGCAGGAGCTGCAGAGTTTGCACATCAGTCAGATTTGTAATGTGCAGTTCTAAAATATAATCTGGGTTGGGGGGGTGAAGGGGAGAAGGAGGATGGAAACACCATGATTTTATGAAGAATGATCAGGGCAGTGGTTACTAAATCTCAAGTCTAGACTAGGTAGAGAGGATGGGTTCAAAGCTAAAGCCCCTATATAGCACAGGTGGAAACAACTACATTCAAAAGAAGATTCCTGGGCTTTATCTCTAAAATTTCAGCGAGTCTTTTTAATTATAAATATCCAACTATCACTAGGGTACTTGTAATAGTTCAGCATCTCATTTTTCTTGAACATACTTCTAATGTTACACTGATCATTTTGGTCATCATTCTAATATTATACTAATCACTTTTATTGTAATTATGTTTCTGGATCTTTCTCCTATACCTGAATATTAGCTCCATCAAGGCAGGGACCTTGTCTCATAGATCTCCAAGTCTTAGCACAGTTCCTAACACAATCCCATAATGATTAAGTTCACAGACTTTGAAGTCAGATAACCTGGGCTCAAACCTGGCTCTATCACTTATTAGACAGTGTGAACTAACATCTGAGGCCACTTTCTTCTATGTAATTAGAAATAATAATAAATATCTCATGGCGTATTTGTGAGGATTAAATGACATAATGTATATAAAACATGTGGCACACAGTAAGTACATCAAATGTTGGTTATTAAAGTAAGTGCTCAATAAAGGGTTGTTAGATATATTACAAAATAGCAAAGTAAAAAGCTGCTCCTTCATTCTATTTTGCATTCTTTACCCCAACTTCAAAGCCAATATAATTCATGCTTGTTTTTTGCCACATTTGGCCTCCAAATATAGAATGCCAATCCTAGTTATGATTTAAAATATTGACTTTTATTTTAAAAGTTTTAAATGTTTTGAATCTAACTTTTAAATATAATATTTAAAAGTTAATATTGTTTTATTGGAAATATAGAAATAAAGGAAGAAAGCAAACAAAATGACATTTATTAAACAGAAACTATTCACTTAGCATGTTGGAAGGTGTTGACTTAGTTAATAAAACACATTTAAGACTTGGAGCTTTCCTCAAGGGGCTTCTAGCTTGGGTTAAAAAGATAACCATCATAACTCAGGCATGTTTGTTAAGTGAGGTACATGCAGTATGTACAACTAGAGGTCTAGGGAAGAGACAAAAGAGAACCAGAAGTAGTCAGAGAAGGTGTTTTGGAGTCTTTTCCAATTTCTAGGTATTGAGGAGGGCCTAGAAAACTAGTCCAACACAAAAAGTATGACAATTCATCCGTGCCACAATAATAAATGCTGGGAGTAAGCAGCTATTCTGTGTCCTTGAGCCTCGGCAAGGGTTTCTAGTCCCACCAAGGGGTAGTCCTCTTTCCTCTAGAGAAAAGGCACAAGCCACCTACCTGAATATTTATAAGTGCAGTGAAGTGGAGTTCAGTACCTGTCCATTGTCCTACAAAAAACTCATAACCTTCCCTTCTTGGCAGAGCACATAGAAACTGTGAAAAACAGATATACAAGGAGACAGATGAATAAATGAAATCATTTGCTCTATATCCAACCACCTGTAACATTCATTCCATTTCCTTCATACTTGGTTTTTAAAACATTTTTTTATTTTTTTGAGACAGGTTCTCGCTCTGTTGTCCAGGCTGCAGTGCAGGCATGATCACAGCTCACCACAGTCTTGACCTGCTGGGCTCAGGTGATCTTTCCACTCAGCCTCCCAAGTAGCTGGAACTACGGGTGTGCACCACTAAACCCGGCTACTTTTTTTTTTTTTTTGGTAGAGATGGGGTTTTGCCATGTTGCCCAGGCTGGTCTTGAACTCCCGGGCTCAAGCAATCCACCTCTCTCAGCCTCCCAAAGTGATGGGATTATAGGCATGAGCCACTGCTCCCAGCCTAAAACATTTTTTTAAAATTAAGAAATTCATATGTGGCAGTAAACACTCATGTACTTATCAATCCACCTAAGAAAGCATCAGAAATACAATTGAGGTTCCCTCTGCATTCCCTTCTAATCCCATCCCAGAGTTAACATCTATCCTGCATTTGGTGTCTATCCTCCTTTTTCATATTTTAATACTTTAATGTATATGTATATAACTGTAAAGTTAAGAAGCAGTAGTTTACAGGCTGGGCATGGTGGCTCACACCTGTAATTCCAGCACTTTAGAAGGCCAAGGTGGGAGGAACACTTGAGCTCAGGAGTTTGAGGCCAACCTGGGCAATATAGTGAGATCCCATCTCTACAAAAAAATAAAAAAATAGCTGGGTGTGGTGGCATGCGCCTGTTGTCCTAGCTACTCGGGAGGCTGAGGCTGGAGGACCGATTGAGCCCAGGAGTTTGAGACCGGCCTGGGCAACATAGTGAGACCCTGTTTTTAGAAAAAATTTTTTTTAAAGTAGTAGTTTATATGTTTAAAAACTTAAATCTTATCAAAGTGTGTGTATCCTTTTGTAACTTTTTTACTTCACAGTATGCTTCTGAGATTTATCCATGTTGATACCTGTAACTCTGAATTCATAAATATCTCACTGTTGTATGGAATTCTACTGTAGAAATTTATCACTATTTATCCTTCTCTTGATGGATGTTTCAATTTCTAAACTTTCTAATGCTGCTGAATTAGCTCATTCCAATCGCTGTAATTACTTCACATTCTATCAGATGAGGCTGATATTGGAGCATGGCTCCAGACTAAACACCAAAAAATAAGTTTTATGCTCAAGATGTTTAGAATTGGGGATGAGTAGTAGAGAAAAGAATGGTGCCAGAACAAAACAAAAGTATAAAGCAGCCCAATACACACTAGTCACAAATTATCTTCTTATTGTCAGCCACTCAGGATCCAATTTATTACTATTAGATGAGATAAACTTAGTGCCTGACAGATGATCCCTTGCTAGGGAAAATATTTTTTTTAGAACTTTATTGAGGTATACTTGAAATACAACAAATTGCACATATTTAAAGTATACAATTTGATGAGTGTGACATATGTGTACTGTGAAACCATAACCAAAATCAACAAAATGAACGTGGTTATCACTTCCAAGTTTTCTTTGCCCTTTGTAGTTCATACTTCCCTGTCCCTTACTGTCCCTAAGCAACCACTGATTTGCTTTCTGCCACTATAGGTTAGTGGGCATTTGTAGAATTTTGTAAAAATGGAACCACAAAATGAGTACTTTTTTGGTTTGGTTACTTTCACTCAGCATAACTGTTTCATGATCTATCCATGTGTGCGAACAAGAGTGACTTTATTTTAAATGCTGGTCCACCATGTGACTTCTGACTAACCCCAAGTCCAGGAAAGCCTCCCAAATGTCTAGTTGATGTATTACTCTTTATGTAGAAACATCTATTCTTCCAAAACAATCCTTGATGTTGTTGCAGAAATCATAGGCGGTGATGACTGTATCCACCTACACATTCCTTCCACAGCATGTATACTTTCTCCAAGATATAAGATACACTGGGTCTGTCTGGTTGTGGTGTGGAGATCTACCTGTCTTGCAGCCACCCAATATGACACTTCTGTCTTTAAGTTCCCCCAATAAATCATCCCATACCCACAAATTGGATTTGTCTGCCTCCTTCTTTGGTTTCTCAGCTCCTTCAGCATTTGGGGGTCGTTTTGCACATATGGCCCTTTCACAGAACACCATGTTGTTGCATGTATCAATAGTTCATTCCTTTTACTGCTGAATATTATCCCATTGTGTATGTATACACACACACACACACATACACATACACACACATGCACATTCTCTCTTTCCACAATTCCTGTGCACTAGTGACAGACATTTGAATTGTTTCCAGCATTGGTTGTTACAAATAAAGCTGCTTGAACATTTGTGCACAAGTCATTCCATGGACATATTCTTTGAGTTCTCTTGGGAAAATATCTAGAAATGGAATGGCTAGTTAGTATGGCAGGTATATGCTTAATTTTTAAAGAAACTGCCAAACTATTTTCTAAAGTGGTTGTACCATTTTGCAATATGACTGGCAGTATAGGAGAGTTCCAGGTGCTTCACATTCTTACCAACACTTGGTATGATCAGTTTTTGAAATTTTAGTCATTCTAATGGTATCTCACTGTAGTTGTAATTTGGATTCCCATTATGACTAATGCTGTCAAGCATATTTTCAGGTGCTTATCTGCTATTCTTTGATAAATTGTTCAAATCCTTTGACCATTTGTCCTCTTATTATTGAGTTATAAGAGTTTCTGATATAACTTGAGCTGCTTACACCTTTTGGCTATCGTGACTAATGTTGCTATGAATGTAGAAGCTAGTTGGGTATGCAAATAGAATGTTTTAATTTTGATGAAATCTAATTTATTTATTTATTTTTTTGAGACAGAGTCTCACTCTGTCACCCAGTCTGGAGTGCAGTGGTGTGACCTCGGCTCACTGCAGTCCCTGCCTCCCAGGTTCAAGCGATTCTCATGCCTCAGCTTCCGGAGTAGCTGAGATTACAGGCACACACCACCACGCCTAGCTAATTTTTGTATTGTTAGTAGAGATGGGGTTTCACCATATTGGCCAGGCTGGTCTTGAACTCCTGACCTCAAGTGATCCACCCACCTTGGCCTCCCAAAGTGCTGGGGTTACATGTGTGAGCCACCACACCTGGCCTATTTTTATTGTTTTGAGACAGGGTCTCGCTCTGTTGTCCAGTCTGGGCTCACTATAACCTCCAGGGCTCAAGTGATCCTCCCACCTCAGCCTCTTGAGTAGCTGGGACGACAGGTGCTTAAAAATTTCTTTTTATAGAGACAAGGTCTCACTATATCGCCCAAGGTGATTTTTTTCTTTTATAGTTTGTGCTTTTTGTAATGTACTTATGACATCTTTGCCAAACCCAAGGTAATTTAGATTTCTTCTTTTATTTTCCTTTACAAGTTACATTTATGGGCCAGGTGCGGTGGCTCATGCCTGTAATCTTAGCACTTTGGGAGGCTGGGGCAGGTGGATCATTTGAGGTCAGGAGTTCTGGGACTAGACTGGCTAACATGGTGAAACCCTGTCTCTACTAAAAATATAAAAATTAGCTGGGTGTGGTGGTGGGCTCATGTAACTTCAGCTACTCAGGAGGCTGAGGCTCAAGAATTGCTTGAACCTGGGAGGCAGAGATTGCAGTGAGCAGAGATCACGCCACTGCACTACAGCCTGGGCAACAGAACAAGACTCTGACTCAAAAAAAAAAAAAATTATCTCTACTAAAAATACAAAAATTAGCCTGGTGTGGTGGTAGGCACCTGTAATCCCAGCTACTTGGGAGGCTGAGGCAGGAGAATAGCTTAAACCTGGGAGGTGGAGGTTGCAGTGAGCTGAGATCATACCACATTGCACCCTGGGTGACAAAGCAAGCTCCGTCTCAAAAAAAAAAAAGTTACATTTACTTCTATGATCTACTTTAATTTTTATGTACACTGTGAGGTAAAAGTAGAGGTTCCTTTTTTGTGTGCATGATATTCGATTGTTTTAGCAGCATTTGTTGAAAAGATTATCCTTTCTCTAATTTATTGACACCTTTGTTGAAAAACAACTAACCACATATATGTTTGTCTATTTCAGGACTCTACTCTGTTCCATTAATCTACATGTCTATCTCTGTGCCAATACCATACTGTTTTAATTACTGTATCTTTGTAATAAGTCTTGAAATCAGAGAATGTAAGTCCTCAAGCTTTGTTCTTTTTCAAAATTGTTTTAGCTATCTCAGGTCCTTTAAATATCCAAGTAAAATTTTAAAACCAGCTCATCAATTTCTTATATGCTTAGTGGGGTTTTGATTAGTATTGTATTTCATCTAGAGACCAATTAGGAGAGAACTGACACCTTAACAATAACAAAGGCTAGGCACAGTGGCTCACACCTGTAATCCCAGCACTTTGGGAGGCTGAGGCAGGAGGATTGCTTGAGCCGAGGAATTTGAGACCAGCCTGGGCAACGTTAAATGAGATCTTGCCTCGACTAAACATACAAAAAATTAGCTGAGCATGGGGGTGCATGTTTGTAATCCCAGCTACTTAGAAGGCAGAGGTGGGGGTATTGCTTGAGCAGAAGAGATTGAGGCTGCAGTAAGCTATGATCACACCACTGCACTCCAGCCTGGGCAACACTGTAAGATCCTGTCTCAAAAAACAAAACAAAACAAAATGTAACAAACTGAGCCATCCAATCCATGAACATGGTATATATCATTTCCATTTACTTAGGTATTCTCTGTTTTCAGCAATGTTTCCAAAAATGTTTTGAAAACCTGAGAAATCATTACTGATACCAAGTTAGCTGGTCCACCCCACCTATTCCTTTTCCCTTAGGCCTCTGGCAGCTCAGTATTTTAGCTACAACCTCTTAATTCCTTTTAGGCACATATTACCAGGATAGCATAGCCAAAACTGTGAAGAAAACTGCCAATAAAACATGCATCTCAGCCCAGTTTGAACAGGTATTATAAAAAAAAAAAAAAGACAATCTGTAATCTCAGCACTTTGGGAGTCTGAGGTGGGAGGGTCATTTGAGGCCAGGATTTGAAGGCCATCCTGGGCAACACGGTAAGACCTCATCTCTAAATGAAAAAAAAAAAAAAATGCTGGTGAAGATGTGGAGAAAGAGGAACTTTTATATACTATTGGTGGAATGTAAATTAGTATAGCCATTATGGAAAACATTATGAAGGTTCCTCAAAAAACTAAAAAGAGAACTACCACATGATCCAGCAGTCCCACTGCTGGATATATACCCAAAGGAAAGGAAATCAGTATGTTGAAGAGATATCTGCACTCCCATGTTTGTTACAGCACTATTCACAATAGCCGAGATATGGAATCAACCTAAGTGTCCATCAACAAATGAATGGATAAAGAAAATGTGGTATCTATATACAATGGAATACTATTTAGCCACAAAAAAGAACAAGTTCTGTCATATGTGACAACATAGATGAGCTTGGAGAACATTATGCTAAGTGAAATAAGCCAGGCACAGAAAGACAAATACCACATGTTCTCACTCATACGTTGGAAGCTTAAAAAAAAAAACAAAAAAAACCACTGATCTCATAGAAGGAGAGAGTAGAAGAGTGGTTACTAGAGGAACGAATAGCAGTTGGTTAAGGGATACAACAGTACAGCTAGATGGGAGAAATATGTTCTAGTGTTCTATGGCACTATGGAGTACTATAATTAACAACAATTTATTGTATATTTTCAAGTAGCTGGAAGAATGGATTCTGAATGTTACCAATACAATGAAATGATAAATGTTTGAGGTGATAGATGTGCTAATTATTTTGATTTGATCATTACACACTGCACACATGTATTGAACTATCACACTGTACCACATAAATATGTATAATTATGTGTCAATTAAAAATAATAATAAAAGCAAAAAAAAAAAAAAAAAGAAGTTGAAAAGATTAAGGTCTCAGATGTCTTCCAAAATGCACTTGTACTGATAGATTAAGATCTACATCAGAAAGGGCTGATGTGGTAGGGAGCTAAAAAGCCAGAGGCTTACTGGGTCAAACCCACATGATTTCATAAGGCTGAAAATATCACTTATTAGTACAATCAACATGTGAGCATCTTTATTAAGTAAACAGAGCACTGTAACATGTGAGACAGTATGGAATATGATGTGATTGGTTGGAAAATACTTGTTTGGCAACATTGATAAGCAACTCTTACATGATCACCAGAAACTTACTGTTGGACAGGACTGAGCCCGGTTCCAGATCAAATCAAACTTTTCTGCCTGCAGGTTGGAAAAGAATAAAGTTAACCTACACATAGTAAAACATAAAAGGCCACAATAACATGGAATTCACCAAGACTGAATTCTAGAATTATAATACAACTAAAACAGTCTTTTAAGTTTCATCATTTTCAAATCACTCTTATGACAGAAAGACAGGAAAAACCAGATGTCTGTTTTGCTGTTTATTGTCAGAATTATGTGTAAAGACTAGGTACACCAATGCTCCAAATGCTCCAGGGAACTTTAACAATTGTCAGAGACATCAAGTCACCAAGTCAGTTTGAGGGAGAGCTAAGAAGGCCTGTTCAAACAATGAGTCAGTATCAGAGATCTAAAACATCACAAAAAGTGCAGACTCTTCTTCTGGCTGTTGAATTCATGTAGGATAAGGGTATATATATATGAGAGATTAAAAAAAAATAGTGATACCATCATAACCACCAAAAGGCCTGGCTTTATCCTTCCGTCTATATGTTTTCCTCCTTAATCTTACATTTACTCATGTAATCTCAGTATATATTTGTGTGCTTGATAGAAACTTAACCTAAGCCCCCACCCCTCCTTCAGGGAAAAACAAAGAACTAGCTGATAATCCAGTACTTCAAACGCTTTATTATAGTGGAGGCCAGCAAAACATTAAACCAGAGAAGCCAGCAGCATCCCTTCTCTGTCACAGACCTTAATGGTCAAGCAGTAGATGGTGACCATCTCTAAGAATAATTTCAAGAAGGGAAAGACCAAGAAAATGCCACTTGCTAAGGGGAATATTCACCAGAGAAAGACTAGGAAGAGGCTCCAAGTCAGCTCAGGTATAAGTCACTTATAGGCAAGAAGGGAAAAAAGCTGTGCTAGAGGCCCTGTCTTAAATTCCAACAGCTTCGTTGGAAAACATCAGTAAGAAAAAAAAGACATCTGGAAATTACTCAGCAACATGAACTTATACCACGCTCCCTTGTCAGAAACTTGACTCAGAGACATTTCTAAAGTAGAAAGAAGGAAAACAAGAGCCATAAATACACCATATGGAGCTTCCAATCTCTGGTGCTCAGGGCATAATAAAAACTCGCAGGGCTGTAAAATGCAGCTTCTCAAGAGGCAATAAACATAGGAAAAGTAAAGGCAACTGCCTGCTAAGGTTAGAGAACTGACTTTCATGTTGTAACACTTTCATTTTGCCCTCCAAACTACTTACAGGAATAACTGCGTAGACTGTATCTTTTGCTGCAAAATATTGCTGCCAAATCTGTACAAAAAAGAGAAGGGTGTCTGTGACATGTGGGTAATCTTTTCAACATGTGCCAAGAAATGGTGACAGCTTTCATTGCTCAGAGGAATATGCTATTTGATAACAGAGAGGAAAAAACCAGTGTAACGCTTTCATTACTAGCACATTACAAACAAGATTTAATACAATCCACTCTTCTAGATGATTAAACTGTAACTCTTAATAACAAATTCCTGACAGAGAAACTGATTCTATGACTTTAAAAATCATTCCTCTTAATATGTGCCTTGTGTGTGATAGACAACTTCTTTTTTTTTTCACATTTTTATTTCCTCCCCAAACCCACACCTCCCCAGCCAACTGAGCCTTCCCAGGGAGTCAGGACTAGAGCTCAGGGTTCAGAGTCAGGCAGACCTGGATGCGAATCTCAGCTCCAGTCATTTACTAGCTATACTACCTTGGGTAAATTACTAAAAACTCCTTAAATAACATCAATAAAATAGCAATAATAACCTCACAGAATTGTCATGACTAGCTGAAATAATGTTGGTCTGTGCTTAGCTCAGCACTTGTCACAGAATAAACACTACAAATAATGTTAGCTCTTGTTAGATATTGTATTAGTCCATTCTCACACTGCTAATAAAGATATACCTGAGACTGGGCAATTTATTTATTTATTTATTTTATTATTATTATTATTACTACTATACTTTAAGTTCTAGGGTACATGTGCACAACGTGCAGGTTTGTTACATAGGTATACATGTGCCATGTTGGTTTGCTGCACCCATCAACTTGTCATTTACGTTAAGTATTTCTCCTAATGATATCCCTCCCCCAGCCCTCCACCACCCGACAGGCCCCGGTGTGTAGTGTTCCCCACTCTGTGTGCATGTGTTCTCATTGTTCAACTCCCACTTATGAGTGAGAACATGCGGTGTTTGGGTTTCTGTCCTTGTGATAGTTTGCTGAGAATGATGGTTTCCAGCTTCATCCATGTCCCTGCAAAGGACATGAACTCATCCTTTTTTATGGCTGCATAGTATTCCATGGTGTAAATGTGTCATATTTTCTTAATCCAGAGACTGGGTAATTTATAATGGAAAGAGGTTTAATTGACTCACAGTTCTACAGGGTTGGGAAGGCCTTAAGAATCTTACAATCACGGTGGAAGGGGAAGCAAACGCATCCTTCTTCACATAGTGACAGGAAGAAGAATGAGCAAAAAGGGGAAAAGCCCCCTATAAAACCATCAGATCTCGTGAGAACTCATTATCATGGGAACAGCATGGAGGTAACTGCCCCTATGATTCAATTACCTCCCATTGGGTCCCTCCCATGATGTGTGGGGATTATGGGAACTACAATTCAAGATGAGATTTGGGTGGGGACACAGCAAAACCATATTAGATATTATTGGCATGTTATAGGCAGCTCTTAAAATCCTGCTTCCAGAAAGTCTTCTACATGTGGAAGAGATAAGGTCTGTTGGATCTTACTATGGTATATACCAATCAGAAGTCCTATCTCTGCTTGACACTAACGAACAAGGAAGCTACAGTTGACCTTCATGATGCAAATACCAAAAGCTGGGGAATAAAAAAATTATATAATAAAATTGGAAAATTAGAAAATAGGGAAAAGGAAAAAATGCCCATAGTCCTACCACCCTATCAAAGACCATTGTTATTTTCTTTCTAGTATGTCTTTTATAGTATACATAGATGTAGCATATATGCAATATTGTGTCTTTTTATTACTTACCATTAATATCATATGGATGCTCCGTGTTCTTGTTTTTTACTACCTTTTTTTTGCCTTCCCATGCCTTTTTACATGTTATTGGCTCTGACTAGAAAGGCTTTCTCTCCTACCTCTGACCTCCCAAATTCTTCCTGTCCTCTGAAGCTGAGCCTATATGCTTCTTCTTCCATGTAGTTTCACTTGATATTACAGTCAGAAGTTTTCCTATGAGCTGCTTTTCTATTTTATTTATTTCTTCCCCCTTGCTTTCATATTTTATATCTCTCTTAAGATGCCTAGGATATGCTACTTCATAATAAGATCATTTGCATATGGATCTATTTCTCTCACTAGTTTGCAAGTCCCCTGTAGGCAGGTATCTGCTGTGTTGTCACCAATGCCTTGCAACCCAAAAAGTACTCAGAAATGCTGGTTGAATGATAGATGATTGTGAAGTAATAAGAAACACGTAATCTAAAAGAGGCACTTAACCCCGGGTAGGGAAGAGTGCCAGAGGAAGGGACACTTGAACTGTATCCTGAAGAATGATTAGGAGTTAGTAGGGAAATAAGGAGGCTGGGAAGATAACAGGTAGGGCAGGAGAAGGAGATAAGAGCCACATTTGAAGCAGAGAATGACAACACTAACAAAGGCATAGAGGAGGGTATCATAACCAAGGTGACACCAGAGTGAGCTAGTGTTGAAGAATGGGTCAACTTCTTTTAGAGCTGGTCTGTTTTATCAACATTTCTGTTAAAATATGGGGCCCCAATTGAAGATACTAATCAAAGTGTGATCCATCTCATCAACACAGAGCACAAAAGGACTATTAACTCCTAAGATCTATAGAAACTACTCTCAATGTGGCATAAGGTTGCTTTACCTTTTCTTTTTTTGCATGTCAAAATATTGCCTTCTCATTTTAAGGACAGCATATTCTGATTATTTTTATTTAATTTATGATATTAGCAGACAGTTTATGAATCAAAACTGAAATTCATGAGACTGATACATGTTTCCTAATATAGTTGAATTTAGCTACTCATTTCAACAAACACAAATTTATACCTAAAACTATAGGTCTCAATGATACTTGTCATATGATCAGGCCTCCTGGGCCTGGCTTCTTTTTCCCCTAAATGACATGTTTTGTGCCCATGTTCCTTTGGTACTTCTTCCCAAAGGCACAGCCTGAGTTCTCCCTGACACTTTGCATATGCCTCTATTAACAGAAAGAACCCTGTGCTGATCTGATCTGTTTTGTGGAGGCTAAAACTCCTTGGGGATGAGGATTCTGTCATTTATCTCTGTATCTGGCACAGAGTCTGACATTTAATTGGTATGCATTAAATGTGTGCTAAAATAAATGATATAGCATACAAAGGAAACCCATGGCAACTGGCACAACTTCCAGTTGTGGGAATATGATGCAGAGTCAAACAGACATGGGTTTGAGTCCCAGCTCTACCACTGACTAAGTTACATAATCTCTTTAAGTCACAGTTTCCTCAATTGTAAACTGGGAATAACGGCACCCACTTCACAGGGTGGTTAAGAGAATTTAATGAAATAATGCATATGAAGCATTAGGCATTGTGCCTGATACAGAGTATGCTGCTTTTATTATTATTTTGATCCTCTCAATCTACCTAATAGATAATTCATGGAACTATAAACAATGCCAAAAAAATAGCTTATTAGAGAGAAAAGAATCACAGGTATAAAAATATAAATGACCAAACAGGCAGGATAGCTCATGAGTGCTTTGAAGGAAAGTGTTCAGGAAGCTTCCTGAAGAAGGTCCTGTGATAATGGAGAGCTATGAATGCCAAGAAAAGGAATACAGGAAGTCATTGAACATTTGTGACCAGGTTCCTAATATATTTTTTTCCCATTTTTTAAAAAACATAAATATAGCACTTACTCTGTGCCAGGGACTGTTCTAAGTGATAATAAATGTTAACTCATTTAATTATCCAAATAACTCTGTGAGGTAAGTACTATTATTTGCTCCACTTTAAATAGGGAAACTAAAGCCCAGGTAAGTTAATTAACTTGTCCAAGTCCTATAGATAGTGGCAGAGCTAGGACTTAAAATCGGCAGCTTGGTTCTAGAGTCTGTGTTTCTAAACCAATACACTATGCTTCTCCATAATGAAAGGAGAAGTTTCAGAGGACTCAGTTGATGAGCATATTATGAGTGGAGTGGAAAAAATAGGAGCAGGGAAACCTATTTGGAAAGGTAGTGCAGTAATCCAGGTATAGAGTACTGATGAGGGTTACAGGAGATGTGGATATAGGAATGAAAAAGAAAGAAATACAACTTGATTAGACATATAAAAGTGACAAAGAAGACAAGTTTTCTTAAGACATTGTTCTTCAAGTAATTCATCACTTTTGCCTTTTATTATTACCTTTCATTATGGCTAGAAAGAGGTGTCAGAAAATGTACTTTCAGATTTGGTTCACAGAATTCACATTTTCATAGAGTAGGCCAGCCCATTTTCATTCATTACCTGTTTTATTTCTTCTGCAGTTTTTTCTTTTACCATCTCAATGTTAAAGATTGAACTGAGAGTCTTGAAAGAGAAAATAAAAAGCAATGAACACATAATTAAAACACAAAACAAAACAGCTTAACTCCATCTCTAAGCCTGTGGCAAACATGTCAGGACAATGAAACAGATTTCCAAAAGTAGAAAACAAGCATAAGAAAACCCACATGCCCAGAGAAAGTGAGCCCCCAAGCCTAGACAGGTTTTCATAGTTCTGTTCCTGAGGAGTCTCTCTTAGGTTGCCATGTACTTCCCAAAGGCTTCACCCTTACCAATGAGTCCTGCGGCACTTTGTAGCTGGTAAGAGGAGAAAGTTGGTTGTTATTTTTAATTAAACTGCTATACTAGGGGTCATGGTCAAGGACACAAAAGTTCATAGAAATATTTCTCACTTCTATGGCTGGAAAATCACCTTACACAAAATCATTGAGCCACAGTACTTATGTTCAAATTTGCAGCCTCTTGTTCTAGATGTCCCATATGACTTCAGGCTTTTTTTCCTATATTTAATTAGAAACCTACCTTGTCCTTAGTGAATCCTTTGTTCACAGACTGTTTCCCCAAGGCATCTGTCTGAAACATATAAGACAAGCTATAAATCTACACTTTACTCATAAGAAAAAAGGTCACTAAGCTAGGTGAGGTACCCAATCTCATTAAATAATTTTGCATGTGAGAACTCACTTGTCTCCACTTTTTATAATAATTGTTCTAAAAATTTAACACTATTTTAAAAATTATTGTTGGCTGGGCGCAGTGGCTCACACCTGTAATCCCAGCACTTTGGGAGGCCGAGGCGGGAGAATCATAAGATCAGGAGTTTGAGACCAGCCTGGCCAGCATGGTGAAACCCCATCTCTACTAAAAATACAAAAAATTAGCTGGGCATAGTGGCGGGTGCCTGTAATCCCAGCTACTTGGGAGGCTGAGGCAGGAGAACCGCTTGAACCCGGGAGGCGGAGGATGCAGTGAGCCGAGATCATGCCACTGCACTCTAGCCTGGGCAACAGAGTGAGACTCTGTCTCATCAAATAAAATAAATAAATAAAAAGAAATAAACATAAAAATTATTGATTATAAGACAACAACTTTCCTCTAAGATTCTGAGATTCAGAGATAAGATTTCTCTCTCAGTAAACTATCATCTACTAGTACTGAGAGTCCATTCTCCACCTGCCACGGTGGATATGAGGGATTTCTTCCCAGAATTAGGCCTGCTTGGGATTACTGTGCTCTGTCCTGACCTATTCCACACTGAGCCATAGAAGAGGTAAGAAATGGAAAGATGTGTCATCCAAGGATACTGCTTATCTCTGACAACACTTTCATGGTAGGCATCCTCAGCAGACTAGAGTCTTTTTGAGTGTTCAATCTTAATATTTCCTCCATCAAATTAGACACCCTTAAAAAAAGGCCACCAACAACTGAAAGTGATTATTTTGTCTCTTAGCCATTATCTCTCATAAAGGTCATAGCCAGTAAATCCTGTTTTGAGTTGTTTCTGATAGCAGGGATGGGTTGTTCTGAGTCTTCCACTCAAGGCTGTGCTTCTCAGAAGTACATTCTACACCTGGGATTCTGAGGCTGAAAAACATTTTCTGCATAAAACCTTGCCTTTAGTCACCCTGTGCTTTAATTAATCCACACCTTTCATAAATGATGGTCATAGAACCTGTACCCACAAATTAGAGAAAAGCCTGTTGAACACACTTTAGTCTTTTTGGTCATGAACCTATACACTGACAACATCCCAGTGTAGCCGTTCCTTCATATGTAAACCATCTAAAAAGGAGTTAATTTCATTTTCTTTCTTTCTTTTTTTTTTTTTTTTTGAGACAGGGTCTAGCTCTGTTGCCTAGGCTGGAGTGCAGTGGCACAATGTCGGCTCACTGCAACCTCTGCCTCCCAGGTTCAAGCGATTCTCCCACCCCAGTCTCCCAAGTAGCTGGGTCTACAGGCATGTGCCACCATGCCTGGCTAATTTTTTGTATTTTTAGTAGAGATGGGATTTCACCATGTTACACGGACAGGCTGGTCTCAACTCCTGGCCTCAAGTGATCTCCCGCTTCGGCCTCCCAAAGTGTTGGGATTACAGGCATGAGCCACCGTGCCTGATGAGAATTTCATTTTCATACCACTCATTCTCAGGTGTACCATGAAAACAAAACAAAAACAAAACAAAACCTCCACGTGCACAGCTGCTTTCACCTTTCAATTATGAAGCCTCATGTATTGGTTTTTACACAATGTCTCTCCAATCCATTATTTGTATCCACTTTCACTTACAGAAATAAAAAATTTAAGACCTAAGTATAAGCGTATTGCATTTTATCAAATCTAAGACATCATATCTTAAGATGCACCATTATTTTATGCATCAGAAAATGATGCCAATTAAATAGCACCATATTTTCCTGTCACATCAATTATAAGACAATTTTAGTGATGTTAAAATGAGAAAAATAAGAGTGAGCTTTAGATTTGATGAAATAAGGTAATTAAAGCAGTTGAAACTACATGCCAAAAATCAGACGCATTTAATAAGAACTTTAAATGGGTGCTTTACTTCCCTACTATGGATGCTTTGGGAATCTGTGCAGATAATTTTATGGTTATCATAATAGTTTATTGGATATTGATATCTACATTATGGGAGGGGTGCCAAATGAGGTGAGTTCTACATAATAAAAAAAATTTCCCTCATCCTGCACAACTTTTCAATGTCTAGATAGACATTCTTGCAGGTGAAAATACCTATAATATTTCAATATTTATAATTACTTGGGCCTAGAACCTGTTTTTTTTTTTTTAAACACTGCTTTAATACTAAAATTTCCAGAAATGCAACTACTACATAACTTGAAAGATTCCATATTGTGGAATCATAGGTCACTGATAACAACACTGCTCATGGTTTTGGAGTTTTTTTTTTTTTGGAGACAGAGTCTCGCTCTGTCGCCCAGGCTGGAGTGCAGTGGCACAATCTCCGCTCAATGCAACCTCCGCCTCCTGGGTTCAAGCAATTCTCCTGCCTCAGCCTCCTGAGTAGCTGGGATTACAGGCATGCGCCACCACACCTGGCTAATTTTTCTTTTGCATTTTAGTAGAGATGGGGTTTCACTGTGTTGCCCAGGCTGGTCTCGAATTCCTGACCTCAAGTGATCTGCCACCTCGGCCTCCCAAAGTGCTAGGATTACATGCGTGAGCCACTGCGCCCGGTGGTTTTAGAGTTTTTATAATTATCAACATAACACCCATTTGCCAGTCAGTATTTGCTGCTTACAGGTTCATGGTTATTTCAAAAATGGGTGGAAGCACCTCATGACTACATTAGGTCTCACAGTGTAGTCGTGCCCTAATAGTTACATGCTAAAATATGTATTTTGTTAAAAAATACTTTTCTTTATATTATGGTTAGGGCATTATATTGATTTTCCCACCTGAGGTTATACATACAGGTAGGTTATATTTTTACATACCTATTGTCTTATTTCAGGGTAGAAAAGGGAGAATTTTAAAAAAATGTATTATAAAAGGGGGATGTTGAGTCCCATGGGGTGGGGAACCAATGACTCAAAGTAGCAAAGACAAGACTGTGGGAATGGAGAATATGTGTTAGCCGTTAGCCTTCCTCTATCTAGCTAGATACAGAAGATAGCAAGTGAATATTTACCTAAGAGCTGCCATAATTTACATTAAATCTTTACATATTCTACATTTTATCATAAAGCTAAATTTCTTTTTTCTTTTTTTTTTTTTTTAAGATGGAGTCTCACTCTGTCGCCCAGGCTGGAGTGCAGTGGCGTGATCTCGGCTCACTGCAAGCTCCGCCTCCCAGGTTCACGCCATTCTCCTGCCTCAGCCTCCCGATTAGCTGGGACTATAGGCGCCCGCCACAATGCCCAGCTAATTTTTTGTATTTTTAGTAGAGAAGGGGTTTCACCGTGTTAGCCAGGATGGTCTCGATCTCCTGACCTCGTGATCCGCCTGCCTTGGCTTCCCAAAGTGCTGGGATTACAGGCGTGAGCCACCATGCCCAGCCTCATAAAGCTAAATTTCTAAGTCTGTTTACCAAAAAGGGGCAAAGAACATTCCTAATATTTAAAGTTTATAATATAGTAATATTTCCAAGAGCTATTGACTTGTAACCTTACTACTATAAGTGTTTATTATAGGAAATGACAATTGTATTTGTAGTAAAGAATTGTTTGCTCACATAAAGTTGTAAACTCTATTTGTCATAGGAGTTGAATTTGCTCCCCAACCTTGTTATAATTACCCATCTGGTTTTTTTTTTTTGCCCAGGCTGGAATGCAGTGGCATGACCTCAACTCACTGTAACCTCTGCCTCCCAGGTTTAAGCGATTCTCCTGCCTCAGCCTCCCAAGTAGCTGGGATTACAGGCGCCCGCTACCACACTCAGCTAAGTTTTGTATTTTTAGTAGATACAGGGTTTCACCCTGTTGGCCAGGCTGGTCTCGAACTCCTGACCTTAAGTGATCTGCCCACCTCGACCTCCCAAAGTGCTGGGATTATAGGTGTGAGCCACTGTGCCTGGCAACCCATCTACTATTAATCCTGTTCTAATTAACTCAACTAGTCATTTTATTTTTTTTCTATTTTTATTTTATTTATTTTTATTATACTTTAAGTTTTAGGGTACATGTGCACAACGTGCAGGTTTGTTACATATGTATACATGTGCCATGTTGGTGTGCTGCACCCATTAACTCGTCATTTACATTAGGCATATCTCCTAATGCTATCCCTCCCCCCTCCCCCCACCCCACAACAGGCCCCAGTGTGTGATATTTCCCTTCCTGTGTCCATGTGTTCTCATTGTTCAATTCCTACCTACGAGTGAGAACATGCAGTGTTTGGTTTTTTGTCCTTGTGATAGTTTGCTGAGAATGATGGTTTCCAGCTTCATCCATGTCCCTACAAAGGACATGAACTCATCCTTTTTTATGGCTGCACAGTATTCCATGGCATATGTGCCAAATTTTCTTGATCCAGTCTATCATTGTTGGACATTTGGGTTGGTTCCAAGTCTTTGCTATTGTGAATAGTGCCGCAATAAACATATGTGTGCATGTGTCTTTATAGCAGCATGATTTGTAATCCTTTGGGTATATACTCAGTAATGGGATGGCTGGGTCAAATGGTATTTCTAGTTCTAGATCCCTGAGGAATCGCCACACTGACTTCCACAATGGTTGAACTAGTTTACAGTCCCACCAACAGTGTAAAAGTGTTCCTATTTCTCCACATCCTCTCCAGCATCTGTTGTTTCCTGACTTTTTAATGATGGCCATTCTAACTGGTGTGAGATGGTATCTCATTGTGGTTTTGATTTGCATTTCTCTGATGGCCAGTGATGATGAGCATTTTTTCATGTGTTTTTTGGCTGCATAAATGTCTTCTTTTGAGAAGTGTCTGTTCATATCCTTCACCCACTTTTTGATGGGGTTGTTTTTTTCTTGTAAATTTGTTTCTTTGTAGATTCTGGATATTAGCCCTTTGTCAGATAAGTAGTAGTCATTAAGACTCAGTAGATTCACTTAAAATTTAGGATACCCAAGGCAAAAAAAGTATTTTCCAAGTAAAATAAACACCTCTAATTTGACTTTAAAACACAATGTAGAATCCAATCTTCTACTGTAACTACCTTAATTCAGGCTTCTGCAGCCCACACCTGGATTACTCCATATTCTCCCTGGCGCTGGCCTCTCCTACACCAGTTTGTTCTGTGCACCACCCTAGGTTAGAATTTTTCAAATAATAGGCTGTGAAATATATTTAGTGGATTGTGATCAGAGTTTTTTAAAAGATGAAAGGGAATAAAAAGTAATAAGAATGGACTGCATGTTGTAGAAGTAAGCATTATTTTATAAATTATTTTTTCAGTTACAATCATATACATACATGTGTACTGAATTGCAGTGTAAAATATATTTCTTACTGTGGTCATGGTCAAAAAGTTTGAAAAACACTGCATTAGAATAATCTTCCCAGACACAGTTTTCAACATGCTTTTCCTCAGCTTTGATTCCTATTTAAGGATAATAATGGCTAATATATATTAAGTACTTATGCCAGAGACGGTGCTAAAGAGTTTTAAATGGTATTATCTCTTCAGCACAACTCTGTGAAGTAGGTACTGTTATTATTCCTGTTTTACAAATAAGCAAACCGAGGCATGGAGAAGTAACAATTTGCTCAGAGTCACCCAGCTAGTAAGTGGAAGGGTTAGAATTCAGTCCTTGGCATCTGGCCCCAGAGCCCACCCTCTTAGCAGCTAAATTATCCTGCCTGTACTCCTTAAGCCCAAAGAGTTTAATGCCTAACTTATTTCTTTAGCCTTAACACTTCCCTCTCCATTTTAACTGGGCACAGTACCTTGCTGTCTCCTGAAACCCCTTTTACTTTCAAAGCTCTTCCTCTGTTTAAGCTAATTCCTCAACATGGGAATGGATGGGGGTGGGTTGGCAGGGGTGGCTGGTTGTCAGGGAACTAAATCTAGTCTGCCAAATATTTTTGTAAATTAAGTTTTATTGGAACAGAACCATACCTATTCATTTACGTATGGTCTAGGCCTGCTTTTGCACTATAATGGCAGAGCTGAGTAGTCACAAAGAAGACCATACGGCCCACAATGCTTAAAATATTTAACATCTAGTTCTTTACAGAAAAAATTTGATGACCCCTGCTCTACATCAAAGTCCCATTCCCTCCTCTCTACTTAATTTAAATCCCCTACAACGTTCCTAGCCTAGGTCAGGTTCCATCTCCCACGGGAAATTTTCTCTGATACCTCTAGCCCACTACCATGTGTGCCTTGCCTTGACCACTAGACTGCTCCTCTTGGGAGCAGGAAGTACCCCTCTCCTACTTCTGTATCTCCACCATGACCACAGTACTTTGCCTAGAAAGAGCAGGATAAACATTTATGGATGGAAATGGAGTTGGGAGAGACTATGTTCAGTTCACCTAGCTGACCCATCAATAAACCAACTTTAAGGATAAGGGTGAGGGTAAGGAGGCTGAAGGAGTGCTGGTAAGCAAACACCACAAATGGGGGCAGGTCTTACCTTCTGTTCCACACATTTGATAAAATCACCTTGCCTGGAATGCCCCACTGGCTGCTTCCGAAATTCACTGCGTTTCTCCAGGCGGGACTCAAAAGCAGCTGGGTCTGACCTGATCAGAGGTAAACCAAAGGGTAAACAAACTGGGCCTTTTTGGATTCTAAAATAATAAAGCATCACTTTCCACCTCTACAGAGAAAGGACACTGCCATTCAGAGAGGTTGAAAAATTTGCCTTCAGTTAGTAAGAACTGGGCACAGGCCTAGAAATAAAGAAACCGGAAAAAGAAATCCTGTTATTCAACTGTTGTTAATCCTCAAGGGGCCTGTGTAACATTTTTCTTTTGCAGGCTGTTCCCTAGGTTTACACAGGGCTTAGTCCCTCAGGTACTTACATTCAGGGTACTTGGAATTTTGAGGTCATCTTGCTGGATCACCTCTTCAGGCAAGAATCCTATAGCCTCCTTACTAGGTGTCAAGCTTTTACCTGAATACATCCAGTTCTTGAAAATATGTCCCCCCAACAAGGTTAAACATCTGTTTTATTCAGATCCCAGTGATTCAGAGGCTTTAGGCAGCCTATTTTGCAGAAGATTTAGCATCTGAGTGTCTCCCTGACCCACCCTCCAAAGAAACTGCTCTTGGACATGAAACATCAGAACACATTCTTTATGTGAAAATGGGGTTGGTCTTCAGGTTTGAAGTCCAGGCTGGGGTACTGTCCCTATTAAGAATTCTTCAGGCTGTGTAGCTAACCATGGGATATTTGGTTTTGTAAACTTTGGTGAAGATGTCATCCAGGGATTCCAGCTCTTTGGCCATGAGATCCAGAGTTTCATGGGTGAGGTCTGGAGGACCCAGGGACATCTTGGCTATCCCTCTGGTGGACTTTCCTGGTCAATGCATTATAGGGGGCTCCTTCTTCCATAAAATTCCTTTCTGAAACACCACTCTCTTCACTGTTATGTAGATGGGCTGTTTTAGTGGGCCGGCTCCTCCTCAATTAAGAGCCACACCACGGGTTTCTGCTTAGTAGGGCATGGCACCTGCCTGGCCAGAGCTGCAAGCAGCCCTGGGGGCTGTACCAGGACCAGGGTCAACCCTGCTAGTGGCTACAGCTGCAACTGGGCCTGCCATAGTGAAGGGGTAGAGAGGGCAAGGGACAGCCTGGGCAGTGAAGCTGTTGCTGGGATCTGAGGATATAGAAATAAATAAGTCAGAATCCCTACCTCAAGGAGCTCACTGTCCAGTGGGAGAGACAGGCATAAAAGTAAACAAATGAAAGTACAACAAGTATTATGATGAAAATTTGCTCAAACATCCCCAAATGGTTAAGGTGGTTTCATGTCTCTGTACCTTTGTTTATGCTGCTGCTCCCCTTACCTGGAACATCCCCTCCTCTCCATTCTTTTTCAAAGCAAGTTTGCTAACAGATAAAACTAGAGAGAGACTGGCAGGGACTAGGGTGTGAGGAAATTGTGTGGAACATTAAGGAGTTTGGATGTTATTTAGAGGTCAGTGGGGGGATAACAGTATGTGTAAATGTTGATGGGAATGATCCAGTAGGGAAGGAGGGTAAAACCAGTTATTTATTTGTTCATGAGTGGGTAAGAATAAATGGATGCTGATAAAGTATTCAAAGTATGAGTAGATAACTCTTCAGAGATGCTTGTGTGTAAAAGAGATCAAATACAGATCAACGAGAGAAGCCTGGAGGGGAATGTACATCAAGGAAAGGCTTTTGAGATGACAAATACTTGAGACTATCTCAATGCTGCTGGAAGGAGAGCAAAAATACTCATTCATTTACTGCATAACTGTTTCAAATGGCAAGAAAGATCACTATAGTAGCAGTGAGAGGAACTAGGGTAAAGGAGTACAGGAATGGAAGTAGGGAACTCTAGTTAGAGGAGAATGGCAACAGCCCAGGTGATGATGATGGAGTAGATTAAAGGCAGTGGAAGTAGAGATGAGACAGAACTCAAAGAATTTACAGTACTAAGTCTTTGGTTTCCTTTCATAAGACAACTACCTTCTTACCCTGCTAAATTCTCTCCCAAGCCCCTTTAATTTTCACCTCTGATCTCCTTTAGCTCTTCCCACTTGAACTCTTCAGACTCTCCTATAGCCCCTCATATGCACCTCAAGCCCCTCTAAGTTCCAGATCCTTCCCTCTGGAAGCTAAGAGGTGGTGTTAGGGACCCGGGACTCAGAGTCAGACAAATCCCAAACAGCTGTGTGACCTTTGGCACGTCTCACTCTCGCTGATCCTCAGTCTCCTTATCTTAAGAGGGTTCAGTGGGTGATCCGACTGTGACACTATTAGTCTTTGATGCCCTCCTCCCATCCCCAATCGCCTTTCCTTGCAGTCAAGGGCCTAAGCTACCACCAGCCTGGGAACTCCAGCTCTGAGCCAGGCCTCAGCTATCTTAATATGTGACCTTGAGCAAGTCAAGTCCCTTCTCTAGAAGGCGTTTTCCCATTTCGACAATGAGGACAGGTGTCTCTGAGCTGCCTGCCTTAGGGCTGTCATAAGAGTCCACCTTAGCGTTTGGAGAACCAAAGCAGACAAACGTGGAACGAGCCAGGGCTTTGCAGGGACTCCCGGCTCTGACACCAACTAGCTGTGTGATCTTGGGCAAGTGACCTAGCCTCGCGGAGCCTGGCTACATCATTTGAAGAGCGGGGACAGTACTAGTGCCCACCTCACAGGGCTGTCCTAAGGCCCAGCAGCCCGGGCCGCCCCTCCTCCCGCCTCCTGCTCGCCTCCAGCCAACCCGGGCCCGCACCTGCGCAGCTGCTGGATCTTGTCGCGGTAGCGGTCGTAGAAAGGGTTGGCCTGGAGCTCGGCCTCGGCCCCGACCCCGCTGCCGTCGGCGCCCCCCTCGGGCCGGCCCGAGCCGCGGCGCACTGGGAACACGCGCAGCTGCGCGGGTGACACGAGCCCCAGGCCGAGGGCGCGGCTGCGCACCGCGCACAGGCCCCGGTAGAGACCGGCCACCTGCAGGACCGCCGGTCCCGCGCCACCCGCAGCCGCCACCACCACAGCAGCCATGGCCGCCCCCGCCTCCTGCTCCTCCTCAGGAGCGTCGGCCTCGGCCCGCGGCCCGCGCGCCCGTTCCATCCCGCTCCGAGTGCGCCGCGCCCGCGCTCCGGCACCGAGGTTCCGCGCGCCCAAGGTTCCGGGCGCGGGATAGCGGCAAGGCGGGGAGGGGAGAAGGGGGCGCGCCGCTCTAGCCCCGGCACTGCGCGCTCTCGCCGCCGCCCTGTGTATGCCACGGCCCGCCTCCTCCGGGGAGGCTGCCCAAATTCAACGCCCTTCCTCCCTCTGGGACCAGCAGCCTCTGCGCGCCAAGTCCGTTCTCTAAAGCCAGCGGACCTCCAGGTCCTCGCGGTGCTTGTCCCTGGCACTCGCTGCAGTGCAAGGTACTCGCTGTAGTAGTCCGTCCTTCAGCATCGAAGGTCCTTTCATCAACTATAATCACAGTAGCAAGCTTCCCTTTACTGAGGTTGCTATGTGCAGGACACTGAGCGGCTTCATACTCTGTGTGGCAGGTATTATCCTCATCTAACAAATCAGGAAACTGAGGCCGAGAGTAATTACGTGACTTGTTCAAGTTCTACCCGAGAGCTGAGCTCTTTTCAAGATGACAGCTGCCTCCCAAGCCTCCTTTGCCTCTGCTTCCTGACATCCTCCTTGAACTCCAGCCACACTGACCTATTCTCTCCCAAAGAAACGCCAGGATTACTCCTTGAAGAGTCCTTATTCAGGCCCTTTTTGACCCCTGGAATCCTCTCTCCTTCCATTCTCTCAACCCAAATGCCACAATCTTCCTTACCGTCTGAACCAGGTGTGAGCTCCTGGGGTCAGGGACAGTGACATCAACATCTCTGTGTCCCACCTGCTCACAGAACAGGGCCAGTCCTGGAGTGGGCTCTCTGGGACAGTACTCATCATCAGTTCCTTCTTGTCTGGGTTTTGTCTGATTGAAGCCCCTCCTGGGACAGGGGCAGAGCCTTCAACTCTGCTCAATCCAACCTATGCTCATGGAGATCAGCCCTCGGCCCTGCCCTGTGCGAGGAACAGTGTAGTGGAAGATGAATAAGTCCTTCAAGTATGCTAGCCCATACCTGGCTCACACTCCTCACACTTGCTCTTTTCTCTGTGGATCTGCATGTGGCTGCCTCCTCATCATCTAAGGGCTCAGTTCACATGTAAGCACCTCCAAGGGACCTAAATGACAACCCCCCCCCATCTCTTTATAGTCTTTATCCCATTTCTCTATTGCATTCTCTTTATAGCAGTTATCATTATCTGAAGTTCTTAGATCCTTGTTTATATTAATTCATTGAGCTTACATTCTAGTGGAGTGAAACAGACAATAAATATATAATGTTAGGTGATGCTACATGCTATGCAGAAAAACAGCAGGCTAAGAGAGATAGAGATAAGGGGACACTTGAGCAGAGACCTGAAGGTAATGTGGGAATGCTGGGAGAAGAGCCTTCCAGGTAGGGGGAACAGCAAGTGCAAAGGCCCTGATGAGGAGGTTATTGAGTCTGAATGAGTGAGGGCACAGCAGTAGAAATGAGACCAAGAAGGTATAGGGAGGGTTAGTTAGATTGCTCAGGCCTTGGTTAAGGACTTTGATTTTAAATCGAATGAGATCGGAAGTTACTATATGTTTTAAGCAGCGGAGTAACATGATCTACTTTTTAAAATGATCATGCTGGCTGCTGGTGGAATTGAGGGTATGTGGAAGCAAGGATGGAAACTCTCCCAAGGGTGACCAATTTGTCCCAGTTTGCCTAGGACTTTCTCGGCTCTAGCATTGAAAGCCCCATGTCCTGAGAACCACCCCCCTCCAAGTCCTGGGCAAACCAGGATGTTGGTCACCCTACAGGGAGAACAGTGATCCAAGTGAGAGATGGTGGTACTTGGACTAAAGTGATAGTGATAAAAAAAAGTGGCCAGATTTTGGTTATATTTTGAAATAAAAGCCTAAAGATGTTGCTGATGGAGTCAGTGTGGGTGTGATAGAATGAAAGGAGTCAAGGATGACTTGCAGCTTTTTGGCCTGAACAACTCGAAGGACAGAGATGCTACTTATGAAGAGGAGGAAGGCTGTAGGTAGAGTAGACTTTGGAGGATGGATAATGAGTTTGGTTTTGGACATGTTGGTTTGGGATAATTTAACAGACTGGCAAGGAGGGATGTCAACCAGGTATTTGGGTATGAGTCTAAGTTCGGAGGAGCATTCCAGGCTGGAGAGATACAGTTGCGTGCTGTCGGTGAATAGTGATATTTAAAGCCAGGGGTCTGGGTGAGATAACTGATGGAATGAATGTAGATAGAGCACTAAGAACTGAGCCCTAGACATGCCTACATTTAGAGATTAGGGGAAAAGGGAGAAACCAGCAAAGGAGACTGGAAAGTAGGGGCCAGTGATATAGGAGGAGAACAAGGGTAAGTGGACCCTGGAGAGAATTCTGTGCTAAATAGTTCTCTAAGTCACACACTGGAGGACTGTAAAGAGGGGAGTCATTAAAATGGTGCTAAGAAGCTGAGCTACAAGCAGTGGTGCAAACTACTGGGAAGGCTGACTTAAGCTTAATTAGGGAAGGGCTTTCTAACTGAGCTGCTCATAAATGCATCAAGCTGCCTCAGGAGGTGGTGAGCAAGTTCCTGACTCGAGTCCTGAGTCCAGGGAGATTAGTTGCTGTATAGGGAAAAATCTACCCCCAGGAGTCAAACATGGTCCTGATGGTGGGACCAGATGGTGGGAGATGAACTAGACAACTCTCAAAGTTCCTTCAAATTGGAGATGATATGATTCTGGGCAGTCTGTCACAGAGTAGCGGGGCTGAGCTGAGTCTTGAAGGATGAGCAGGTGTTCAGTGGTGGAAAAGCGGGCAGGGGCACTCCTGGGTGAAGGAGCAGCCTGAGCACACCTCCAGAGATGTGTGCTCATGCTGACTAGGCAGAAGGGAAAAGTGTGTGGAGGACGAGTAGGGAAGTAAGGCTGGAAGTAGATGCAGGCCAGATGGTGGGGAGCCCCACAGGGCCTGGTGCCTGGGAAACACTTGTCAGCACTTGAAGGAAGGTAACTAAATAAAAGACAGATTGTTGGAGCCAAAGAAGGAGGTATTGACCACTTGGTTCCCTTGAGGAGGTTTCTTCCTACCAACTTGGTTAGATACTTTTTGAGAACAGGGCTGCCCAATGCTGTGTGTTCCTTGTTACATTCCTCACTGGGGACAGGTATCCCAACAACTGTTCCCTAAAGACCAGCAACATCAATAAGTCCCTGAAGGACGATGGCCCTTTGCTGGGGTCTGCTCTGTGGATTCACCATAAGGGGTAGGTGCAGACAATTCAATAGGTGAACCAGTCTCTGATGGAAGTAGTAGAGACATTCTACCCAAAAAATGCCACTGGATGAAGTCCCCTCCTTCCATTAACCCAGGACCACTTCACAAGCACTGCCCCTAGAATGTCCAGTTCTCAGAATCCAGTGACCTCTCCTTTAGAGAACAAAGGGCCTGGGCATTCTGGAGACTCTGATTGGCTGGGCAGATGGGTGGGTGAGTTCCTTCTCCCCAGATCCATCGGCCAGGTACCAAAGCTCAACCGTATGGATTCCCAACAGGAGGACCTGCGCTTCCCTGGGAGTAAGTGCTCCTCCAGTCCCTGTCACTGGACTTGCGCCTTAGGGCTTGGGGACAAACACTCAGGGAAGGCCCCTTGCATGGATGGGACAGTGCCTGGCTGCCTGGAGGAGAGCTAAGCAGTTAGGAGATAGTCTGCTCTAGAAAACTAAGAATTATTTTAAGGCAAAGACCACGCTCTGATCAACCAGAGAAGATACTATCAATAGCCCAGGACCATCACAGCTGAATGGAATGGGATGGGACATTGGTGTCTCTGTCAACTGATGAACTTTCACTTTTTTTTTTTTTTTTTTTGAGATGAAGTTTTGCTCTGTTGCCCAGGCTGGAGTGCAGTGGCTCAATCTAGGCTTACTGCAACCTCCACCTCCTGGATTCAAGTGATTCTCCTGCCTCAGCCTCCGAAGTAGCTGGGACTGCAGGCGTGCACCACCACACCTGGCTAATTTTAAAATTTTTAGTAGAGACGGGGTTTCACCATGTTGGCCAGGCTGGACTTGAACTCCTGACCTCAAGTGATCTGCCCGCCTGGGCCTCACAAAGTGCTGGTGAACTTTTGCTTCTTGATGGACTTGCTCATAGTGAAACTTCTCAGTCTGATGGATTGGATGGGTCCTGGGTTAGGAATCAGAGGCTTGACTGAGCCTGGGCAGCACATGCCTCCTCTAGACCTAGCTTTTCTGATCTGTAAAGAGTTAAAGGTGGTGCTTAAGCTCCCCGGAAATCTAGCTTTGACTGAATAAGAGAATGATGAGGCAAGTCAATGAAGGAGGGAAGGAACGGTGAGAGTAGTTAAGTGGATGGAGTGATTGACGCATGGTTAAGTGAAAGAGGAATGAGAAACAGCTCAGGCCCCAAGCTACAGCTATCAGCCAGCATGCCTCTTTTTCTTTCTTGCTGCCTTAGTGTGGATCTCATTGTACTTTGGATTCCTGGGGCTGTGTTCTGTGGCAACTGGAGGGTGCATTATCTTTCTGCACTGGAGGAAGAACTTGAGGCGGCAAGAGCGTGCCCAGCAGTGGGTGGAGGTGATGAGAGCTGCCACATTCACCTACAGCCCACTGTTGTACTGGATTAACAAGCGACGGCGCTACGGCATGAATGCAGCCATCAACACGGGCCCTCCCCCTGCTGTCACCAAGACTGAGACTGAGGTCCAGAATCCAGATGTTCCGTGGGAGTTGGACATCCCCGAAGGCAGGAGCTACGCTGACCAAGACAGCAACCCCAAGGTGGAAAGCCCTGCTCCCTTGCAACCTGCACTGCAGCTGGCTCCACAGCAGCCCCAGGCCAGCTCCCCATTCCCACTTCCCATCTTTCAGGAGGTGCCCTTTGCCCCACCCTTGTGCAACCTACCCCCCGTGCTGAACCACTCTGTCTCCTATCCTTTGGCCACCTGTCCTGAAAGGAATGTTCTCTTCCATTCCCTCCCGAATCTGGCCCAGGAAGACCATAGCTTCAATGCCAAGCCTTTTGCTTCAGAATTGTAGCCTCCTCTCACTGAGGGTAGGAGCTGCAGGAATCAGGTGCAGAGTAGGAAATGGAACTAACCTCAGGAAGGCGGTATTGACAGAGGTCAGGACCCATCTGGATGTCATGCTATGAAATATTAAAAAAAAAAAAGTCCAAGGCTCCCTCGTTTCTCACTTGCTGTTAGGAAGGCAATGTCCTTCCTGTCTGATGGGGTCACTTTGCAAACCAAATTGGTTGCTGAGTCTCACCAATATGAACTGGCACTGGAGGTTGGCTGTGGGGAGACACACTGAACCAGTACTTGTGGATGGACTCAATATCCTTCTGTTCAGTATTTAAAACAAAAATGTGTGCCAGGCCCTGGCCTAGGTACCCCAAGGCGCTGGTGTTCTGTGGGATGTGAAGCACAGCTGCCACAAGAGTGATAGCTGCTGAGGGTACGTGAGCTATGTTGATTTACAGTGGCTATGTCACAGGCAAAACGAGTCATCACGAGCCCTGTGAGCCACACTGCACTATGGGCTGAAATGCATTCTTTGTTATTATCTATGATGTATGTAGCTCTTATGTGGTTGCCTCTTTACATTATTTCTAATAATTCACAACAACACTGACAAATGGATATCATGATCCTCCTCTTATGGATGAAGAGACAGGTTCCAAGGGCATATGCCATACCTTTCTTAGTTGCAGAGCCAGTTCTCAAGTCTGCATCTGCCTTGCGTCAGAGTTACTGGTATGAAAGTTATTGATCATCAATTGCTTGGCATCAAAGGTACTGATCTTCCCACCATACGCCATAGTGCCCCTTCCCTAATGATATGTCGTGTTAGAAAACACTTGGTGAATGCTTTGGATTGTATGTAGGGTGTCATTAAGTTGGTCCATGAATTGGCTTGGAGGAAGGGCTGGTCAGTGAACTGCCTAAAATTATACGTAGACATATATCCATAGTTTTTACCTTTCCTACAGAAATCCATGTCCCCCTCCCAAAAGTTAAGATCCACCACATGGGAATATTAATAATTTTTGTACTTCTGGAAATGGTTCTAAAAGGTGAGACAAAGATAATACTGCCCATTTGGCTCCAGTTTGAGGTAAGAAAGCCCAGCTCTGTCACAGGATATGTGTTTCTCCCTTTCCTTTTGGAAATGAACAAATCCTCTCATTATATTTGTAAATAACAAAAGCTTTATGTATAGTCATTTACATAATGACTGAGGGGGAAGGTCACCAGATTCTGTGTTGGGGGGAGGGGAGGAGGTATCCAGAATCTAGCAAACATGTAGAGTTATTTTTTTTCTGTGTGTGAAAAAGTTTTAGCTTGTGTATGACCCCTCTTTAGCAATGGATTTTAAGCTTTTTTTTTTTTTTTTTTAAGGTGGTGGAACATTTATGGCAAACATGCTTTTATATTGACTCTCAAAAAATAAAACAGGCCTAAGTGGAGCATCTCGGGTAGACACAGGGGCAGGGCTCACTCCTGCCTCCCCTCACCCCTCCCATCCTCTGGATGCATAAAGCCTGAACCCTGCAGCCTTTGCTTCTTCAGGCCAAATATTGCAGTCCTTAAGGCAGATTCTTAATTACTTTGGGCCCATCATGTGTTACTCCTTGCTTTCAAAAGGTATAAGGCATCCATAAAAATAGAAATCAAAGCAGATTTTTTTTTTTTTCCCTTAGAAATCGCAGGGGAGTGAGAGAGGCTTTAGTCAGACACATTGAGAGAAAAAGAAATTTTTTTATTTAGCTAAATTAAAATGGCTGTGTTACTTATATGAAATATGCAAAGCTCAAATCAAGTCATGGAAACCCTGAATTCTCCCTAAACAGAACCAAAATTGCTTATACATTACCAAAATAGCTTCACTAATACAAAGTAGATTTAAATTTCTTAATATGAGAAAACAACAAGGTAGGTTAGGTTCGTATAACAAACAATACACGCTCTATAAAGTCTCAGGAATACCCAAATGTGTTCTGGTTTGGATATGAAAGAGGGACCACTTCTAGCTAGTGTTGGTAAGCAAGCCAATGAGGTGTGCAGCAAACAAAACCTGTCACTAAAAACAACTCAACAGGCCATTATGAGTATGAGCCCATCACAGCCAAAATCCTCAACTGTGACCGGCAGGGCCAGCAAGCGGGGGTGTTGAAGGGGTTATGAACAGCAACCATAAAGAAAGGAATCTCCAACAGAAGAGACAATGGCCAGCAGTAGGTGAAGGGAACCCACTCTTCAGCTCTGTTGCATCATACACATTCCTGAGGGTCAGGCACCTCTCTGCCTTTTAGATGACACCACAGTCATCTTGAAGTCAGGTTTTCTCTTCTTTTGGTTCTTCTTTTTATATGCTACCTTTTTGCCTCTCTGATTTATGGGGAGGCTCTTTTAGTAAACATTATACAAGATAGTACAAGGCAAAAGAAAACAAGGACCAAGAAGCAGTGCTTTGAGTAACTTAGGAAAGCAGCAGTAGGAGCTGCCAGACTGAAAAGGTAAAAGGATTTAAAACCAAAACCAAAACCAAACTCACCATCCAATCTTCCTCTCAGAGATGAGATATGGCTGGTGAGGCTTGACTACAGCTAAATACAAGTTACAGGCTCAGTAAGTTAAGACAACATACTAATAAAAGTCCCAAATTCACACTAAATAATAGGCTTATGGGATGCTTAAGCCAGTGAGTCTGCTCAACTCAGAAGAAAGGAGTTCAAGATACCCTACTTTTGCCTGGAAGATATGGTACTTTCTCAGGCAGGATGACAAAAATATTCATAGATCTGAGAATGCAGTATAAACACCTCTGTCAAACTTGGTAGGGGGACAGGATGGTATTATATACTGGCTCAGGGGTGATACTAGTCAGACAAGCACAAGGTAGGAAGAACAGAAGATAAACCAAAAAACAAAATGGATTTCTCCACGTATAGCTATCTGATGCAAGGGAAAAGTACACACAACAAAGAGTTAAGGTGTCTTCAAAGTATCTGCCTATGAATAAGAATTTGAAACTAAAAAGGACAAGCTACATTACCCTCAAGTATATTTCATATAAATCAGTTCTCAAAAAAATACCTTCCAGGTACAGACATACTATTTATGGTACAGTATGTACAAATATAGCAGTATAATTCAATTTATTGCTAGAATTTTATTTGGTTGTTAGAAAATCTGTAAGGGTGTATATATATTAAAAAAAGGTGTGCGGTGAGAGTGGATGAAAGGCAGCCAGAAGGGTGAGAGTTATTTTCAAGTTACCTAAAGTGCCAGGCTAATTTGTTTTAACCTTTCCAAGAAAGTGAAACTGAGCATAAGCTATAATGAGATAAGGGGACACATTCATGGGAAAAGACTTCATCTTGCTTTAACTAAATTTTAATACTTCTAGAAAAAAAATTTAAGGTTAGTCAATACCAAGCTAAACATCATGTGAAGAAAAAAAACAGCCCTTAAATGTTTAAGGGTACCGGACTGTATCCATGGCTGAAGGGCAACCTGAACAAAGTTAAAAAGGAAATGATCTCCACTAAAGAAGTCTGTGGCATGAAAGCTTTCTCTACTTTCTCCCTGACTTGGCCTATACCAAAGTTAAGTTTTTGTAGTTTTTTTTTCCTTTCGAGTTGTTGCCCAAAGACTGCTTCTAAGAACAACATAGCAATTCTAGACTCAACATACAAGAGACATGGAGGTATTATTCCTTTCAATCTAGGGATCTTTCATGCCAGGTCCGCAGAAGCATTTAAAGGAAGTATTATACTTGCTTGTATTAGATTTGAAAAACTTGCTACCACCATGTGAAGGCCCCAGCTCCAGGCCTGCCCTGCTATACTTTGACATCCTTTGGATAGAAAGCCTCTAGCTACTTCTGAGCTGGTAACTGTAAGGAAACTGAGTATTATTTCACATGTTTCATCTCACAACCTTTTTGGCTTTAGCCATCCCCCAGGGAAACACATTAGGCTCTTGGTTAGCCTCTAGGTAAAATCTCAAGGGGTATGGTTTTCTGGGTCAAAATTAGAAGCACAGCTCTCTTCTAAAGCTCTGGGTGGTCGGTGTGAGAGAGTGGTTGGGGGAATTTAGCCCTGCCATTCAGAATGGAGATGGTACTGGTGGTGGGAGCCAGCTACGGCTTTAAGACAGACTTAAGTGGGTGGGCGGGGAGGGCAATCTAGCTCACTCAGCGGAGAAAATGGAGCTCCCCAATGGATAACTTTTTATGCTCATCAACCCTGAAATAGTACTAAAAATGAGAAAAATCCCCAAGACTTATCTGATTCCCAGGTTGGGATTAGCTGAGGGAACAGGAACAAAGAACCAGAATCCTACTTCCATGAGCCATGCCTGGAGTCAGTACTGTCTCCAGTGTCTACTCCCTGAAATCGGTTCCTCCAGCTACCAGGACAAACCCCCTGGCAGCGCCTGGGCCTTTGAGGGATGCCTTATGGAGACATGGATGCAGTTTCAGCTGCCACCCACACCAGATCAACAATTTTTAATAAGTCATTTGTTCACATCCTGTTCAAAACCATTCTTCCTACTTTCCACACAATATGCACAATACTTTCTTTCATTTAAATATTTACAAACAGAAAAGGCCTATCTTTTAAAGAAAAGACATTTTCTGAGTCTCTATAAAGTGCAGCTAATTTAAGGCAAATTTAAGTGAAATATAAAAGGTGGCTTATTCTCTCTCTATATACATTTCCCAGCTTTAAAAGATAAGGTCTCCTCCCCTCAAAAAAAGGAAAGAGAAAAAAAGAGGGCTTTATTTTTTTTTCTGGCAACTTTAAAATGTGAGATCTTACTGGTTTTAGGAAATCATAGATTTCTGAACATCATAAGTAAAATGGTCTTCTTCTTTAAAAAAATAACTTTTATATAGCTTCTTCAAACGAGTTAAAAGGTGGCAAAGTATCTGCTACAGTAGTTTGGAGGACTAGAGGACCGATGGGTAAGTAAGGGTTGTTTTGTTGTTAGGTAAACAGATATTAGGCAGTCCATTTCTAAAATATGCCGGATGAGGCTAGATACCTAAAGCTACCCTTAGCTCCAGGAATGAGTATCTTCCATCTCCATCGGAATCAAATGCTCTCAAGCTCTCTGGTTCTGGCATAGCAGAACCTAGGGAGGTCCAGATTTCCTGGTAGGTCAGCTTCCCATCCACGTCCTGGCCAGTCTTGCGGAATAAATCCTGAAGATCTGTCAAAAATGAATTACAAAAAATGTATATGTCTAAACATACAGCTAAATTTAGTTAAAAGTAGTCTCAACTGAATTTAAAACACTAAAAGAAAAGCTACTCCACAAATTTTGTTTCCAAATGGTAAAGTTTAGGATTTCACTAAATCAGGAAGACTAATTTTTGATCCCTTAAGATAAAAAAAAGAAAAAAAAAAAGGCTAGGTGCAGTGGCTTACGCCTATAATCCCAAAACTCTGGGAGGCCGAGGCAGGAGGATTGCTTGAGGCCAAGAAGTTGAGACCAGCCTAGGCAACACAGTGAGACACTGCCAAAGTAAAAGCAGTGACAGATAATCGCAGGAGAATGAATGGTCTCATCTTCTCTCTGTCCAGCATCTTCCCTTTAGATTTTCCCGAATTTATTCTTATGTTGAAGGGGTGAAAAGGAATGCAGAGGCCTAATGAGTTATGTGATAGGAGCTAGCTCATAAAACAGACTGTGGCATATTGTGAGATTTCTTGTTGGATGGCTGAGTGGAGACTGGAGGAATGACTTGGAAGCCCATAAAACAATCCCAAACACTCATAGCTTTCTCAGTTTTGACAGGAAATCCAAAGCTCAAAGAGGAAAGTAACTTGCCTACGGTCATGTAACTCTTAAGTGGAACAGAATACAAATTTCTTTTTTTTTTTTTTGAAGCTGAAGTCTCGCTCTGTCGCCCAGGCTGGAGTGCAGTGGCACGATCTTGGTTCACTGCAACCTCTGCCTCCCGGGTTCAAGCGATTCTTGTGCTTTAGCCTCCTGAGTAGCTGGGATGACAGGCGCTCGCCACCACGCCCAGCTAATTTTTTTGTATGTTTAGTAGAGATGGGGTTTCACCATGTTGGCCAGGCTGGTCTTGAACTCCTGACCTCAGGTGATTCGCCCACCTCGGCCTCCCAGAGTGCTGGGATTACAGGCATGAACCAACACGCCTGGCTTTTTTTTTTTTTTTTTTTGGTGGAGTCTCACTCTGTCACCCAGGCTAGAGTGCAGTGGTGTGATCTTGGCTCACTGCAACCTCTGCCTCCTAGGTTCAAGCTATTCTCCTGCCTCAGACTCCTTAGTAGCTGGGATAACAGGTGTGCACCACCAGGCCTGGCTAATTTTTGTATTTTTAGTAGAGATGGGGTTTCACCATGTTGGCCAGGTCTCTAACTCCTGGCCTCAAATGATCTGCCCACCTCAGCCTCCCCAAAGTGCTAGGCCACCACACCTGGCCTAGAATACAAATTTCTTATTACCTAGTCCAGTGCTCTTTCTACTATGTGACACTTGTCTCTCTGGATCCAGAAATTAAGCAGCTCAAGAACCAGTGACTCAAAAGTGTAATAAGATATCATGTCATAATCACTAGGATGGCTATAATAAAAAAAGACAGGCCTTACCAAGCGTTAGGGAGGATGTGGAGAAAGTGGATTGAACCCTCATACATTACTGATGGGAATGTAACATGGTACAGCCACTCTGGAAAAGTGTAGGAGTTCCTCAAAAAGTTAGGACTATCATATGACCCATTAATTCCATTCCTAGGTATATACTCAAGGGAAATGAAAACATATGTTTACATAAAAACTTGCACATGAATGTTCATGGCAGCATTATTCTTAATAGCCCAAAAGTGAGAACAATCGAAATGTCCATCAACGGATGAACAGACCAAAATGTGTTAGGTCAACAGAATGGAATATTATTCAGCCATAAAAAGGAATGAAGTACTGGTATATGCTCCAACATGAATAGACCATAAAAACATTATGCTAAGTGAAAGAATCATATCGAAAGAAAAAGCACACACAAGGCCACATACTGTATGATTCCATTTATGTGAAACACCCCAAATAGGCAAATCCATAGAGATAGTGGTTAAGAGACTAGTGGTTGCTGGAGACTGGCAGGAGAGGGGACTGGGAGTGACTGTTTAATGGGTACAGAGATTCTGTGAGGGGTGATGAAAATGTTCTGGAATTAGACAGTGGTGATGGTTGCATGACCTTGTGAATATACTAAAAAACACTAGATTAAATGCATTTTAAAAAGGTGAATGTTATGGTATGTGAATTGTATTTCAATAAAAAAGAAGAACCAGAGAAATTATCTCTCCAAAGTGCAGGCTGTCTACTTTTTAAAAATCAGTAGAAAGGAAAAGAGCAATATTACCAGTTGATCTGTATCTTTTTTTATTTCAATGGCAATATTGAGCCAAAATGATTAGAGAATGTCTATCAATAGTTTCTTCTGGTATTTTCTCAAGGGCCTCATCATAAACACTTAGGAAGGTCGGTTATATACATAACTTTTTTTTTTTTTTTTTTTTGAGACAGGGTCTTACTCTGTCACCCAGGCTAGAGTGCAGTGGCATGATCACAGCTCATTGTAGCCTCAAACTTTCAGGCTCGGGCTATTCTCCTGAGTAGCTGGGATTACAGGGTGTGCGCTACCACGCCTGGCTAATTTTTGTATTTTTTGTAGAGATGGGATTTCACTGTGTTGCCCAGGCTGGTCTCGAACTCCTGAGCTCAAGCCATCTGCCCGCCTTGGCCTCCCAAAATGCTGGGATTACAGGCATGAGCCACTGCACCTGGCCGTATATACATAACATTTAAAAAATACTTGTGTCTCCATAATCAAATAGAAGATTTAATCTCTAATACCAAAGAAGGTCAATGAGCTTTATGTTTCTTTAAAAATCTTCCCAAATTCCTTTAATTTCATCATTTATTCCACACCATACCTAGGTAAAATAGGCCTCTTGATGTTTGGGATTCAGGAAGAATAAAAATAGCTTGAAGGGAGGGAAAACAGTTGCAGTGCAAGGTCCAGTCCATCAAGGAGCTCCCATAAACAAGCTTCTGAATAGGGCCCTACTCTCACTCCTACAATAGGTGCAGCAATGCAGCTAATAAAATGTCAAAAGCTCTCTGAAAGGCAGGAAAGCAGTGGGACACTTGTTCCCAATGCCTTACACCAAGTGGCTAGCTGAAGAATCCTGTTTTTCTTTTTTTTTTTTTTTTGAGACGGAGTCTCGCTCTGTCGCCCAGGCTGGAGTGCAGTGGCGCGATCTCGGCTCACTGCAAGCTCTGCCTCCCGAGTTCACGCCATTCTCCTGCCTCAGCCTCTCCGAGTAGCTGGGACTACAAGCGCCCACCACCACGCCCGGCTAATTTTTTTTTTTTGTATTTTTAGTAGAGACGGGGTTTCACCGTGGTCTTGATCTCCTGACCTCGTGATCCGCCCGCCTCGGCCTCCCAAAGTGCTGGGATTACAAGCGTGGGCCACCGCGCCCGGCCTTTTCTTTTTTTTTGTGGCATGAGTTTATACAACATGCTACACTACGCACTTGGTAGCAGTATTCAAATAAAAATATGATTTCTGCCTCAGGTCATTCCAAAAGTGTAGTCGTCCAAAAGTATTTAAGGCCTATACTGAGGACTGAAGCACGAATGTTAAGACTGCTATTCCTTAATCTGACCTAATAGCTTCCCCCATTCATTCTCATCAAATATTGATGTAACAATGGAAAGTGGCAGGAAGCTTGTGTTCCCATTAAACACAACACTTTCCCTCCTCCCCACAAAACAGAAAAAAAGTCAGGAACAGGGAAGAAAATTTAAATCACATTTAAATGGTGATATAAAAATTTAAGTCTTCTATGCTTTAAGCATTTAATTGCAATGTGTAGGTAACTCATTCATTTATTTAACAAATATTCAGGAGTACCAGGTACTGTGCTAGGGGCTGAGAGTAAACAAGACGTAGTCCTTACCCGTAGGAAGTTATATTTTGTATCTCCCCAGGAAATTCCAACAGAGTGACATGTACTAAACAGGGGCAAACAAAATTTAAGAGCACACAGGAGGAGCCTAATCCAGTCATGGGAGGTAAGGAAATGTTCCTGGTAGAATGGTATCTAGGCTAAAGAGAAGAGCCAGAGGAAGGTGGGGTGGACAGAAGCAAGTGATTTGCCAGGCAGCCAGCTAATACAAAATCAGGAGGCACTAAACATCACCATGAGGGATAGAACATGCCCTGCTGAAGCAATGCAAACACATTTTTCTGTGAATCATATCCTTTGTACTAATATTTTGCTGATTTTCAGTAAAAGGGCCCTTCATTTTTGGAGGGCCCTGACAAACAGGGTCAACTTTTACTTTATTTTACTAATCTCGTGGTATTGTATTTGCTTTTATGCCTTCTCCATTACACTGTAATATCCTTGAAGAAAGAAAATGAGACCATATCTTATACTGTATTCTTATTGCTTAGCACTAGGTTTAATGAGGCACTCAGTGAATGAAGACCCTAAAAAACATTAACAGAAAGACAATATAGTACACTGGTTAAAAGTGCAAGCTTTGGCCAGGTGAGTTGGTTTGTGCTTGTAATCCCAGCACTTCAGTAGGCGGATCACTTGAGGTCAGGAGTTCAAGACCAGCCTGGCCAACATGGTGAAACCCTATCTTTACTAAAAATACAAAAAATTAGCCGGGCATGGTGGCACACACCTGTCGTCCCAGCTACTTGGGAGGCTGAGGCATGAGAATTCCTTAACCCTGGGAGGCAGAGGTTGCAGTGAGCCCAGATTGTGCCACTGTACTCCAGCCTGGGGGTCTAAAAAAAAAAGTACAAGCTTTGGCATCAGACTGTCTTGGTTTGCATTCTGTTTCAACCAA
This sequence comes from Symphalangus syndactylus, assembly GCF_028878055.3. Taxonomy (NCBI): domain Eukaryota; kingdom Metazoa; phylum Chordata; class Mammalia; order Primates; family Hylobatidae; genus Symphalangus; species Symphalangus syndactylus. The sequence goes on along the minus strand of NC_072441.2, from coordinate 131,050,147 downwards.
TTATTTGCTGTGTGGACTTAGGCAGTTTCCCTATCAGTAAAATGGGTATAATACATAAATACTTATGTTCATGGGATGGTTATCAGGATTATACGACATAATGCATATCAAGTAACTGGCACTTGATATCTGCTCAATAAATGTTAGATCATATATATTTTTGACAAGTGAAAATAAACATTAAAAAGTTATTACTTTGAACATTCCCATTACTACCCCGTGGTATAAAAATTTACCTTCAGTGCTAGAAACTCCTGGTAGGGAGATAGGTCTTAGTTGGGCAGCTTTCTCAACTGGGTCTCCAAGAAACTGTGAAAATTTTGGCAATGCTGATGGCTTTGATGTGAAACTCTCTACTTGCTCTGTAACAAATACATATGGTTTTATTTAGTATTATTGAATCTAACACCAAATTAAACTAGCATCGAAGGTCATCTTTTAGGAAAATTGGATATACAATTAATTTAGAGAAACATTTGAAGATTAAGTAGCATAGTGACGATGTGAAGTTAAAGGCTTGGATTGAGACATATTTGCGGGCAAGGGAACACCAACCAGTATTACATTACATTAAGGTTTGCAGCAGCAGTCCCATTAGAAGATCTTACAGTACAAGCTAGCATTAAACATGTTTAGATGGTAAAAGCTTAAGCTATCAAGTGACAAGAACATAGTGGCTGGATATCAAAGATCTTGACATCCTGGGAGATGTGCTTTAAACCCAGTCTAGGGGTATGGCCACCCGCTAAGCTGGTGCTAAGAGTGCAACCATAAGATGATGTAGCACAATGTTAGGACAAGGCATCCCACCACAGTTCTGTCTCCTACCTAAAGGAGAATTCAAGAGAGCTTGTACTGCTTTTCTAAAATAGAAAAATACTTGTGTGGGGAAAGGGTCAAAGCTAACACAGTCCAGTGCCTTGGTTATGTCCTCACAGGGTCTAAATCAGTGGAGGCTAATGTATCTGCTAATATTGATTAGACAGGTCCATACCTAAAGCCAAAGACCCTTCCAACCCAAAGATCCCATCATTATTTTTGTTAACGATTTTCAGAAGGACGAATATTTATTTTTAAATACATGTTATGCACTTACAGAAAGGAAAAGACTCCCATAAACAACTTTTAGGGCTGGTTTAATATACGCTATGACAGTAACATTTTTGCCTATAATTGGATGCAGACAGCATGGAGAATTCTATTTCCAGCTAAATTACCGACTCTTCCCTTAATAGACTAGAGTACAAATCATGTACAAAATGGGCCTTTTCTAAATGAAAGCAAAGTGTATCAGCTTCATCTCGGTGCGTTCAGGCATCACTCGCTTGGTGCGATCAGTACTGCTGGAACACCTTCCCTGCTCCCCATGTGGGAGGCAAGCTGCTCAAGCCTCCATGAAATATTAAGAAGCCGGCTCTGCTCTCACCTTCATTGGTGGTCTCTGGAGGCCTGTTGCTCTCAGGTTTGTTTGTAAGAGCACTGATCAGCTGGAGTTTCTCTCTTAGCTTGGATACCTGAGAATTTGAACTATCTTCTCTCTGCCCAAAACAAAGATTACAGAAGGTTTAAGGTGGTAGTAAGACTTCATCTAATTGTCCACTGTATTCCCAGAGCCTGTTTAGCATGTAGTGTTTGACCCTCAGTAGGTTCCCTACAAAGACAATAAAAGAATGAATCAACATATACTGGTGATGTCTTTGGTCCTCAGCACTGGTAAGTATCTTGCTGGATTTGAGACCATTAAGGGAACATTATGCTACAGATGATCTGATTCACTGTGAACATTTGGCTGATGGGGAAAGGAATGCATGTGTCAGCAGTAAAGGAAATGTACCCTTGCTCAGGTGCCTATGCGACACCCATTTCCTAAATGAGCAGGATCTTGTTTCCTAGGAGCTATTTCACACTAACTAAATAACTTTCCGAAATATCTTGCTTCACCTTGTGACTAGACCACTTTAGGCAGAATTTCATGCTCTTACCACCTTACAAAAAGAAGCAACTGAACAAAAACAAGCCACAAGTTTTCCCCTGATCTTTCCTCTGTTTCTCCCTGGTGATGAGTCAACTGGTGGCAGAAACTGTTAGGACATAAAGAAGGAGTTGTAATATTTCTAATTCAAAGTCTTGCTTGATCTTTTAAAAAAGTTTTTCCCCCATACCCTGCCTTATTCCCAGGAGTATCAAGAGTGGCATAAACAAATGTATTTAATTATAAAAAGAGAGACACCTGGTTTCTATGAGGCTCGTTTCTAACTGCTTAGATGAGTGTGAAAGGTCTTGATCCTATGTTTAATTAGAATACCAACTCATTACACATTTATTCTATTAATTATTATGATTTACTTTTCTTGTATAAGTAATTATTATGTATTTACTTATCTTGCTGCTATCTTATTTCTACTCTAATAGTTACTGTACAGTAGTTCACTCAGTTTATTTAGGGAGCTAAAATATGAACATATGTAGTGAAAACTAGGTACTAAATGTTTGAAGAACTAATGGTAAGGAGAAATTGTATCTGGTTAGGATGTTTGGATGAGGTAGGACAAAGGAACTGATACCCTGGGATGACAGTTAAAAACAAAAAAGGCCTGAAAGTAAAGCCAAGATGAAATTTATGTACATGTGTGTACTAGTGTGTTCTGACATTTATTGTTAAAATGTGAACTGTGGCTGAAATTGCTACTACTTTCTAATAGAAACCACCTATTAGTTTTTTTGTGCTCAAAATTTACATCTGGCTCTTAAGTTTTTCTGTCTTCTCTAGGTGAGGTTTAAAAAAAATCTGCAGAAGCAGTTAGAAAACAGCAAAAGCTTAGCTTATGATGCATTAAAACCTTAATATATTGTGACTTTATCTAGATAATATAAAACTATTAAGGAAATAAAAATAAAGATGGAAAGCATTACATCAAAAGCTGCCTTTACTGTGTGGTTCCAGTTCAAGTTCATTTTCTCTGAACCTCAGATCTTCCAACTTCTCAAACATAATATGCATTTGAGATGGTAATTTAGTCACTTGGTCATAATCTTCTTGGCTTTTCCTTTATCTTAGCCCAGAGTTTAACATTCTAATCAGAGAATACTGTAATCACACTTTCTTTTCTAGAATATCAAAGCGTATCATAGATTGCTTGTCTTGACAGTATGTCTGGGAAGAACAAAAAAGGGGAAGGTACAAGGTGAAGGGAACTGGCTGGGGTTTAAATGGACTATGAATACATTGAGATTGCAATATAAAAATAGGAAATAAATTTTAGATTAGACACCATTTTTAGATTATCTATGCCTCTGTCCCCCATCATTAGTACAAATAACTTACTGTCTTAGCATAAAAGTCATTTCCTTAGGGAAGCCTTCTTGATCTTATCATATCCTGTATTTGTCCTTTATAATACTTATCATACTCATGATTCATGACCTGTTCAATTATGTGTTAACGATTTTCTGACTGACAGGACTTCGAGCTCCACCAGAATAGGGGTCACATGTCTGCCTTGCTCACTATGGTCCCCCCAGCTCCTATTAAAGTGTTTGGCACAGAGTAGGTGCCTAAAAAAGTATTCATTTATTCACTAATATACGAATTTACTAATTGCTTTGTTTCGAAGTTTCAGCACATGAGAACAAAAGTACACCCTTTGAAAAAGTAGCAGTAGATCAAAAGCACAGAGATGCTGCTGCATTTACTTTTACTTCAGGGTAAGCCTCCCATTATTTACCTTTATGCTTTGGATTTTTACTGTATCTGTTCTGTTGGTGACTTGATCCAAAGACTCTCTTTTCAGAGTGGCAGATCTATCACCCATCTTAAAGGGCAAAACAAAAACAAACAAACAAACAAAGGGAAGATTAAAGGTAAACATTAAAACTTGAACATCTAGCACTCTTAAACAAATTGGTCAAACTTATTTAAAAGATCTCAGAACACTCTCAACAGAAATTGCAGAGGAGTGGGAGATGGAAGGAGAGAGGGAGAAAGGCCAGAGAGACAAAGTTTCTAGCTGTTTCAGTCACAAACTTTAAGGCTTTGAAGAATAAAAGGTGGTAGAACTTTTGCTCAAAATACCATGCTGAGTATGATGCTGCTCTATGAAACATAGGACAGATGGATACTATTACCTATTTTCTCTGCTGGAGAAATATAAAGTAGGGGGAGAGGGCAGAGACAGTAAAGAGAGTTTAGGAGTGGTAAGTTTTCACAATAAGCCTTGAAAACTTTCAAGGCATAATACTCATCATCCAAAATTCTTAGCCAACCTAGTTTCGCTGAGTTCAAAAGGGCTTTGTAAAATAAAGCTCCTTTAATCTTCACAGCTTTGTAGTAAATTATACACCCCTGTAAAGCAGGAGGGGAACAGGTCTTCCCACTCCACCCTTCAAAGCCAAGTCCAGGCAACTTGCCAAGGCTCCACTGTGGCAGAGCCAGTTCAAATACTGCTTTCCATGAACCAGAGTTTGGCTTTATTTGTGGGCTTGCTTCCAGCTTTGGTGGTTACTTGAATTTATGGCACAATTTCCTGTATTTGGTTTCTATTTTTAAATATATGACTGTGTCTTTGCTATATGAAGTTTTTAAGGGTGGGGGCTGCAGTTATTAAAAAAAGAATCCATGTGGATCCCTGCACAAAGTTTATGTGAAACTGCACATTTCATTCACAACAATATGAAAACCAGTGACTTAGAAGGTCAGTTTCCTTACATGTAAAATGAGGAGGTGAACTCAACGACCTCTTAAGTTGGGGAGCTGATCTGACCTGATCTGTTTCCTGACATATGCAAAAAGTTCCCCTTAATATATAGACAGCAGGATAAATATGAAAGCCAAGTTCAGGCTTAAAGAAATGATAAAAGATTTTTGGTTACTATCATTTTCATGGCTCCCACCCCTAATAACTTAAAAAAGAAATGACCCAGAAGGCCCTTGGAAATACGTGCCAGCACTTCCCTACCAGATGGCGCACCGGTAACATGACAGTAGCCTTGTCATCTCTGCCAACAACTTGTGGTGAGGCCTTGGTAAGCGACTCGACCTCTCCACATCTCCCGCTCCAAATCAGGACAAACACTGCCTGGCCTTTCACATCACACAGCTAGTGTGAGGATTAAATGAGACACGGACTAAGCACAACACAAATGTGTAGCCTCTCAAATATGCCAGAAGGCTGTTCTCAAAAGGTGGGAGAATGTCATCCATGCACAGACAAAACACACTGCATGTCACAAAAGATCAGAAAAGGCTTACCATGCTGAAGGACAGGTTTGCTTTCTTTTCTACCTTGCTCATAGCAACCACATCGCTTTCTATCAGGTTGACTCTCTGGGTAAGATTACTGACTGTCTCGTTCATTCCCTCGAGTTTAAGATCATTCTGTCTCTGGTACCCCACTAGGGCACTGTTTACCTCCTCTAAAGAGTTGTGAAGGTACAGGATATCCTAGAGTGGAAATAAATAAAGTTATGCAATCCACTAAAGATGTAAATTAGACAAGCAGGCCAGCAGCACCGAACAACCATTACTATGTCAAGTACTGAAGTAAACCCCTTTTCCTGGTTTTGACCACCAATCGTCTGTTTTTGCTTTGTCCTTTGCACTCTAAATTGCTCCTTTTGGAATTGTTTGGCCTCAGCTAGACAGGAGGGGGAAAGAGGGAAGAGGAGTACCTACATGATTCACTCTTTGGTCCCAGAAAGCTGAGAGCTTGGGAATTGATTTCTCCAATGTTTACCTCACCTGCTGGTGGAAAGGCTTGCTGGGTTATTAACTGAAAGGTCCATTAACCTAATTTGTCAGAACAAACCTACCTCAGGAACAATACCAATTACTGAATTGGCTCATGTAACAAAACCGTAACAAGTAGTGCATTGTTTAGTATAAGATTCAATTATTTTTATTGACATCCTCCAGTACTGATTGCTACTTTAAAAAGAATGATAACTATAGGTTTTTAAGGGCATTAAACTCAGGACAGGAATTCTTCTTAGTGAAGATTTCCTCTATTCTCTTTAATGTGATTCTGAACTCAATAGTCTTTTTTCCCCCTCTTGCCTTTTCGTCTTTAGACTTTAGAAAATCCTGATTTTCAAGGATATGCTTTCTAACATTCTTAGAATTTACTATGGCTCAAAATAGCCATCACTCTGGATTACTTTGCTATCCATTCATCTTTAACCTGCCCAGATAGCTATTTTTTCATAAAGAGTTTCAGGATAATCTGCTCATTCTATGTCTTTCAAGATAAGAAAAGGAATTTACTCCACTGACTGATGTGCAGGGAAAAACTGCAAAGCGCCAAAGAAGGGAAAGGACAGCAATATGGATCCCCGAGATACCAACACACATTCCTCTCTGCTCAGCTCCCAGGCAGGCAAATAAATACGGGAGGCACCTGCTGAGACACCAAACCCTAAGCCCAAACTATTTGGCTGCCTCTGCAGTGCACTGTGGTCACAGGGAGTTAAGCCAGAGATAAAAAGCACCTGTTTCAAATTCTCACTGTGGGTTTTATTGTCAAGTTCTGATGTGGCTGAAGGTGATGGAATGATCTGGTTGCTTCCAGGAGTCTCCTTCAAGAAGTGCTGATTCTGTTAAGAGGATAGAAGTTTAGTGTAGGCAACAAGGAATTATTAGGTCTACTTAACTATCTGAGAATGTCCTAGAACATTCTAGCCTCCCCCAGAATGCATCCACAGATTAATCAGTAAGTATTGCCAGGGAATGTACAGGCTAACCAGTCCCGTGCTAGGTTCTGAGAGAACCCAGCTTGAGCATGCGCTAGGCCAGCATCACCAAGATTACATCAGGGAACTGAGATCCTCCTAGTCTATTTCTCAATCTCTTAAAGGAATGAACTCTCTAGAAACCATTTCTCCTTTGCCCCATTGCCTGTACTCCCAGAGAAACTATAGCATCACTGTAACTTTCCGGGGACCAACTCGGCCTCAACCTGGGACAGTGTCATTGTTTCCACTGGACTCAAGAGCTTTGACATTAAAAAGGCAGCCAGTTATGTAACCACTGGCTTTGGGCATTTAGCATAACCACCAATCACGTGCATTATTAGTTTTTCCCTTATAGCATTATGCTAAGTAAGACTTATGTTTGAGGGTTATCTTTCCTTTCCCATTCCCTTCCCACTGCTGAAGTTTCTTTCCAGAGACTGAAGTATAACATGTTTATATACACTTTTCCTTTAGTGAGGAAAACTTTGCATGGCTTAACCCTTCAGAGCCCATAACTATGACTTATCTAGCATAAAGAATGACAATAGGAGGATTACTATCGGCAGCTATGGAAATTTAAAAGAAGTAGATTTAATTATAACAGAATGCAACCAGTGAAAATAAGTTGTTTTCCTTGAAATCTGAAATCAACCCTGTTTTTATAAGAAAACCAAAAGGCAACAATAAAGAGAAAAAGAGGACAGAAGGCGGGGGGAATCCATGGTTCTAGAAAGCAGGAAATTTTTTAGTTAGGAAAAATTATTTTGGAAAATAGTGAATTACTTGAGACCATAATCAAGACATTAAAATAATAAAAGAATTGCTAAATTAGAGGGGTCTTTGTTACTATGGGTCACACAGTCACTCAGTGGCAGTTAGACAGGGGTCTGGACACCCAGATCAATGTTTTTTTCCTCTGGGTTAGCCCCACTAAGTAACAGTGAGGTGTGCCAGTCCTGAAGAAAATGGAAAAAAACTCTCTTCTAGAGCTCTCTAATATAGCCCAGGTCTCCTTGGTACAAACTTCCCAATTTAAACTTGGAATTCTGAAGCTTGCAAAGAGCAGGTGGGGGTGGCAGGCAGATCCAGAAATTGGCAGAGAGACTAGGGAACTTTTGTGTGCCTTGAATAGTCCTGATTTCAGATGAGTTACACATAATTCATCTTCCCAGCAAGATGGCAAGGGCTGCACCATCCTTTTTTACTCTTCATAAATCCTTCATGGGGCTGTCACCCATTAAGTGATTGATTAAGGCCTCCAAATGACTGCAGACAGCTTACATCTGCAGCAGCACTAAGTGATCCAGAGATATTTGAAAACAATTCCTAGGCACTGGAGGGGTTTGCTTCTGTCAGTTATCTGTTGCTGCCTAACAAATTATCCCAAAGCTTTGTGGCTTAAAACAACAACAATTAAGTATTCTCATGATTCTGTGGGTTGACCGGGCTCAGCTGGGAGTTGAGGGATGGGGGTGGTGCTGTTCCATGTGTTGTAGGCTGCATTTAACTGACAGCCTGGCTGGAGCTGGAGCATGCTAGACAGCCTGCCTTTCATCCACGAGCACACGTTTCAGCATTTGGGAGTCTAAGAGCCTTGCTCAAATTCCTGATGCACAGAATAGTGAGAAATAATTACTTGTTTTAAGCCACAAACTTCTGGGGGTGCTTTGTTATGTAGAAATAAACAATGAGACACTTTTCCACTTCCCTTTCCTTCTTTTCCATTTTCTGTCCTTCCCATTCCATCCTCAGGAATTGTGTCTTATTACCTTACCTCCTCCAGTACTATGTTTGCAAAAGATTTGGCTTTTAATTCTATCTACCATAATTGCTTTATTAACAAATTGTAGAACAATCAATGTATACTGCTTATTAGATCTTTTGAACAGATGCATAGCAGGGCCTTTTCAGATTAGTGGAAAGTTGGCATCATGACTCTTACACAAAAAAGGGTGAGCAGGAGCATGCTGACTTGCTGGGTCTCCTTACCATATCAGTCTGCAGTAATTCCATCGTTTTCTTGTGTTCATCCACCGTTTTCTGTAGTGCTTCCACAGCAAGATGGACGCTGTTTAAAGTATTGCCAATGGAAGCTACACTCTGAACGGAAACATAGAGGAAGGTGTAAAAAAGCTTTAAGAGACAACTGACATGCAATAAACTGTACATATTCAAAATGTATAATTTGAATGTTTTGACACATAAACAATTGTGAAACCAGTACTACAATCAAGATAATAAACACTCATCACCTCTAAAAGTTTCCTCATGACCCTCTGTAATCACTCCCTTGCCGATCGTTCCTAGGCAACCACTGATCCACTTTCTGTCACAATAAATCAGTCTTCATTTTCTAGATTTTATATAAGTAGAACCAGTGAGCAAGTAGTGCTTTTTAAAGTGTGGCTTCTTCTACTCAGCAGAATTGGGATTCATCCATGTTGAGGCTACTTGGCAGGCTGCCGAGCAGCATTCCATTGTGTGGCTCTATCACAGTTTCTCTCTCCCCCTGCTCATGGACATTTAGGCTGTGTTCAATATTTGACTATTACAAATGAAGATGCTATAAACATTCATGTTCAGGTCTTTATGTGGACTTACAGTCATTCCCCTTTATCATATGCTTTCTAATCGCCATAATACCTAGCAGGTGAATGGCTGATCATATGGCAGATCTATGCTTCACTTGTTAAAAAACTGCCCAACAATGTTCTAAAATGGTTATGCCATTTTATATTCCTACCAGCAGGGAATGAGAGTTCCTGTTACTCCACATCCTCACCAATATTGGTACAGTCATTCTTTTCAACTTTAGCCATTCTAATGGAAGTGTATATTGTGATTTTAATTTACATTGCCCTAATGAAACACTGCCCTAATGAAAATCGGTGTTTCTAATTATTTCAAATATCTTCAAACTATGACTCCATGTAGTGTATACTGAGATAATTAACAGCACTCTCTCTCTCTCTCTCACTATCAATCAATCAAACAAGTAATTTTCTTAATTTAAATGATTTTTCCTAGAGGAAAACCAAATCTTCCCTGAAGAAAAAATATTAGTTTATAAATCTGGAACCCAGGGATAAGGTTCTCTCACAAACTGCCTCTGTCAATCCCTGCTGTGGGCAGGCAGATGGCCAAGCTAACGCAGTAGACTGCCACTTGTTAGGAGCAAAGGACACTTTGAGCAAAAGTGGGAGGGAACCATATCTGGCTTTGGGAAACTCAATACTGCAGAGATGAAAGAAAAGTAGAATCCTGTCAGCAACCATTGAATAGAGATATGAGTAGTGGCTTATTTGCTTTCATTAGCCCTAAAAAGCCCAAGTGGACAGGGAACTTGGAGATATAATTCAGAAGCCATGTTTTAAAAAAGGCCTTTCCTAAGGGAACATCTAAAAGGGTGTTACTATTCAGTGAGTTTTGGCCTTTTCAAGACATGCTGACAGTTTTACAGTGCCACATTAGTATTTTTAACCAAGGTCATTTTTATTACACTGATATCCAAGAATCCAGGAGAACACGAGATGACATTAAAAAAAATTACATGAGATACAATAGGTATTTGGGATGACCTACCACTTCAAAACTGAGCCACTTGAAAGAAACACAGTGCCTGGCACCATAAACACACAGATTTGCAAAGAGACAACACACTGGGTAAAAGTTTCTAAGCTGGTTTGCTATCTATGTAAGCTCTGTTGCTATCTATGTAAGCTCTGAATGCCTGTTACAAAAGCCACAGGCATTCAAAGACACCTACTGTTTGTGAATCCAATCCTCACTGGCTGGATGTATGAGCCCATTAGGATGCCAGAAGATAGTAAGCTCTTGTTTAAGGATTTTTTTTTTTCTTTTTTCTTTTCCCCCTAAGGAAGCAGCTGACAGAGCCATGTGAACTCTGGAGCAAAACTCTGAAACTAGTATTCCCATCAATTGCAAAGTGCCTGGTACATACTGGAGGAAGTTCCACAAATGTTTATTGAATGAATACATTCAAGAATAAACCAGTTTCCTTTTCTGGTACCAAAACAGAGATATAGACCAATGGAACAGAACAGAGCCTTCAGAAATAATACCACACATCTACAACCATCTGATCTTTGACAAACCTGACAAAAACAAAAAATGGGGAAAGGATTCCCTATTTAATAAACATTGCTGGGAAAACTGGCTAGCCATATGTAGAAAGCTGAAACTGGATCCCTTCCTTACACCTGATACACAAATTAATTCAAGATGGATTAAAGACTTAAATGTTAGACCTAAAACCATAAAAGCCCTAGAAGAAAACCTAGGCAATACCATTCAGGACATAGGCATGGGCAAGGACTTCATGTCTAAAACACCAAAAGCAATGGCAACAAAAGCCAAAATTGACAAATGGGATCTAATTAAACTAAAGAGCTTCTGCACAGCAAAAGAAACTACCATCAGAGTGAACAGGCAACCTACAGAATGGGAGAAAATTTTTGCAATCTACTTATCTGACAAAGGGCTAATATCCAGAATCTACAAAGAACTCAAACAAATTTATAAGAAAAAAACAAACAACCCCATCAAAAAGTGGGCAAAGGATATGAACAGACACTTTTCAAAAGAAGACATTTATGCAGCCAACAGACACATGAAAAAATGCTCATCATCACTGGCCATCGGAGAAATGCAAATCAAAACCACAATGAGATACCATCTCACACCAGTTAGAATGGCGATCATTAAAAGTCAGGAAACAACAGGTGCTGGAGAGGATGTGGAGAAGTAGGAACACTTTTACGCTGTTGGTGGGACTGTAAACTAGTTCAACCATTGTGGAAGACAGTGTGGCGATTCCTCAACGATCTAGAACTAGAAATACCATTTGACCCAGCCATCCCATTACTGGGTATATACCCAGAGGATTATAAATCATGTTGCTATAAAGACACATGCACACGTAAAATCATGTTGCTATAAAGACACATGCACACGTATATTTATTGCAGCACTATTCACAATAGCAAAGACTTGGAACCAACCCAAACGTCCATCAATGATATACTGGATTAAGAAAACATGGCACATATACACTATGGAATACTATGCAGCCATAAAAAAGGATGAGTTCATGTCCTTTGTAGGGACATAGATGAAGCTGGAAACCATCATTCTCAGCAAACTACTGCAAGGACAAAAAACCAAACACCACATGTTCTCACTCATAGGTGGGAACTGAACAATGAGAAGACTTGGACACAGGAAGGGGAACATCACATCCCGGGGCCTGTTGTGGGGTTGGAGAAGGGGAGGGACAGCATTAGGAGATATAGCTAATGTAAATGACGAGTTAATGGGTGCAGCACACCAACATGGCACATGTATACATATGTAACAAACCTGCACATTGTGCACATGTACTCTAGAACTTAAAGTATAATAAAAAAAAAAAAGAATAAACCAGTTTCCTTTTCTAATGCAAGACTGTGAGAGCTGCTTCTGTACTAATGGCTACAGAAGCCTATCATTTCCTGACTTGGCCCTAGGAACAATGGCAAGAATCTGGCCTCATCAGAGTTGTTCCTACCCTTTTTTTTTTTACCCCCCCGAAGTTGTAAGTAGATGGCCACATTGGACAAGTAGCAAATTATGGAGACTGAGCACACACGGATGGTGTGGCTATAAAACAGCAAATTTTGTCTTCGCTTATGGCTTAGAAATTTCTTGCTCCTTTGTGGAAAGAATTCACATGCTCATAGACCCTGGCACATAATCTGATCAAACTTAGCACATATTTTTATAATTCCAAGATCCTAGATTTGATATCCACTGTTTGGGGAATCCCTTCTTCCATTTCCTGTGTCAGGGGATGATGTTCTTTATGTTTGAATTAGGCACCTTCTTCTCCTTCCTACCCCATCCACTCTTCCCATCCATCTCTCGGGATCCCTGAGTACTATTCATCTGGTTGGTCACAGCTCACTGTAGCCTCAACCTCCCAGGCTCAAGTGATCTTCCTACCTCAGCCTCCCATGTAGCTGGGACTACAGGTGTGTGCCACCATGCCCAGCTAACTTTAAAATTTTTTTGTAAAGACGAGGTCTCCCTATGTTGCCCAGGCTGGTCTGTAATTCCTGGGTTCAAGTGATCCTCCTGGCTCAGCCTCCGAAAATGTTGGGATTACAGTCATGAGCTACCATGCCCAGCCTCCAAAGTGACTTTTACCAATTTATACTCCTAGCAGGAGCAGGAGTGTTTGAAAATTTCCTTTGTTCCACATATCCTTGCCAACGCTTGTTTCCTGAATTTTTAATTTTTGCATTTCCTCGGGTCATCTTTTTTTTTTAAACTTTCTTAGTTATGAAAAATAACAGAGATTTAGGGCAACTATCATGTACAATTGGTCTGCTTTAATGAAGACATTGTGAGTGGTGAACTGAAAAAGCAAGCTGAAAAGCAAACCCATATATGCTAACACGAGGGTGCCAGCAGAGCAATTCTGGGACTCAGAGAGCCAAATAATAAAGGTATGAACCCATATAAATCACAGCTGATGTAATCTGTTGCAAATTAAAGGCCTAACTAACCAGACCAAAACAAAATTGTTCTGAATTCTTTAGGACACAAATATACACTCCATTACTGCCCTCTTGGAGCAGCTGATTTCAAATGCTAGGCTTTCAATGAAAACTTATAAGAAGCCAGAATTATGGCAAATAGTACCCACACATGGCACCTACCTTCTGAAGTCTCTGTACCCACACATGGCACCTACCTTCTGAAGTCTCTGTACCCACACATGGCACCTACCTTCTGAAGTCCCTCTACAGTGGTAGGCAGGCTAATCAAGTCTGCAGCTGACTTAACATTGGCTTTGAGGTGGTTCACTGCAGAAGTCAACAGAGAAATCTGAACAAAAAAGAGTAACAAACAATGAAAACAAATGAGAATTTGTAGAGGACACGTTACCTTCACAAACTCTATAGTTGGTGATGTCAAGATAGTCTAGGATTTTATGTGTTTCTGCAACCCTGTCAGCTCACAGAAGTAAAGGAGATAGTACTTTGGATAGAGTTGGGATCTGGGAGGCAACAATAATACCCCTTCTTTCCCTGCCCAACTTGAACACTAGTGCCAAAGAGTAAAGGCAAGTGTTATTCTTCACCCTGTCCTGGCAGCACAAGATCCCAAAATCTTAAATTACTCAAAAGATGCTGTAATTGTCACACACTCCTTCAACAATTGGACAGGAAGAAAGCTAATGATGAAGGCTCACTTCAAAATTTCATTTTGGTAAAATGTAACACCTCAGTAATTTACCAAACTTTTGTTCCTGCCCAAGTGAGAACATATATTATAAAGTAAAAGACCATCTCACAAAATACAGTCTACAGGAACTGCACTCTGACAATTTGAACAGCACTTTCAACTACTTGGGGATTTGGTTTTGGTTTAATAATGTGACTAATATTTCAAACTCAATAGCTCAACCAGAGCACTACTTTGTATCCTAAAGGGGCTCAATAAATACTCACTGACTCACTGACTGATGCAATGTATGTATTAAAATAGGAATTTAATCAAAATAAAATGGGGCTTCCCTTCTGCTATTTAGGCATAGAGTTCTAAATATCTAGACTTCGCTCTTGAATGGGAACTGGGGGAACCTGTGTAATAGTCAGTTTCAGGCCGCAGAGACAATATTCTAAAAGCTTTGCAGTTTGGCTCAAAACACTTGAAAGATTCTTAGTTCTAAACTGCTTTCCTATTCTAAATTCTAGGATGAGAACACAGATCTACCAATAGCAATTATATTCAGAGTGGCCTCATAAGGTACCCACCAGTTTCTGGGCACTTGTTATGGGCCAAGCACAGTGGTAGGCACTGGGGGATGTAAGACAAAACAGAACCTGATTCCCTACTCATTCCTTTAGCAAGTATTTGGCATCTCTGTGCCAGACACTGCTGCAATCATTGTGGAGACAGCAGAGAGGCAAACAAGACCATGAAGCTCAGCTCTCACGGAGCATACATCCTAGTAAAAGGTGACAGAAAAACAAAGAAAAGAAACCAGATTGTAATAACTACTATGCTAAGAATTTTTTCTTTTCTTTTTTCTTTTTTTGAGACAATCTTGCTCTGTCACCCAGGCTGGAGTACAGCGGAGTGATCTCGGCTCACTGCAGCCTCTGCCTCCTGGGTTCCAGTGATTCTCGTGCCTTAGCCTCTTGAGTAGCTGGGATTACAGGTGCATGCCCCTACACCTGGCAAATTTTCGCATTTTTAGTAGAGATAGGGGTTTCGCCATGTTGGCCAGGCTGGTCTCGAACTCCTGGCCTCAAGTGATCTGCCTGCCTTGGTCTCCCAAAGTGCTGGGATAATAGGCATGAGCCACCATGTCCGGCTATGCAAAGAATTTAATTTAAACAAAGCTCTCTGAGTAAGCAGTAGTAGCTTGGTCTGAGACAGGGAGTCTGGTAAGGAGCCTGGGAACTTGGGAACTCAAGTTCTCTTTTCCCTCTTTTCTTTTAGGAGGAAAAAGTTCAAGGCTTAAGACGAATTTTCAGCCACTCACTAATAAAACAAATACTACTGGACCCTATTATTCACCAGTGGTGAACAACACAGATGTCAGGGATCCTGTGGTGTTTACATTTTAGTGCAAGGAGACAGACACTTTTATATAGAGAAATATCAGATAGTGGGAAGCACTAGAAAAAAATTAAAATAAGGTAATTTGATAGGACTGACTGGGTAGCAACTTTTAGACCGATCGGTCTGCGGAGGCCTCTGTAAGGAGATAAAATTTAAACTGAGATCTAAATAATAAGAAAGAATTAACCATATGAAGATTGGATGAAGCCTATTTCAGGGAAGAGGGAACTGCTAGACCAAAAGCCCCAGTACAGGAAAGAGCTTGGCATATTCAGAGAATAGAAGTTTAGGTGGCAGGATCTCATAATGTGTGTGTGTATGTGAGAGAGACAGAGGGACAAAGTAGGTGGTGCGGCCAGTTGTGTAGTAAAGTGCCAGAACAGGCGGGACTCTGTAAACCAGAACAAGCACATGGGTTTTACTTGAGGTGTGATAGGCAGGGGTGTGTAAGCAGGAAAATTACATGAATGGAGACACCTTGTAGGAAGACTACTATGGCTGTCAGTAGAAATGGAGAGACCAGTAAGAAGGTGATCTGTGTAGTCTCAGCAAGCGATAACGGTGGTTTAGACTTGAGTGGTAGTAGAGGTAGTAGCAGAAGTAGAGACGATATGATTTGCTGGGACTGGGTGTTAACAGTGGGGAAGATAGAAGAATTAAGGGAAACTCTTAGGTCTCTCACCTTAAGGAGCTTTCAATATAACTGAGAGACAAGGCAAGAGTACATTAAACAATTAAGCATTAAACGTCATACTGAATAAAGTTCTGAGAAAAGGATATCAATGCAAGCTGAAAGAAACAGGCTTCGCTGAAGTAGGACTCAAATTGGTACTAATTCTAACTTCTAACAGAGAAGTTAGAATTTTATACATAAAAACCCAGCAGGCATTCTTTCTAGGTTAGAAGGATGAGGGTGGCATCAGGGGACAGGGAACACAATATGAATAGGCTCAGGAGTACTTTCTTTTCATAGCACTTCTCAAAGTGACAATGATTTGTTTAGGTGGTTATTTGATTGAGGTTTCTCTCTTCCACAAGACTATAAGCTTCATGTGATCAAGGACAATGTCTGTTTTACTTTCCACAATACGCGTGATACAAAGACTGGCATTTGTTGAATGAATGGCTGAGAATGAACACTGTGTCTGGGATGGACATTGAGAAGGCTAGCCTAAGAGTACAAGACAGAGGCCAGGGGTAGGAGACGAGGCTAGATAAGTAGTGAACTTATTCTTTTCATCAGTAACTGGGTATGATAATAATAACAACAACAACTATTTAACAACTATCTTATAAGGATGTGTGATGGTTCCAAAATATGTCTATAAATTCTTTGATAGTCTTCTTCCCTTCAAGAGGTGAAACCTACTTCCCTTTCCCTAGAGTGTAGCCTGATTTAAGTAACTTGCTTCTAGAGAACAGAATAAAGTGGAAGTGACAACTGGCAACTTTAGAAATTAGGTCACAAAAGGTCCTATGCCTTCTTCTTTGCTCTCCTTGGATTAGTCACTCTGGGGAAGGGAGCTGCCATGCTGTGAGGACACTTGAGTAGCCCCAGAATGACAAGTCCATGTTGGGAGGAACTGAGGCCTCCTACCAAAAGCCATGTGAGTGAGGAACCTCCAGCCCCAGTCAGACCTCCAGATTATAAAGACCTGGATGACATCTTAATTGCAACCTTAGAGATCTTGGCCAGAACCAGTCTGCTAAGCTGCTCCCAAATTCCTGACATATAGAAACTATAAGATACTAAATGACTGTTGTTTTAGGCTACTAAGTTTTGGGGTAATTTGTAACCAAGGAACAGATGATCAATACGGGCTATGAGAATTAAATGAGATCTATAATCATAGCTCTTAGCATAGTACCTGGTACAGATGAAATATCAAATAAGTGACAGTTCTTTAATGTGAAATTAATAAGCACTAAAATATGCAATTCTCCATAAGGACTCCAGAATAACCAGACTAATCATCAACATTGTAACTCTGTCCATTTAAAAACAAGATGGGTGAGAAACCTCAGTCCACAGAGATACTCTCAGCAAACCATAAACTTCCTAAGAGAAGCAATTACATTAAGGAGGTTTTCACTCATGCCTTTAAAAAGATATGAATGATATCCAGGTTTGAAAAGGACATATAGAAACAGGCATTTTCATGCACTGCTTATGGGAGTATAAATTAGAGAAGACTTGTAAGAAGTTTATCTAGGAATATCCATCAAAATTTGAAATGTTTATATTCTTTATTTTAGCAATTTCATTTCTAGAAATCTTACAAAATAGCTCATGTACATGATATATTTTTTTAAAAATAATTTTTCCTTATTTGTAACAGCAAAATACTAGAAACAATTTAAATGTATATCACTAAGAATGTGGATATATTCAGTGGAAAAGCAAGTTGTAGAACATATATTGAATGACCTTATTTATTTACAAACACACATGCATGGTAACCCATAGGCTAATTCATATTAAAAACTATTATGATTTTGTAAATAGAAAGAGAACCAGAAGGATGCAGCCCACATTACTGACTGGACACCTATGGGACCATGTGAGAGAGAGAGAGAGAGAGAGAGAGAGACAGTGTGTGTGTGTGTGTGTGTGTGTGTGTGTGTGTGCCTGTGCATGTGAGATGGGAGCACAGAGATGAGAATTGAAGGAAAATTTTCACAGGATTTCTATATGTGTTTTATAGTTTAAATCTTATATAAGAATCCACTCACAAATTACTTATGAAATTTTTAAAAAGACAAAAGATGAGAAAGAAATACACACACAGGAAAAAGACGCCACATAACTTTGGAAAGGGTTTGATGGGTTTTCTTGGCTGATCCTTTCTTCCACGCCCTCATGGGGCTTTCCGAGACCACTGTAACATGCCCAATCATAAAATGCTAGGAAGAGGTCCTGCCCCGGGTATGTTTTCCTTAGTGCCCCAAAGTATGTACACAGTTGGTTCAAGATCAGTTTGAAGGGCAAGACTATAGTTATTCCTAATGCCCTATCAATTATGTGGTTACCTTTCAGCCACCTGAGGGGACAAACTCCTTCCTCCACTGACAACCGGCCAGATCCTAAAGGAAGAAGCTGTTCTTTGGGTAAAAACTCTTCTTCCAGATACTGAAAGTTCCAGCCTCCTGAGGCTATGGCAGAGTGCATGGCTAATCAGAAGTATCTCGGGAATGGTAGTGGTCTCACAAAAAGCCAGTGTGACTGGTTGGCAGCTGCCATTTCACCCAAAGTTAAGAAGCAGCTGAAAGCCAATGCCAGCAGGATCAAGTGAGGTGCTGCTGCACTTTTCTCCATGCTGCAAACACTCTATGTCTAGTGTGACACTCTATGCCTAGTGTATCAGCTGCCTCACTGTAAAAGCACGCGCTAGAGAGCTGACCATTAACTTTCCAGGTACCAAACATCACTTAGGTCTTCTTACTCACTTATAAAACCTGGATCACCCACTGTTCCCTAGGACTTGGCTATTTACCCATAAATTACAAAGCTGGATTCCGTCTTCTAGCATTCCTCTCTTCAGTAAAATAATGTCAAAATCTGTGGAAAACTATAGCAAAGCTTATATATGTAACTAAAATGGAGACGAGGCACCCTCCCATTACTTTCTCTGGAATTGCTCTGGCCTCTAACAGATGCATTCTAGAATGTCAGATCAGATTCAGGCATTAGAAAAGTCACACTTTGGAATTCAAAGAGTCTAAAACGTTGAATTAAATAGAACCCATTAAGAAAAATCCATATTCCAGCCAAAAGATGAGTCATGACTTTTATGCATATTACATGACTTTTCATTAGAAAAATTAAAAATAGCTACTGTAGACCATTTGCTTAATACATCATTTTATACCATAAAGTTGGAAATGCTGCTTTTTTGCTTTGGGGTTGAAATTAAGTGTCCTTTAAATAGCAAAGAAAAAGTTATTAAAACAGACAATCATCAATGATGAGTGATTATTAGTCCTAGCAGGGACTCAGCATCATATCCTTTCAACTTTATCTACTGAGCACCTACTGAATGCTACAGTGGCTACCAAGATGTAACACAGCATGGGAAGCTGGAAAGAAGAGAGGCTTCCAGGACTTGAATATTTTACTTTTAGTATTGCTACACAGCTGAGTGACTGTGGACAAGCTACTTAACTTCTTTGAACCTCCGTGTTCTTATCTGTAAAATGGAGAGAACATCTCCTACTTCATAGGGCTGTAGAAGCCAAAAGAGATCACATGTGCAGTGCACCTAATAATGGCTGGCACAAAGAAAGCATTTAATGAATGGCAGTTATCGTCAATACCATCATCGTCATCATCATCGTTGCCATCGTTTTATCATCATGCTTAAGGCTTAGAATACAGTGTACACCTTTCTAGTGCAATTAGAAGTATATGCAAATAAGCATCACATAAGGTATTTGGACTGAGTGCTAAAAGAGAGCTACACAGAGTACTACAGGAGAAGGGCATTCAAGGTCCTTCTTGATATGGCTCTTGCTGACTTACTTATCTCTGGCCTTTTTAACCAAACCATACTGTAGCTATAATGAGTGACTAAAATTCCCTGAACACACCATGTTTTCATTCATCTATACTTTTGCACATATAGTCAATTCTCATTATTAGTGGTAGTTATTTTCTAGAAAACTTGCAACAAACATTCAATTAGTGAATTTGAACCATTGTTCCTTGGGGAAACACAGGTTAGGTTCCTGTGAGTCCTCTGCTCATACTTTTTTTTTTTTTATTGAGGCACAGTCTTGCTCTTGTCGCCCAGGCTGGAGTGCAATGGCACGATCTCAGCTCACTGCAACCTCTGCCTGCCGGGTT
This sequence comes from Symphalangus syndactylus, assembly GCF_028878055.3. Taxonomy (NCBI): domain Eukaryota; kingdom Metazoa; phylum Chordata; class Mammalia; order Primates; family Hylobatidae; genus Symphalangus; species Symphalangus syndactylus. The sequence continues at coordinate 131,029,944 of NC_072441.2, read as the reverse complement.
CAAGTGATTCTCCTGCTTTAGCCTCCAAGGTAGCTGGGATTACAGGTGCTCGCCACCACGCCTGGCTAATTTTTGTATTTTTAGTAGAGACGGGGTTTCACCATGTTGGCCAGGCTGGTCTCGAACTCCTGACCTCGTGATCCACCCACCTTGGCCTCCCAAAGTGCTGGGATTACAGGCATGAGCCACCACGCCCGGCCTGCTCAATTTTTTTAAACTGATCAATACAATACATAACCTTCTTGTATGTGTATTTCTGTTTAAAGACAGCTTATTTAACGCATATTGTTGACTCATTAGCATTGAACCCACAGCCAGCAGAACCATAACTCATGCCCGAAAGAAGCCTATCTAACACATGTATTTTTTCCATAGGGAACATCAGTCTCCTTGCACTTTGGAACAATAGATAACACGTTAGCACTATGGCTGAGGGACATTTTTGAACATGGAAATCACCAAAAACAGCACAAAAATATAAAAAATATGGCATTAAATATATTATGAAAAAGACACTGTTTACAGTATGAGAGCTGAACCAAGAAGGCAGCATGTCACCTTGTTCAAACTCAGCTGTAAATATGCACGTTGGGTGACTCAAATTCCTTGCTGCTATGCATGTGTTGGTGAATGACTGCAAAAGCGTCACAAGTATAGATTTTGAGATTACAAATAAATTTAGCAAGTTCAGAATTCATAAATTATGAGGATCAACTGCACTAATGTTCTACCTAAAATATTATTCTCTCTTTCTGTAGAATTCAGCTGGCCAACTCCTATTTGCCCTTCAGTACTCAGTTCAAGATCTCTAGGAAATCTCACCTGGCCCCAGTCTAGGTGAGATACATACTTAAAAATGCCCTCACAATACTCATTTGGACCTATTTCTTTTTGCTTATCAGGCTGCTTTACAACTGTTTACTTTTCTGTTTCCTCCATCTGATTATAAGATCCTTGAGGAAACTGGGGGCAGTGGCTCAAATGTGTAATCCCAGTACTTTGGGAGGCTAAGGTGGGAGGATCACTTGATCGCAGGAGTTTACAACTAGCCTGGGAAATAATGAGACCCTGTCTCCACAAAAAAAAAAAAAAGAGAAAAAGAAAGAAAAAAAATTAGCCAGACATGGTAGAGCGTGCCTGCAGTCCCAGCTACTCCGGAGACTGAGGTGGGAGGATCACTTGAGCCCGGGAGGTTGAGGCTGCACTGAGCTGTGATTGCGTCACTGCACCCCAGCCTGGGTGACAGAGTGAGATTGTGTCTCAAAAAAAAAAAAAAAAAAGGTCAGAGGGAGCTTGTTTGCCCACTATGTTCTGCCATGTGAGGACACAGCAAGAAAGTGCCATGTATGAAATAATGAGCCTTCACCAGACACCAAATCTGCTGGTGCCTTATCTTGGACTTCCCCGCCCCTGCTGTTTTTAAGTTACGTAGTCTAAGATATTTTGTTATAGCAGCCCGAATGGATTGAGACAGAATCCAAAGCCTAGCTCCATAAAAGCAGCTACGTAAATGTTTGTTGAATAATGTCTTCAAGGAAGTAGGAGGAGACTCCCTATAACAGTCAAGAGGGAATGAGGATAAAACCAGAGGTTTCATGAATAAAACAGAAAAGCAGATTTCAACTACTAATTTAAAGCTTTTTCCAGGGAAGATTTGATTTTAACTTTTTTTTTTCAAACTAATGGCTTTTTTTCAGATTGTATTAACTTCAACTTACATTGTGATAAGAACAGTTCTCATTAAGTGATATAATAACACTTCTTGTCTGAGCCAGTTTGCATTGCTTCTAAAACAACTGCCACTAAAAGCATCTTAAGTGACAGTTGTTTAGCTATGGAAACACAGTTAAATATTACTTTTATTTTTCTACCTACTTTGGTTTAGGACAGATGCCTCTGACTTCAACAGACCATCAGAGATGTGTAACATTAATTTTAGAAAACCACTCAGACAGAGAGTGCTGAGCTCCCTTAGGAAACAACACAAGTCTCTGCTTTCCCATCACCAACGCTCTGGGCGTGTGCTCATGGAGAAGTCCTCTGTTATCAGCCTGGCTTCATAAGTCAGTCCCAGCATCTTTGAAGGCATATTGATGCTGAAATGGAAAGGGTTTCAGTGCAATCTCTTCCAGTTTCATAGATGAAGCCCTAGGACAGAAGCAAACTTTCCTATTTATAGCAGGTCCTTGAATAATATTTTGTTCAACGTCATTTGGTTATAACGTTGATGAGAAAAAAATCTGACTCCTGGCTGGGGCCACTGTCTGTTTGCATGTTCTCTTCATGTTGGCATGGGTTTTCTCCAGGTACTCCCACATCACAAAGCTGTGCATGTTAGGTTAGTTGGCATGTATAAACAGTCCCAGTCTGAGGGTAAGCGTGTGTGAGTAAGCCCTGCGATGGGGATGGCGTCCTGTCCAGGGCTGGTTCCTGCTTTGTACCCTAAGCTGCCAGGATAGGCTATGGCCACTCATGACCCAACCCTGCACTGAAATAAATGGGTAAATAATCATTTTACTTGCTTTTATTGCTCTTTTGTAAATGTATGTATCGCTCACATTTATTTCAATGTTGAATATTAGACGTGTTTTGGTCTTTATCTAGAAGTGTAATGATTTTTTTTTTTTTTTTGTGGCCAGAAATGTGCCCTAGGAACTTAACTTTTATTTTCTTTTTTTTTTTTGAGACAGGGTCTTGCTCTGGTGCCCAGGCTAGAGTGCGGTGACACGATTATAGCTCACTGCAGCTTCAAACTCCAAGGCTCAAGCAATCCTCCCGCTGCAGACTCCTCAGTTGCTGGGACTAAAGGTGTACGCCACCATGCCCAGCTAATTATTTTATTTTTTTCTAGAGACAGGGTCTTGCTTTGTTGCCCAGGCTGATCTGGAACTCCTGGGATCAAGTGATTCTCCAACCTTGGCCTCCCCAAGTGTTGGGATTACAGGTGTGAGCCACCACACCTGGCCTTAAGTCTTGTTTATATTAATTAGCCTATGATAAAACTGGTTTCATTATATGCCATTTACTTAAGTTCACAGTTTCCAAAAACCTATCAATGACATTGAGATTTACTGTATCTGCCTCTCAGGTGCTTCTTGCTTTAAAAATAATGGCAGGCTAAGAATAAAATGATTATTTTGTGTCTAGCTTCCTGGTTAAAGAGAACTCAGAAACCAACATATGTACCAAAGATTTGAAAATCTATGTGTTTTCTCCCATCATGTACCAATATCCCCTTTTGACTCTTCCTATAACGTCAGTTTACAAGAACAAGATGAAAAACAGACAGCTGACTTTGCCTTTTCATGCTGAACAGTATCATCCTCCTCTCAGAATGGTAAACTGCATGACTGGTTACCTATATGGAAGCCCCAGTTTGCCCCAGGAGAGATGCTGATTATCTTTCAGTGCTTCAATGTGGTCTACTTTCACCTGATGTAATTTGCTGCGTGAATGTAGGCAAGGCCAATTTCTCCTATCCTTTTTGCAAAAAAGGGGTGAATATCTGCTTTTCTCTAATTACTTAGAGTCCAAAGGTAAAGGACAGAGTAAATACTAGAGGGCTGTAACTCATGAATTATTTCATGAATAATTTTGAAAGATTAAATAGAACTGAATGGAAAGTGTCATAAGGCACCATACATATTAAGGGTGAGCTACTGTTTCAGAAATGTTTATGTCTGTTACAAATAGGTATGTATGCGTTTACTGGGTAATGATGTAAAACATTTTTTACTGCAGGTTCCAGGCAAAAGTTTAGAAGCCACTGCCCCACACTACTTATCACTGGTCTTAAGTGCTGAACTGCCCCACTCCTGGACCATTGCTGAAAGGTGTGGCTTCAGATACATTTGCAAGCACTTTCTTCTAGCACAGCACTCCTTGTCACTACTGGCTCATTCTGAACTTTGTGATTCTACTCTGAAGAAGACAATACCTTCTTAGCCCCAAGAAAAATAACATCTATTTTTAAGCACTTTGCATGTGTGTCCTTCATCTGATACTTGACTTTTCTTTTCTACACATACACATTTCCTAACTAAACTGGAAAAAGCAGGGATGGGGCTATAGTTACCCTGTGACAAATATGGTATCCTTATACATACAAGATGCTTGATCAACATCCTTAGAATAAGCCTTTATTCTCTGGCAGAGTCCCACTTCCGGAATCAATGTCTACTCAACTCTGGTTAATTTAGGGACTGGAAAAGTTTATGCTCTATCTAGGCTTATTTGACTGGCCAAGGTATTTAACCAACTGCATCACCCACTCCTAAGCTATTCTTAGAAGGACTACTATTGATGATTTCCAGATTTTGTAAACTCAAATGAAATAAGCTCTCATTAGCTAATAAAAATGGGTTATCCACTTTTCTTGGGGATTAGATGACACTCCTTTTTTATTTGACACCTACTCTACTATGTAGGAAAGGGTGACTCAAGAAACTTCCAACTTTCTCTCAACTGCTATATTTAGTAGAATTATTTTCTTTTGCAGAAAGGATTAACATTTTAAATATTTGGTAAATGCATAACTATTTTACCTGACTTTAACATGCTGGGATTACAGTATGCAAAACCCCATTTCAAAAAGTAAAACAATCTGAAATGAATTCCCTATACCTACAATTCTCTATACCCTATTCATACTAAACAACCAAACAAATATTCATAGCTTACACAGCAAAAATCAAACTTTTACTACCTGCTTATTCATTTCTGTGATGTTTATCCAGACTTTGCTCAAACCCATCTCTCCAGATTCGATCTTCTCAAGTTGTTTTTGCTTGCTGAGTAGTTCTTCATTAAGTTTAGGGATTTCTTGGAATGAGCTTTTCTGATTAGATTCCACTAAAAAGACAAAATAAGAACAATCATACCTAGCATAAAGTGCCCTCATGGTCCTAAGATGAAAAAATCATCAAAGAGTAGGAAAGAAGATGGATTAATAAAAGTTAATTCTGACATTGTTCTTTTATTTATGTAAATATATATCTTTCACAATAAAGCTCCCATTTTAACTGGGGCTATTTCACTACTGGCAATGCAACTTTTAAGTTTGCCACCTAAAAATCATAACAGAATGTGAGCAGAAGGAGTTGGCTTTGAATCTCAACTCTGTGACTTACTATGATCTTGAGCAAATTACTCAAATTCTTAGAGCTCAGTTTCCTCATCTGTAATACAGCGATAAAATATACTTCACAGGATTGTTAATATTAAGTGAGAGAATGGCTGTAAAGCACTTAAGACAGCTGGTCATAGATGATAAATGCTAAGTACTGACCAGCTCAATTAAGGAGCTTTTAGATTAGTCAATTAAGATTTATAAATCTACTCCATTAACGCCCAAGGTGAGCGTATAAGTTATACTTCTAAATGCTTAAATCTATTTTTTCTACCTTAGTCAACTGCAAGGGGGAGGTTTTACCACCTTTCGAACGATGTTATGAGGACTAAGATTTTTAATCTTTTTCGTAAGTAGTAAACAGTATTTTCTTGTCATAAATCACCCCAAAACTCAAAATGAAATAGAAGATAAAAGAACATGCTAGGTGAAGTATAGTGTGATATTTGGCCTTTCTTTTGGGAAACAATAGCTCCTGAAAGGTTTAGGGATTTGCCAGCCTGAAGGTAGAGGCCTGAAACAATGCTTTCTCTTCTTTCTTTAAAGAGCATTTTCCTTTAAAGGAAAATGGCTGGTCCTCCAAAATAAAACCTACATCCTTTTTTTTTTTTTAAAGCCACAGACTGCCTTAGTTATTATATGCTTCCTTAAAACTAAAAACTGGCATAAAAGACCCATATAAAATAACTTCCTAAAATGTAAGCTCCAAGACTATTTTGTTCATTTCTACATGGTCAGCTACATTTTGTTCATTTGTTCATGTACTATTTTGTTCACTTCTACACTTAGAACACTCCTGACACATTTTAAGCACTCAATCAATATTTATCACCTGAATAAATATTTCGCCTTTGCTTAACTTCCAATTACATTTCTCATCACTTTACCCACCTCTTCAACCTACTTGTGGCCAAGGTGATCTTCCTGACACACTAACCTTTGAAGCCTCATGACCCTTGCACATGCTATGGTTTTTGCCTAGATGCCCTTGGCTTGTCTCTTCTTTATTTCTACCACTTCGGCCTAGTTCATTCCTTTTAAGATTCAGCACCAACAGCCAGGACCCTTGGACCACGGCACCTCTTTCCACTCCAAATTCTACCACGCACTTAACACGTGGTGCCGTAACTTTACTCATCTGTCTCCTCTACCAAATGGTGAGATGCTTGAGGACAAAGACTAGATCTAACTTGGGTATGCATTTCCAGCAGCCAGCACAGAGCCAGGTACTCAGAAGGGTTCAAATGCTTGTTCTGTGAAATAATTGTAGGGTATGAAATGGAGTTAATGTTATACTATTAAGTTAAACAAAAAAACCCTCAACAAATAACCCAGGCTGGGTGCGGTGGCTCATGCCTGTAATCCTAGCACTTTGGGAGGCTGAGGTGGGTGGATCACTTGAGGTGAGGAGTTTGAGACCAGCCTGGTCAACATGGCAAAACCCCGTCTCTACTAAAAATACAAAAATCAGCCAGGCATGGTGGGGCATGCCTGTAATCTCAGCTACTCGGGAGGCTGAGGAAGGAGAATCACTTGAACCTGGGAGGTGGAGGTTGTGCTGAGCCAAGATCTCGCCACCGCACTCCAGCCTGTTCGGCCGGAGCGAGACTCCATCTCAAAAACAAACAAACGAACAAAACCAAACAAAAAATCCAAACACATTTAACAACAAGATCCCCCACAAAATGAGGAGTGATAGTGGTATCCTTATTTTAAGCAAGCTCACTACTGAAAATTCAGAATAATTAAAAGAAATGACATATTTATTCATTTTCCAAAAATGTTTGCCAAAGGGTTTCATTATGACAGACTTCCTACATGCTTTAACATTTAAAAAAATTGATATATGGTAATTGTACATATTTATAGGGTACATAGCAATGTTTCCATACATATAATGTATAGTGATTAGAGTAATTAGCATATCCATCATCTCAAACATTTATCATTTCTTTGTGTCGGGAATATTTGGTATCCTCCTTATAGCTATTTGGAACTATCTAGTGTTAACTCTAGTCATGCTACAGTGGTACATAACACTAGAATTTTCTCCTCCTATCTAGCTGTAATTTTTCATCCTTTAACCAATCTCTCCCTATCCCTTCTTCTCCCACTCTTCTCAGCCTCTAGTATCCTCTGTTGCATTTTTTACTTCCATAGAATCAATTTTTTTTGAAATATATTTTTATTTTGTTTAGACATGAGATCTCTCTCTGTTACCTAGGCTGGAGGGCAGTGGCATGATCATAGCTCACTGCAGCCTCAAACTCCTGGGCTCAGGCGATCCTTCTGCCTCAGCCTCCTGAGTAGCTTGTGCCACCACACCCAGCTATTTGTAATTTTTTTAGAGATGGTGTCTTGCTATGCTTCCCTGGGCTGGTCTCAAACCCCTGGGCTCAAGTGATCCTTCTGCCTCCGCCTCCTTAGTTGTTGGGATTACAGGCGTGAGTTACCACACCCAGTGAGATAAACTTTTCTTATCTTCCACATATGAGTGAGAACATGCAGTGTTTAACTTTCCGTTCCCAGCTCATTTCACTTAACAATGTCCATCAGTTCCATCCATATTGGCGAGAATGACAGGATTTCATTCTTGTTTATGGCTGAATAGTATTCTACTGTGTATATATACTACATTTTCTTCATCCATCTGCTGTTGGACACCTAGGTTGATTCCATATATTGGCTATTGTGAATAATGCTATAATAAACATGGAGGTGTGGCTGTTTCTTCCACATACTGATTTCCTTTTGCCCAGTAGTTCCCAGCAGGTGCTTTTAATGTAACACTTGATTTTCACATGGTTTACAGGTATATATCTATCTCATACAGTAAAAACATTTTACCAGCCAGTCTAAATTCATTTCACTGAATTTCCTATACATTTTCAGTTAGGTTATAAAGAAAAACTCATCCAACAAACATCTGCCATACTCAGGTACCCCGAAGGGGCAAGGGGCGAAGTCTCTTTTTCCTGCAGTCTATACGCATGAACTAGCAGGTAGGAGTGGAAGAGGAAATAGACAAATACATAAATAACCTGGGTTACAATTATTAACTAATAAACATATAAAGCTGACCAGCCCTGAAAATATTCTGGATCCTGAGGATTGTATGAGCCAAGAGGGGATCATAATGATTACCTGGTTTGGAGCTTTTTAGGAGAGACAAGTCAAGTAGAGGTACTTTTATTACATAAATGGGAGGAAGTGTAGCAAACAAACAAACAACTTATGATTACTAATTCATGTTTTTCCAACATAGGAAGCAAACAACTTAAAATTTTGTATGTTAATGCCCAAAAGAATTTACCTAGTTCTTTTGATTTCCTAATCTTTAAGATGAGGAAATGGAAAAATGTCAACATATACCAGTCAAACAGTAAACATATTGCTGAAAGCAATATTTTATATTTATACAATGTCTTTCCAGTTTGCAATAAACTTTTATGTATTAATTATTCAACAACTTGTTATTAAGCCCCCACCATGTGCCCAGCCCTGCACGGGCACTAGTATATACAAAAGACCCCGAAGCTCTCAATCTAGTGGGGAGCCAGGCATGGTCACAGAATTACCATACAGTGTGACCGAAGTTATGACAGAGGAATGCCCAAAGTGCTTTGGTAGCACAAATACATCTTTATATTTTATAGATGAGAAAGTGAAAGCCCAGAAAGAATAAGTGACTTGTCTAAGTTTTACAGCTAGTTTTGCAAAGCCAGAATTCAAAAAGTCAAACCTTCTGCTCCTAGGACCAGTACTTTTTCTAGTATACTTTAGAGGTCACAGATACCTATATCCCCTAATGCCCTCGTTAGCACAAGACCATTTTTAAGTTCTGTGCTAAATGACCAAGTCACTACTTTGTATGGCCAGAAAAGGAGGTGCCTGATTTATTTATACTTTCCACATTTATTTATACGTTTCCAAATTTCTTTTCATTTACTCAAGTGTTTCATAGTTGAGTGACAGAAAAGGATGGTTGAGAATACAATCTTCCTTAGAATAACTGTGGAGGTCTTTCGAAGTATCTGGTTTTGGAAAAAAGAATACTGAGCTAAGAGTTTCAGGGCCAGTCAGTGCTTTTAGCTTAAGGATCAAGTTTCTCTTTGACGAGAGAAAAAAAAAAAAAGCCAAGCCTATCTGCTTTGCTTTCTATTTCAGGTATTTTAGCAATCCTTCCTTTCCTTGCAAGTGTCTTGGAAAATTTATAGAAATAAAATCAAGAAGTTCTGGATTTCTCAAAAAGGTATTAAAGCCAGATAAGCAGGTGGTCTTATCCAAGTTCGTGAATCCAACTGTCTTCTTGAAAAACAAGAAAAAAAAATTAACCTTAAAAAATATATTTAGGCAGGGCGTGGTGGCTCAGGCCTGTAATCTCAGCACTTTGGGAGGCCAAGACGAGTGAATTACCTGAGGTCAGGAGTTCGAGACCACCCTGGCCAACAAGGTGAAACCCTGTCTCTACTAAAAAAAAATACAAAAAATTAGCTGCGTGTGGTGGCATGCGCCTGTAATTCCCAGCTACTCAGGAGGCTGTGGTAGGAGAATCACTTGAACCTGGGAGGCAGAGGTTGCAGTGAGCTGAGATCGTGCCATTGCACTCCAGCTTTGGTAACAAGAGCAAAACTCCATCTCAAAAACAACCAACCAACCGACCAAAAAAAAAAAATTTTTTTTAAAGTAGAAGCATAATTCAAAGAAAGATTATTTAAACCTAACAAGATTGGTTCCATTTAGTCAAGATACTGGTTCTCACAAAAAAACTCCTAAGTAGTCTACAATGGTTTAGCCTATGGACTGACTACACCCCATTCCCTACCCTCCCTCAGGAAGTCCTGCTTTGCAATGTCAGGAAGACATTGCAGGTGCTGGCATTTCTATTGTAGCCAATCAAAGCCAACAAAACAGCTGGACTGACAATTCCAAATCTGCTTCATTCAGCTGGCTGACAAATGTAGTCAGGGTCCCAGGGGAATGTGGCTCAACGGTAGAAAGCAGGGTCCGCAGTCCAGGGTATAATTCTTGACATCTCCTGAAGACAGTATAGTATTTCCAGGGATTGGTATTAACAAGTGTTCAATAAATATTTGTTGACTGATTGCCAGGTCTATTATATGTACAAGTACTACATTTTAAAAATGTAGTACTTTATTTGCATTCCCAAAGAAATTACCTGAAAAGCTCAGCTAAGCTATAAATTACATCAGTATCCTGTAAACACAGGTACAGAGCAGTCAGAAAAAGGAATCCCTGGATGGGTGAATTGAGCAATGTTTTGAAATATATAAATAAATAATTGCTATATGTGATCAAAACAAGCTACAGCACAAGCCTATAGCTGAACTACAAGCCTAACTAACTACAGGGCTGTAGTTAGGAGACCCAATTAACTACACAGAGATGACGGCACAGATAGGTGTCTTCAGTGGTTACTTATGGTTGAACACTGTTTCTGAGAACCTAATTTCCAAGTTATGCTTACTACTTACAAAGAAAAAATTGGCCTCAGAGACACTGTACAATACTGCAAGGACAACTATAAAGGAGGAAAAATAAATATGGGGTACATATCTCATTGTTTCTTATACCCTACTCTAAAAATTGGTAATCCAGATTAGGATTCTGGCAGAGAATCGTGGCATACCGAATCCCCAGCCCCAGAATCAGAAACTCAGAAGGAAACCAAAGTTAGTATTTTAACTTTTTTTTTTTTTTTTAAGCAACATCACTAGAAACATCATTAACACACTAAAAATTAGCTGTTCTTAGGCTGGGTTCAAAACTTGAGTAACTGTAGGCAGCCAAGAGAAGTTGGGATATTGTAATCTTCTAGGCTTCAGATGGGAAAGTGAGGATATTGTAATCTAGGCTTAAGATGGAAAGTAAGAACTTTAATTCCAGTTCTGCAGCCAGATTTCTTTATGACCTTGAGAAAGCCTTGTGGTCAGTTTCCTGGTGTGTTCATGCAATTAAGGTTAGGGTATTTGTGATTAAGTTGAAATGGGTTCCTTTGCTTAGAAGATTAACCCTTGAAACCTAGAGCCAAAAATTTCAGTGTTGCTAAAAAAAAAAAAAAAAAAACTATGTTAAATTCGGTCAAAGCTACTATGCAAACATACCTTTTGGAAAAAGTAATTTGGGCCGAGCACAATGGCTCAAAGTTGTAATTCCAGCATTTTGGGAGGCTGAGGCAGGCAGATCACTTGAGCTCAGGAGTTCGAGACCAGTCTGGGCAACATAGCAAAACCCTGTCTTTTACAAACATACAAAAATTAGCAGAGGGTGGCGCATGCCTGTAGTTCCAGCTATTGGGATTGGGGGTGTGGGGTGCTGACATGGGAGGACTGCTTGAGCCCATGAAGTCAAGGCTGCAACAAGCCAGATGCCACTGCACTCCAGCTTGGGTGACAGAGCAAGACTTTATCTCAAAAAAAAAAAAAAAAAAAAAAGAAAAAGAAAAAGAAATGAAAAAGTAATTTGGATGTGTAAAACATAACTTTACAATTTAGAATACACAAAACTCTGTGACTTGAAAACCTCCTTAAACTTCAAAACTCACTCATGAGATAAACATTTCTGACAGTTGCATAGTGTTCAAAGTAGGTATGGTTGCTGTAAGCCCTTCATGAGTATGTAACTTAGTTCAAGTTTCCTAAAACTTTAAAATGATAACACTCATTAATGGTATTTAAATGTTTTTTTCTTGAAACAGATCATGTTACTAGTATAACCACAGCTAAGGAGAGAAATCTATCAGTCCTTGCTCTAAGCTTGAAAACTGGTAAGTATGCAGAGAACCAGTCCTTCCTGTTTCTTCTACTAAACTTCTTTTAGATTACTGACCAAGTTGATATCAAAGAGATCTGTAGGCACTTGAAGAAATGTGCATAGGCTTACAAGGCCACCAAGAACAGTGGTGCAGATAGTAGTGTTATAAATGTGAATTTGGGCAGCAAGGGGCAAGAGGATGCTCAGCTCTGTCATACTTAATCACTGAACAAATTACTTAATCCTTCTAAGAGCACAAAATAATAAAAATAATACCCATCTCACGGGATTATTTTGTAAAGAAAATGATTTGAGACTTGGCACAGAGTAGGCCTTCCACAAATGTTAGCTTCTCTTATTATTGCCCATTCCTATGCTCCTATTCGGTGACCAGCCTGGCCAACATGGTGAAACCCCGTCTCTACTAAAAATACAAAACAATTAGCTGGGCGTGGTGGCACACACCTGTAATCCCAGTTACTCGGAAGGCTGACCACGAGAATCACTTGAACCTGGGTGGCGGATGTTGCAGTGAGCCGAGATTGCGCCACTGTACTACAGCCTAGGCGACAGAGCAAGACCCTGTCTCAAAAAAAAAAAAAAAAAAAAAGGGTAACCACCACTTACTTGTTCGAAATTTTTCCTTGAGGGCATCCAGATCCTCCTTGAGAGCAACCTGCATCCACACCAAGCCAACACAGGCCACAACACAGGCAGCGAGGATGACAAAACCACAGAGCGGATAACAGATCTTGCAGCATCGTAAATAGTCTCCCCTGCTCAAGAGGACAAATTCAACCATGAGTACAAAAGTGATTACGGGTATAGCTTTATTAGAAATAGTACACGTTTTGCCATGCAATTATCTCCTTTAAATGAATAACCAGTGAATTAACCGGGGGAGGTAGGGTAAAGCACTTAAATGAATAAATAATATGACCTATTAAGGGTTCATCTACTGGATACAAAGGTTTCAAAAGTCACATAAAACAGAAGGAGTTCCTGCAGGTAAAAGGAAGAACCTAAAGGCACTGCAGCTGTCATCATCAGGAGGGAGGTCTTTGAATACAAGCTCAGGTCACAAAAGTGTAAAGACCAATGTTTCTCTGCAATTCCATCTCTGCACTGTAATTTGCCTATTGATTTCTCTCTCAAATACATACTCACTCCGGGGAATCTTGTTTCAGTTTACTGAAACTTTATAAACTTTTGAGCAAGTTTTACTGCAAAAGAAATGAAAGAAACAGGATCTGTAGTTTTAAGTGGACACCTGGTGTATTCTAGCTTATTGGCTCAGAAGTAAGGAAACATAGAAGGGGCTGGATTTCACACAAAACATCAACCAACCTTCAAGGTCTAAACTAACTTAGTAGGGTTACTACTCCAGGTACCTTCTGATGAAGGTAACACTTCATCTGACCTTCATAACCCAAACCCAGGATTGCCCTTAACAGCCTAAGCTGACAAAGCTCATTAGAAATCAAACTCTTCCTTTAACAAAACAAGACATTTTAAACCAACCAACCACTCAATGTCAGCAACCCGACCTTCTGCCTAGCCATTGTTTCTACATCCTCAGCAGAATCCTCTTCTCTTTTAGTGTGCTCTGAGAAAGTCCAAGGGCGTCTTTAAAGTTCCCGTTAGCCCTTTCCCACCCACCCTGAGCCCCAATCCCAATGTCCTCAAATCTTACTACTTGATTTGCTAGTGGTCTCTCCACCTATGAACGGCTAGGGAAAATGATGCCTCTTCTTTTGCCACCCCCCCACCCCACCTACTCTCAAGGGTCATACTTCCTACAGTATATCTCTCACCATATTTCCCCATCACCAATATTCAGACTCATCAAGAGTGCAAAAACGAAATAATTTGCAGTCTTAAAGTCTCTGCTTCTCCTTTGTTCTACACTGTTTTAAAAAGTCTAGTCCCCAAAGCTTCTCTGCTCCTCTGTCTCCATTCTTTGCTTCTTTGGGACTCCCCGGGCTCTTGGCACATTCTCCAAGTCCACATTTCCACCTCAGATTTGGAGCTTTTCTTTCTACACCTAAAGACAAATCTCTAACTTATTCTTCATTCAGGATCTGAACTTACCTTCTCCCTAAAACCGTTTTTCCCTCTTTGACTTCAAAGGCCTACACCCTTTTTTCTTCCTAAGGACTTCTTTTCTCCTTCCTGTCAATGTGGCCCCTTGGTAGTGCAAGGAGATGCCTTCTTCCCATTCCACCTTTCACCACTACTCACTTGGCAAAGCGAGAGCGATTTCCAACCACACCGAATTCCTCTTCCTCTTCGGAGCTGGACTCAGAGTCTGAGTCGGGAGGCTCAGTGCGAAGCAGGCGGTGACTGCTTGGGCCTTTCTTGGGCTTCTTTCTCCGGCTGTCCCCAGCCAAACCAATCAATGCATTGAGCTCTTTGCGCTTTTTCATCTTTTTGTGTGGGGTGAGCGGAGCCCCCACTCCTGAGCTGCCAGGTTCGTACCCGACGCCCAATTCTCTTCCTGCCTTGGAGCTGCCTTCCAGGGTTGGGAATCCTGGGCCAGAGCCCCCTGGTCACTCCCACCTAGGGGTGGGACTGACCAGATCCACCAGGGACTGGAGATTGGAGCCCAGAGGAAACTGGAACTCAGATGGGTGGGGGAAATCACATAGAAATGGCCAAGGAGCTGGTGACCCCAAAGGATAAGGCCTTGGGTGCAGAGTGTTAGTAGAGGGTGGAGAGGGACCTTTATCTCCCAAAGGGCGAAAAAAAAGCCAAGTCGAAAATGAAGGATTCTCAGCCTGGATAAGTAGGCAATACTTCTAAGCGTGCTCCAGGAGGTGAGGAAGGGCACGCTTAAAATAGGTGTTTTGGACCTCCGGAGCAGGATTTCCAATGGAGAGGGAAGAGAAACTCGTTCTTGAATGGGAAGAGAGTTGGGAGGTGCAGAGTAAGAACGTGGGAACGCGTCAGTCCCTTCCTTGCAGGAGAGGTGGCGGCAGGAGGGGGCTCCCAGCAGCTACAATCCCAACACTGCTTGGCCGCAGAGAAAATGCCCGGGCCAGGAAGCCGGCTGGGGTGTGTGATGATCACCGTTCTCCGGCCTCCGTCCTGAACGTGAAGGGGGCCCGAGGCCGAGGAAGATCCGGAGCCCGGCTCGAAGGATCGGCCTGAGAGAAGCCAGTCCCGCGCCTGCTAGACCCCCGCCCCGCTGTCTGGGCCTTGGGGACACGGTACTGCGGGCGACGGCGGCTCGGCCAACCGAAAGCGCTCCCGGCCGGAGTTTGAGGTCTCCGGCACGGGCAACTCTCGGCCACTCACACGCGCAGGCCCCACTCCAGCCGCCACTCCGGCCCCTGCTCCGGCTTCGGCCGCGGCTGCTCCCGACACGTTGTTGTTGGTGTTGGTGGCGGCGGCGGCGGCGGCGGCGGCCGCGGGCTCCAGACCCGGGCCATTGCACCAGCCGCAGATCACTTCCCCTTTGGCAGCGGCCGCCTACGCCGCCTGCCAGTAAGCCGCGCTCCCATTGGTCGCCCGCCGGGGTGACGTCACGCCGGGGCGAAAGTCGTGGCGGAGAGGTGGGGCGTTAAAGGGGCCCTGCCCTGGCTGGGGCTGGGTCCCACCTGCCGATTAGGGTGGCCCCGCCCCTAGGAGGGCTTCCGGGACCTGCTGCTCACCTGAGCCGGGTGGAGTCCGGCATCCTGCGGAGCGCGGGCGGGGCAGGCAAAGCGCCCAGCTGCTCGACCTACTTCGAAAGTTCATCAGCCGCCCGGGTCCCCTGGACTAACCATCTGAAGGCTCCGCCTCTCTGACTCTCACACAGACTGTTAAAAGTTTAGGCGCTTTTCAGATTAATGAACACATTCATTCAGTCAATAAATATTTATTGAGAGCTTACTTACTACGTGTCAGGAGCTGTTCTAGCGCTGGGGATACAGCCATGAACAAAATAACCAGGGTCCTTGTCTTCCTGTATAGGGTTGCCAGATTTAGCAAATAAAAATGTAGGACACCCAGTAAAGTTTGAATTTCAGAGAAACAGCAAACAATTTTTTAGCATTAAGACATCCCATGCAACATATGGGACATCCTCACACTAAAAAATTATTCACTATGTATGTGAAATGCCAAGTTTAACTGAGCATCCTGTATCTTATCTGCCAATCTATTCCTGCAGTTTATTTATACTCTAGAGGGAGGAGAGCAACAATAGGCAAACATATTAAATGTCAGGAGGTGATAAGTGTTATGATGAAAATTGAAACACGGTCAGGTGATGGGGAGTGCCTCTGTGAAAAGGGAACATTTAGTCAGCTTATCGGAGGAGGTGAGGGAATGAGCTGTGCAGTGGCTGCAGGAAGGAGTGACCAGGAAGACCTGTTGTGGCTGGACCAGAAGAGCAAGGAGCAGAGTGATAGGAAATGAGGTCAGAGAAGCATCACAGGCCAGAGCTTTAGGGCCTTATGGATCACTGAAAGGACTTTGGGAAAGCACTGGGGGCTTTAAGCTGAAAGGTAGCATACTCTGGCTTTTCCGTAAAAAAAAAAAAAAAAAAAAAAAATCACTCTGGGCCAGCGCGGTGGCTCACGCCTGTAATCCCAGCATTTTGGGAGGCTGAGGTGGGCGGATCACGAGGTCAGGAGATGGAGACCATCCTGGCCAATATGGTGAAACCCTGTCTCTATTAAAAATACAAAAATTAGCTGGGCGTGGTGGTGCGCGCTTGTAATCCCAGCTGCTTGGAAGGCTGAGGCAGGAGAATGGCTTGAACCCGGGAGGCGGAGGTTGCAACGAGCAGATATTGCGCCACTGCACTTCAGTTCACCAACAACCGCCACCAATACCGACAACTGAGCGAGACTCCGTCTCAAAAATAAATAAATAAATAAATAAATAAATAAAATAAAATAAAGGAAAAAATTATTCTGGCTACTTTGTAGAAAAAAGTGGGGGGAGAGTGAGGAACACAGGAGAGCAGTTTGTTACAGTCCAGCTAGAGATGATGCTGATCGATTAGAGAGGCAGTAGCAGAGATGGAGAGCATTCTGGATGCTTCTTGAAGACAGAGCTGACAGTTTTTGCTGATAGATTAGATGAAAGGTGCGAAGAGAAGAGAGGGTTTGGAGGTGGAAACACTGGAAGCAAGGAATTGTTATTTATTGAGATGGGGAAGAGCAAGTTTGGGACAAGTTTGAGAAGCCAATTCAATATTCAAATGGAGGCTGTTTGATATACCCATTGAGAGTTCTCTGGGGCACAGGTTGGGGCCTGAAATATCAATTGGGAAGTCATCAGATATAAATGGAATTTAAAGCAAAGTACTTTGAGCTACTTGGAAGAAAGTCACTTAAAGTAATTTTTATGCCCATATTCTTACTGTGGCAATTACACTGCTTTTGTCTAAGGATTCTCGCAAAGCCTGGGCCTGTATCTGATTTGTTTTTAAGTGTCTAGCCCAGAAGTGTACTCCTAAATAACAATGACCCAATAAATATGTGATGACTACATAAGTGGGCAGTGTTGCAAAGAGGTATGAGTGGAATTTTGGAATCAAAATCAAGAAACCTGGGACTCAATCATGTCTCTGCTTCTTCCTGGCTCCATCAGCATAGAAGCCATTTAGTTTCTCTGAGCCTCAGTTTTCTTCTCTGTAAAGTGGGGATAAACACCTATTTCACAGGACAATGAGACGATTGTGAAAGTGTTTTTGAAGTCGCAAGTCATGGTGTATTGTCTCCTTTTGTTTCTAGAGCTGCATTGCCCAATACAGTAGCCAAACTGGCCACATATTACAATTTAAATCTACATTTAACATAATTAAAACAAAATATAAATTTTAAATTGGTTCTTCAGTATCATTGGCCACTGTGTCCAGTAGCCATATGTGGCAAGGGGCTACCAGGCAGCAAGGAATGGTACAATTCCACCACCACAGAAAGTTTTACTGGAGAGTTCTTCACTAATGCTTCCCTGAAGGACTGGGGATAGATAGGTGAGGCTCCTGACCTCAAGAACAATTTCTGAAACACATCCTGTGGTCACCAGAAGCCCCAGGCAGGAGAGGTGGCTGGCCCGAGGGTGGGGTGGCCCTCCTTTGTTGTAGATGATACAGGTTCCCAGGGAACCAGGGACTGAGGAACCCAGCAGAGTGGGGCAGGGCTGAGGACATACCACCCCAGCTGCAGGGACTTCTGGTCAGCCAGAGCCTGTGCTCTCTGCGGGTGGAGATCTCTCCCATGACTGGCCAGTGGGCTGGTCATGGGTGGGGAGGCTGCAGGAGTAGAATTGACAAACAGGGGAATGCTTCTACTGGATCTGCCTCTCGGTCCTTCTGTCTGCCTGTTTGCTTATGATCTGTAGATAACACCCCTCCTGTGTTGGGTCGACATCATACAGGATGCTGTCACCCTTTGAAAGTTACTGGCCAGCTGTTTCTTTTCCTTCAGGAGCTCTTGGATACCTCTCTGGCCTCCTTCCTCAGACCCGGGACCCTCAAGGCCAGGGATTAAGCCACCCCACTCAGGTGGGGGCTCCTGCTGCCCTCCCACGCCAGGACTCCCAAGGTTGTGATCCATCTTCTCCTTTGGGAATGTTCATATTATGATCCTGGGGAGTCTGTTAACCTATTCAAAACTTGCCTGAAATGCAGTGAGTTTGGGGAAGTCACTTTAGAGTTCTGGTGCTTCAAAGTTTCCGTCTGTGATATGGGGATGATAATATTCCTAGCCTAGCCTTCTGCTTCATGTTGTTTGGGCCAGGGAGTAGCATGAGCGTGCTTTATATGCTGTGAAGTGTCATGCAGAGTGGGTACGTGTCTGCTGAATGCTCCTGGCAACTCTATGGGGAAGGTAGGCAAAGATGATTTCCCTGTGCTCAAAATCACAGCCCATGTAATTTGCAAAGCCAAATCTTGAGACCCTGTGCTACTTTGGAAGACTCCATAGAGTGCTTTCACTTGGGTAAGCTGGGGCACAGAGTAGGGGCAAACTTGCCAAGGTCATGGTCAAAAATTGGATCCAGCTCTCCTAATTCCTGGGCTGAAAGCTCTTTAAGATCTTGGAGTCCTCTCTTACCTGGGATCTAAGTCTGTGTCTGAACATTGCCACTTGGCAGCTGTGTGATCCTGGACAAACTACTGGGCCTCTCTGAGCCTCAGTGTCCACTATGATTGCCACCTCAGTGAAATGGCGGCAATCATAGTACCCAGGACTGGCTACATAATTTATGAGGACCAGTGCAAATGCAAATGCAGGGTTCCTTTTCTCTCTCTGCTGTCTCTCTCAACCTGTCATGCTGTTTATTATTCACTATTTAATGTTGTATTCCCTTAGGCCTGGTGGTACAAGGTGAGTGTAGACCCTCACATGAGACAGGCAAGAGGCCTGTTTCGTGACTTGGCATGCAAACTCTTCCTCTCCCTGTGCCAACACCCAGGCCCCTGCCTGGGATGGAGTTGTGGTGGCGATAGGGGTGTGGGGTGTTTAGGGGAACAGACAGCTGATAACCCATCTCAGGGAGGGGGAGGTGTGGAGGTGACAGGAGGCAGGACCATGTATGAACCAAGGCTCCAAATAACCAGTGTGTGCTCTGCTGCTCCACCCAACTTTACTTATAAGACACAAATTAAAAGATGGAATTATTAAGAATTTCAAGGTGGTGACCACAGAAAATTAAACCCCAAGTGCACGGCACCCTTCTGAGTGGGGGGCCCTGTGCAGCTGCTGTGGTCATACACCCATGAAATTAACCCTGGAGTACTTAAACTCACAGAGTATCTGTGCAGAAGTGATGTGTCTGACACATAGTAAGTACTCAATAAATGTTAGCTGCTCTGTTAATGTGATTATAAATTACTAAATGGGGTTTATTATAGATTTGCTCAATGTGATTTTTCAGATAACCCAGTTGTGGGAAAACATCTTCATTTACTTAAGAGAAAGCACTGCTTCCGCTTGTCACAAGAGCCCTCTTTCACATAATCTTTTTTGATACTTTGCTATGGCTGAGGTGGGGGGAAGGAACAGAAATGGATATTTAAAAATATTTAGGTATCATGCATTTTTGTGTTACTCCTCAATGCAATAAGTCATTCTTCACTAAGCAAGCATCTTATTCTTCCTCTAACCAAGAAGGGAACTGTTGCTCAGAGATCGAAAGAGGCTTGCCCAGGGACACACACTATGTCAGTAGCAGATACTGGGGCTTGAATCTGCATCTCTCTGCCTCTGAAGCCTGAGTTCTGCACCCAGTGCCCAGTGCCATGCTGGCAGAGCCTGCTGCCTGGGGCCTTTGTCAGCAGCTCTTCTGAAAGGGACCACCAGCTGAAGCCTCTCAACTTGCCTGGGATGGCCTCATCTACTTCTCCCAGCCCCTTCCCATTCTTTTTGCTGCTGTGCCGGCAGCTGCATCCTGTACCCTGATGAGGGGCCTGAGGACAATGGGAAGGGGAAGGATTGGGTGGTAGGAAAGGCGCCAAGCACCAAGCTAAACAATGGCTTCTCTGCCGGTGGGGCCCAAACAGCCGGAAGCAGCAATAGGTTCACAGCATTATTGTGGGCAGGGGTGAGGACTGCCCCTGCTGAGATTCTCCTTCTATTCCAGGCATATCTTCCTCTGAATTGCTGCAAACTTTTGTGTCTCTGCCAAGTAGTGGCCTCAGTTTCCCCATCTATGTGTCTTTAGCATCCAAAACAGAGCCTAGTGCTGGGGGAGGGATGGGAATCTTCTGGGGCTGTTTGCTGAATTAAAAGATGAGACTCTAAAGACTCCAAAGAGTTCCCAGGCATTGCCCTTCACCTTGATGATCCTATTTATCCATCCATCCATCAAACCCGCCCTGGGTGAGCCCCTACTGTGTGTGAGGTCCTGGAGAACACCAGTAATACTCAGGTTCTGCCCTGCAAGAGTTCCCAGGAAGCAGGCGATGCTGTCTCCCACTACGGCCCATGACCCCCACCCTGTAAATGTCATAGAAAGGTTTATAGTGGGGGTGGGGTGGGGGGAGGAGAAGCAAGCCTGGAGTAACTAGCTTCATTTTAGGGTGATAATAAAAATCCTGGGAGTAAAGAATCTGCACTGTGACCTCCCACCCTCCTGCCCATGCCTCCACTCCTGTCCCTTCCCCTGGGGCTTGAGGTGGAGTGGAGGCTGCAGCTGGCCATGGAGGGAGCCCGAGGCCAGCACCCCTGGGTTTGAATCTGAGCCTCTCCACTCACTAGCTGTGTGACCTTAGGCCAGTTCCTTTTCTTCTCTGAGTCTGTTCCTCATCTGTAAATTGGACCTAACAGTGCTGACCTCCTGGCAGTTCCTGTGGTAAGAATTAAATTTAAATGGTGAACACTAAAAGGCTTCAGGGGAATTGCTAAGTGCACTGAGTGGACAGGGAGGCTGGGAATGGAACGTCTGAGGAATCCATTTGAACTAGAAAACCTAAACAGCACAGGCTGGGAGAGAAGGTGATTGCATTGTGAAGGCAGGGCTCTTCTGACTGAGGAGGGGTCTGTGTGCATGTGTGTGTGTGTGCACGTGGGCCTGTGCTCCTACTATCAAGGCTGGGTGTTTGTGGATGGAATACACAGTAGTACATGCTGAGTCAGCAAGGCCGTGTGAGAGACCCCCTAGAGAAGGCCGCCTGGGCCCTCCTGAGTTCCCTTCTGAGGGAATAACACTGGCTTTGTGTTTCTAAGTCTAGCTTCAGCTCCAGTTCCATCTGCTACCAGCCCCTCTCTACTTAAGACTGGCACTAGGGAGACGAAAAGAGAGGCACAGCTTTGTGCTGCCCTCTGCTGGTTTCTTGGACACCGTGCTTCTTAGATGGGGATAATTTCCATGCACACAACTCACCTACGTTAATCCCTGTGTTGGATGGTGGGGACATACAGATGAGGTCCATTTCTGCTGTGTGTGTGTGTGTGTGAGAGAGAGACAGACAGAAGAACAAAATGCGATCAACAATATGATACAAGATGCAGAAAAGATAGGCATAGCCTGAAGAAAAGTTTTCAAAAGGTAATGATCCTTTATTCATTCATTCATTCATCTGTCAAATATTTATTGTATTCCAAGACCTAACCTTTGTGCTGGAGCTATAATATGGAACAAAATACACAAAATTCCTGCCTGCATGGACCTTACCTTCTAATGAAGAGAAACAGTTCATAAGTAAGACAGATAGGTAAATTGATAGTGTTGGATGATGAGTACTATGGAGAAAAATGAAGCAGGAATGGAGGACAGGGAGAATTGTTGGAATGATTGCAACTCTTGTGTAACATTTGAGTAAAGACCCAAAGGAGAGGAACTTTATCTTCTGAACGTGACTGAGTAACTGGCACTGGACTTTCTGGCCTTCATAAATAACTAGACAACTGGATAAGTGTATGAAACAACTATTTAGACAACAGACAATAGTTAGCACGGAACTATGATCCCTGAGAGAAGGAAAACAAGCAAAGTGAGCCTGAAGATCACCCTAGCTTTCTGTTTGAAGGCACTTTTGGGCAGGGCAGGGAGGGGAAATCCAAGTAGATCATATGGGTCTTTTTGTGTTGAAGATAGAGATCTTGACATAAGGAGAGTCTGTGGCACTATAATTTCCAGGGAAGAGTACCAGAGAGGAAGAAGCTACTCAGAAAAAGAGCTTCAGAAATCTGTATAGAGGTCTCCCTTGACTCCTTGTCTAAATACTCATGAGTATTTATATGCATGAGTTGTGCATGCATATAATAAAACTCCATGAGTGTGGGCAAATGAAAACTACTGGGGAGCTATAAGCTGAACAATTTTCAGAGTTCAGACAGGGCTGAGAGACATTCATGTTACAGTTGGAGAGTGAAGATAACTTATTGGACACCCACAACATTCAGTAGAGGCCTCAAAAGTGTCTTAGTAGGGCTAAACTAGCCCTAGAGTAAAGTCTACTCTAGCACCATCCTAATAAATCTTAAACACAAGCCTTACAAAGAACAAGCTGATGAGCAAGTAAGTTAACTCCTACCAAAACAAAACAAAATTCAACACTATTGAAAGGAAGGAAACAAAAATTCAGACCCTCAACAATAGAATATTCACAATGTCCAACATCCAATAAAATTAGATATGTAAAAAAGCAGGAAAATATGACCTATAACCAGGAGAAAAATCACTCTATAGAAATAGACTCAGAAATGACAGGAATGGTGGAATTAGCAGACACAGATTTTGAAGCAACTGTTCTAAATGTACATTAAAAGATTTAAATGAAAACATGAACTTAATGAGGAAAGAAGTGGAAGTTATCAAATGGAACTTCTAGATTTAAAAGTATAATATCTGAACTAAAAATGCACCATATGGTTAAACAGCAGATTATATAGTATATATAGCATATGGAGTATATATAGCAGTTATATACTGAAGAAGATAAGATCAATGAACTCAAAGACATAGCAATAGAAAACTCAGAAAGGTTAAGGGCAGAAAAATATTTAAAGAAATAATAGTCCAAAGTTTCCAAACTTGAAGATCAAAAACAGTTATCTCAAGAAGTTCAACAAATCCTAAACAGGATACACACACAGAAAACCATACCAAGGTACATTGTAATCAATTTACCAAAAGACAAATGATAAAGATAAGACATTAAAAGGAGACAGAAAAGAAGACATATATACAAGGGAATAAAGATAAGAATGATCATTGATTTATCATTGACCAAAAGACAATGGGATAATAACTTTAAAGAGCTGAAAGAAAACAAAAGAAGTCAAACTAGAATTCTACATCCAGTAACAATACTCTTCAAAATGAAGGTAAAATAAAGACATTTTCAGAGTACATACCCAAAGGAATAGAAATTGTTCTATCATAAAGACACATGCATGCATATGTTCATTGCAGTACTATTCATAATAGCAAGGAGATGGAATCAACTTAAATGCCCATCAGTGGTAGACTGGATAAAGAAAATGTGGTACATATACATCATGGGATACTATGCAGCTATAAAAAATGAGATCATGTCTTTTGCAGAAACATGATGGAGCTGGAGGCCATTATCCTTAGCAAATGAATGCAGGAACAGAAAACCAAATCCTGCATGCTGTTCACTTATAAGTGGGAACTTAAAGTTGAGAACACATGGACACAGAGGGGAACAACACACACTGGGGACTACTGGAGAGTGGAGAGTGGGAGGAGGGAGAGGATCAGGAAAAATAACTAATGGGTACTAGACTAGACTTAATATTATACTTTATTAATAATCTAAGCCAGGCGCGGTGGCTCACGCTTGTAATCCCAGCACTTTGGGAGGCCGAGGCGGGCGGATCACGAGGTCAGGAGATCGAGACCACGGTGAAACCCCGTCTCTACTAAAAATATTAAAAAAAAAAAATCAGCCAGGCGTGGTGGTGGGCGCCTGTAGTCCCAGCTACTCGGAGAGGCTGAGGCAGGAGAATGGCGTGAACCCGGGAGGCGGAGCTTGCAGTGAGCCGAGATCGCGCCACTGCACTCCAGCCTGGGCGGCAGAGCGAGACTCCGCCTCAAAAAAAAAAAAAAAAAAAAAAAAAAAATAATCTATACAACAACCCCCCATGACATGGGTTTACCTATATAACAAACCTGCACATATACCCCTGAACTTAAAAGTTAAAAAAGAAAAAAATAAAATAACCCCATTTACAATAGCCACACATAAAATTAAATACCTGGTGGCTGGCAAGACGGCTGAATAGAAATAGCTCCGGTCTGCATCTCCCAGTGAGATTAACGCAAAAGGTGGGTGATTTCTGCATTTCCAACTGAGGTACCCAGCTCGTCTCATTGGGACTGGTTAGAAAGTGGGTGCAGCCCACAAAGGGCCAGCTGAAGCAGGGTGGGATGTCGCCTCACCTGGGAAGTGCAAGGGGTCAAGGAACTCCCTCCCTTAGCCAAGGGAAGCCATGAGGGACTGTGCCATGAGGGGCTGTGCCATGAGGAACGGTGCATTCCGACCCACGGCTTTCTCCATGGTCTTCACAACCTGCAGACCAGGAGATTCCCTAGGGTGCTTATGCCACCAGGGCCCTGGGTTTCAAGCACAAAACTGGGTGGCCATTTGGGCAGATACCAAGTTAGCTGCAGGAGTTTTTTTTTTTTTTTTTCATACCCCAGTGGTGCCTGGAATGCCAGTGAGACTGAACCATTTACTCCCCTGGAAAGGAGACTGAAGCCAGGGAGCCAAGTGGTCTAGCTTAGCAGATCCCCTACGGAGCCCAGTGAGCTAAGATCCACTGGCTTGAAATTCTCACTGCCAGCACAGCAGTCTGAGGTCCACCTGGGACACTCGAGCTTGGTGGGGCAGGGGCGTCCACCATTACTGAGGCTCGAGTAGGCGGGTTTTCCCCTCACAGTGTAAACAAAGCCTCCGGGAAGTTCCAACTGCATGGAGCCCACCGCAGCTTGGCAAAGCCACTGTAGCCAGACTGCCTCTCTAGATTCTTCCTCTCCAGGCAGGGCATCTCTGAAAAAAAGGCAGCAGCCCCAGTTAGGGCCTTATAGATCAAACTCCCATCTCCCTGGGACAGACCACCTGGGGGAAGGAGCGGCTGTGGGCGCAGCTTCAGCAGACTTAAACGTTCCTGCCTGCCAGCTCTGCAGAGAGCAGTGGATCTCCCAGCACAGCGCTTGAGCTCTCCTAATGGACAGACTGCCTCTTCAAGTGGGTCCCTGACCCCCGTGCCACCTGACTGGGAGACACCTCCCAGCAGGAGTCGACAGATACCTCATAAAGGAGAGCTCCAGCTGGCATCTGGTGGGTGCCCCTCTGGGATGAAGCTTCCAGAGGAAGGAACAGGCAGCAATCTTTGCTGTTATGCAGCCTCCGCCGGTGATACCCAGGCAAACAGGGTCTGGAGTGGACCTTCAGCAAACTCCAGCAGATGTGCAGCAGAGGGGCCTGACTGTTAGAAGGAAAACTAATAAACAGAAAGGAATAGCATCAACATCAACAAAAATGATTCCTCTTGGCTCTCTTGTGATGCTTCTTGGCTCTCTTAATGATTCTGTGTTTTCCACTGCAGATATATGGGAATTTCTGTATCTCTATTATAGCACACACCAGCATGGGGGATTAGGTTGTTCTATCTGGACCCCCTCCCTGCTGAAACATTTAGTAGCTAAGTTACTCCATGTTGAGCAAGAGTTCCATACAGCGTGGTATCCTCTAAATATTCCAAATGGGAATTCATATATCAGGCTTTTCTGTATTCAGAATTCCTCTTAAGTGTCTAGGCTTTCTGATACATTGTCATCAATTTATCCATTCCCTACAGGGTATAATGAAAGACTATGGGACTCAGAAGGTGGCAGATATTTTTTATTATGGGGAAAGATAACTGAGAATAAAGCTATCATGCAGATATTTGCAGAGATAAAAGTAATGCAGATATTGAGTGGAGCCTTGATCAAACTATGCTTGAAAGCCACTCTACCACTAGTTACACGAGCCAATAATTTCCCTTTGCAGTGGAAGTCAGCTTGAGTTTTTTCAGGTGTTTTTGTGGGTTTCACCAGATACAGCAAAGAAATTAAAATTACTGTTAATAGATGTCAAAACCAGTCAGAAGTATCCAAAGTCATATAATTTGTCCAACAACCATACAGATATATTTTGTATTATATTTATCCTTTCATTCTTCCTTTGGTAGGAAAATTGTCTCATTAATTCTTATATGAAAGGACTTAAAATTAGCAAACTTTTTTTGCAAACACATGTATTCCATTCTTGGACTTGAGGACAACTTGACGAACAGGCTGGGGAGGCCTTGAGTAGTCTGGAGCCAGCTCGAAGCGGAGCAGAGTTAATGCCACTGCCACTTTACACTCAATTATGGCAAAATGCTGCCCAATGCAGTTCCTGGGGATACCAAGAAAGAAAAAATGGCATCTAATGAATTTATATATTATTAGGAATATATGCTAATCTTTTTATATGTGACAACTTCTGTAGGGAAACAAGATCCATATGTTTTTTGTGTCATCCATGCTGGATTACAGGTGCTCACCATGATGCCCAGCTAATATTTTTGTATTTTTGGTAGAGACAGGGTTTTACTATGTTGGCCAGGCTGGTCTCAAACTCCTGAGCTCAAGTAATCCACCTGCCTTGGCCTCCCAAAGTGCTAGGATTACAGGTAAGAGCCACCGCACCCAGCCAAGATCCATGTTTTAAACCAATTCCAATGTGGCAGAATCCAGCAAATGTTTTATTTTAAGTTAAGTAAGCCCCGATCAGAAAGTCCATTAATGTCAAGACCTGCAAAATGTGGTTCTATTATTTTTGGGCCCATCTTACAAGTAAGTGGTAGTGAGTTCTATCAACATTTGATTCTGCAGGGTCCATGTAACTTGAAAGCCTTCCTTATATCATGATAAGGAAAAGCTACTTCTTACTATTATTTAGAGGCCGTGCAGTTGAAGCCTTAGGCATAAGAACAATAACCTGGCATACTCAGTGGATTGTGTTGTCATTTGGTAAATCAGGTGTCTCTCATACCAAACCAAAGGGAAACTTGGACTTTAGAACAACATTGCTCTCTGTAGGAACAAGAGCTGGGAGGTGCCAATGTTGCCTTGTTCCTATAACAAGGTGGCATTCCCAACCCTTGTCCATTGCAAGTTTAAGTGTAGTCTTCGGGCCTGTCATGAGGATGGCCTTCATCAATCCATGCCCATATGCCAAGGACTACAGTTGTTCTTTGTAACATTAACCGGTCCCTTTGGGGGCTCAAAAGGGTACCATCTGAATGCACTGGTCACAAGAGAAGACAAGCCAGGTAAAATAATGGGGAGTAACAGCAGTGTCAGCTAACTGAGGGCCTGAAGGGAAGAAGCACTTGGCAGATAAGCACTATTACACATTTCCATCAAGTTCACCAGCTTGAGTCTTTACCTTAATCCAGCTGAGAATGGTATGAAGGCATAGGGATGTATTTTTTCAGAATTTTCCCTGGAGAATCTCAAGGGGTTAAAGACCTGTAATGAGAGTGAAGATACCAGTCCTACTCCCTCCAGCCCACGCCCACGAAAAACAAAAACAAAAACAAAATCCACAGATATTGTTAACAGAATTCCAAAGCTAACTTTAGGAACTTGTAATGTCTGGATACTACAAGTCCTGCTTGATGTTCCCCAAAAGCCTATCACTGAAAATATATTCCAAGAAAGCAGAGGCTATATAACCTAGCGACAGATAGATTAAACAGGCTCCGATAGTAAGAAGCAGCAGCAAATCATCCAGACAATCCGACTTGAGCAAATACTGACTTCATTATTTTCCCTTCACAGTAAACCCGTGCCTCTGTCATATAAAAATGGGCAAAGAATCAAATTATTATCTTTTCTATTTGTTTTCGTTTCCAAATGGACTGAGCCAGTGACTTGGGCAAAGAAGAAAGGGGTGGCAATTCACAAGCTGAAGTCACAAGCTGAAGTTGTTCAGCTTCTGCCCGAGCGTCTCTGTGAGAGGTTGCCGATTAGTATCTCCTGGGCTGTGGGGTTGGTCTGAGCACTGGTTTGCAGCCCAGGATGTGCTTGTTCTCTCCCAGGTCCCCTCTCCCTTTCACTCTCAGGTTAGCACTGGGTGTGAGGCAGAGTGATATTCCTAGAGGACTAACTTCAAATATGCTCAAATCTTAAAAAAAGCAGAGTTCATAATCTTGCTACTTTAATTATGACCAGTAACAAGTGATTTGCAATACACTTCACAAGTCTGTGACTAGATTGACTATGGACATGAATGAAAGCAGAGAGCAAGGTGGTTAAACAGTGCAGTGTCAGTCGACTAATCACACCCCTCTACTTCCCAGGGGATGATATGCTTCTGCTGATAAGGCATCATCATGGAACACTGGCGATGATTATAAATGCAAATGTAGTTTTCTCTTAAAAGCATAGGGTTTTTGTTCTGTTTTGTTCTTTTCTAAACGACAGATCGTTATCCCAACTGCTCCCTCAATTGTGAAGATGCTTCTCTTCCCTCTTGGTGCTATCTTAGATGCCACTGGGTGCAGTTGGGACAATCATACCTGAGGGTCTTCCCAGAAATAGGGGTTGTGGTGAAGAGCCCAAATATTGATAAACACAGTTATTCCTGAGTAAAGAGAAGAAAAAGCAGGTAAGTGCATGAGTAAAGATTCTTTCTTTTTTTTTTCCTCTTTTGCTTTTTTTTTTTATTATTATACTTTAAGTTATAGGGTACATGTGCACAACGTGCAGGTTAGTTACATATGTATACATGTGCCGTGTTGGTGTGCTGCACCCATTAACTCATCATTTAACATTAGGTATATCTCCTAATGCTATCCCTCCCCCCTCCCCCCACCCCACAACAGGCTCTGGTGTGTGATGTTCCCCTTCCTGTGTCAATGTGTTCTCATTGTTCAATTCCCACCTATGAGTGAGAACATGCGGTGTTTGGTTTTTTGTCCTTGTGATAGTTTGCTGAGAATGTTGGTTTACAGCTTCGTCCATGTCCCTACAAAGGACATGAACTCATCCTTTTTTATGGTTGCATAGTATTCCATGGTGTATATGTGCCACATTTTCTTAATCCAGTCTATCATTGTCGGACATTTGGGTTGGTTCCAAGTCTTTGCTATTGTGAACAGTGCTGCAATAAACATACGTGTGCATGTGTCTTTATAGCAGCATGATTTATACTCCTTTGGGTATATACCCAGTAATAGGATGGCTGGGTCAAATGGTATTTCAAGTTCTAGATCCCTGAGGAATCACGACACTGACTTCCACAATGGTTGAACTAGTTTACAGTCCCACTAACAGTGTAAAACTGTTCCTGTTTCTCCACATCCTCTCCAGCACCTGTTGTTTCCTGACTTTTTAATGATTGCCATTCTAACTGGTGTGAGATGGTATCTCATTGTGGTTTTGATTTGCATTTCTCTGATGGCCAGTGATGATGAGCATTTTTTCATGCGTCTTTTGGCTGCATAAATGTCTTCTTTTGAGAAGTATCTGTTCATATCCTTCGCCTTCTTGTTGATGGGTTTTTTTTTTCTTGTAAATTTGTTTGAGTTCATTGTAGATTCTGGATATTAGCCCGTTGTCTTATGAGGAGATTGCAAAATTTTTCTCCCATTCTGTAGGTTGCCCGTTCAGTCTGATGGTAGTTTCTTTTGCTGTGCAGAAGCTCTTTAGTTTAATTCGATCCCATTTGTCAATTTTGGCTTTTGTTGCCATTGCTTTTGGTGTTTTAGACATGAAGTCCTTGCCCATGCCTATGTCCTGAATGGTATTGCCTAGGTTTTCTTCTGGGTTTTTATGGTTTCATGTCTAACATTTAAGTCTTTAATCCATCTTGAATTAATTTTTGTATCAGGTGTAAGGAAGGGATCCAGTTTCAGCTTTCTACATATGGCTAGCCAGTTTTCCCAGCACCATTTATTAAATAGAGAATCGTTTCCCCATTTCTTGTTTTTATTTTTATTTTATTTTATTATTATTATACTTTAAGTTTTAGGGTACATGTGCACAATGTGCAGGTTTTTTACATATGTATACATGTGCCATGTTGGTGTGCTGCACCCATTAACTCGTCATTTAGCATTAGGTATATCTCCTAATGCTATCCCTCCCCCCTCCCCCCACCCCACAACAGTCCCCAGAATGTGATGTTCCCCTTCCTGTGTCCATGTGTTCTCATTGTTCAATTCCCACCTATGAGTAAGAACATGCGGTGCTTGGTTTTTTGTCCTTGCAATAGTTTACTGAGAATGATGATTTCCAGTTTCACCCATGTCCCTACAAAGGACATGAACTCATCATTTTTTATGGTTGCATAGTATTCCATGGTGTATATGTGCCACATTTTCTTAATCCAGTCTATCGTTGTTGGACATTTGGGTTGGTTCCAAGTCTTTGCTATTGTGAATAGTGCCGCAATAATCATACGTGTGCATGTGTCTTTATAGCAGCATGATTTATAGTCCTTTGGGTATATACCCAGTAATGGGATGGCTGGGTCAAATGGCATTTCTAGTTCTAGATCTCTGAGGAATCGCCACACTGACTTCCACAATGGTTGAACTAGTTTACAGTCACACTAACAGTGTAAAAGTGTTCCTATTTCTCCACATCCTCTCCAGCAGCTGTTGTTTCCTGATTTTTTAATGATCACCATTCTAACTGATGTGAGATGGTATCTCATTGTGGTTTTGATTTGCATTTCTCTCTGATGGCCAGTGATGATGAGCATTTTTTCATGTGTTTTTTGGCTGCATAAATGTCTTCTTTTGAGAAGTGTCTGTTCATGTCCTTCGCCTACTTTTCGATGGGGTTGTTTGTTTTTTTCTTGTAAATGTGTTTGAGTTCATTGTAGATTCTGGATATTAGCCCTTTGTCAGATGAGTAGGTTGCGAAAATTTTCTCCCATTTTGTAGGTTGCCTGTTCAGTCTGATGGCAGTTTCTTTTGCTGTGCAGAACGTTTCTTGTTTTTGTCAGGTTGTCAAAGATCACATGGTTGTAGATATGCAGCATCATTTCTGAGGGCTCTGTTCTGTTCCATTGGTCTATGTCTCTGTTTTGGTACCAGTACCATGCTGTTTTGGTTACTGTAGCCTTGTAGTATAGTTTGAAGTCAGGTAGCATGATGCCTCCAGCTTTGTTCTTTTGGCTTAAGATTGACTTGGCAATGTGGGCTCGTTTTTTCTTCCATATGAACTTTAAAGTAGTTTTTTCCAATTCTGTGAAGAAAGTCATTGGTAGCTTGATGGGGATGGCATTGAATCTGTAAATTCCCTTGGGCAGTATGGCCATTTTCATGATATTGATTCTTCCTACCCATGAGCATGGAATGTTCTTCCATTTGTTTGTATCCTCTTTTATTTCATTGAGAAGTGGTTTGTAGTTCTCCTTGAAGAGGTCCTTCACATCCCTTGTAAGTTGGATTCCTAGGTATTTTATTCTCCTTGAAGCAATTGTGAATCGGAGTTCACTCATGATTTGGTTCTCTGTTTGTCTGTTATTGGTGTACAAGAATGCTTTCAATCCTCAATAAAATACAAGCAAAGATTCTTTCACACCTATTTATAGGTTTCATAACCAAGGAAAGAATTCTACAATCATAATTTCCTTAACCATTTAAGAAGCATCTGTTATGATGACACTTAAATGGGTGCTGTGAAGATCAGTGAGATCTACTCTAGCCTTCAAGGAGCTCACAATCCATTGGAAGAGACAGGCAATTGCAACACATGGTAATAAGTCAAAAGGAAGCCTGGGATGCTTGGGGAATTGAGAGGGGAACCTCATGTATAGAGCCTTTGGATGTATGCAAGAGAAAAGGCCCAGGCGAGGTGTGCTGAGCTGAGTATAATGAAATCGGTAGGGGAAAACCAGGTAAAGAAAGAATATTCAGAAAGGAATTTGAGGCAGATAAAAAAGCATGAAGCCAAGCTTTAATACTTGAGAAAGCATGAGAAATTTGGGTAACTGGGAGGTTGTATAACAGGATTCAGGGAGCAAAGTGTCCATAGATCAGCCTGTGGAGGTTGGCTCGGCTTGTACCTTAAAATGGGAAAGAAGTCATGCTAAGGATTTTAGGTTGAAACCAATATGGATCACTGAGAAGTTTAAGCAAAGAGTGAGAGTATTGTCTTTTTTTTTTTTTTTCCTTTCCTAGTCAGCTACTTGGGAGATTTTATTATACTGTGGAGCCATAGAACCACATGGGATATAGTGTCAATATGGCACTGAAGTAATATTTTATCATGTTATGGAATATCCGTTGATCAGGGTGGAGATGATATGGGTTTCTCCTGAAATCTATAAATATAACAAATTATATTAATGGATTCCTAATATTGAACAATCTTTGCAGTTTTGGAATATGACCTACTTACTTGGCCATGATATACTATTTTATTTTATTTTACCTTTTTGTAGAGACGGGGTCTTGCTGTGTTGCCCAGACTCAAGCGATCCTCCCACCTTGGCTTGACAAAGTGTTCGGATTACAGGCATGAGCCACCTGCCCAGCCAATATATTTATTTTGATGTGCTATTGGATTATGTTTACTAATATTTTATTTAAAATTTTTGTATTTATATACATAAGTGATTTTTATCTAAATATATTTTTGTGCAATTTTTAGTAGGTTTGTTATCAATGTGATGCTTCCTTAAATAACATTCTAAGTTTTTATTTTTCTATGCTCTGGACAACTTTAAGTATTACTGGGATTATACGGTCTTTAAAGGTTTGAAAAAGTTTCTGAAAAACTGCATAGGCCTGGTTCCTTTTCAGGGGCTCTACAATTTTTCTCTAGTCCTATGAAAATTGGCATGCTTAGACTATTTATCTCTACCAGTATCAGTTTTAGTAAATTATGTATTATAAAATTATATAGTTTTTTTTCTGGTTTTTCAAATCTCTGTGCATAGACTTGTGTGATATTAGTTAGTGGTGTGTCTCTTTGTTGACCAGCCCCTCCTCCATTGGCTATTGTATTTTTTGACTAATTATGCAGCCGTTCTGCTTTCCATACCATTACCTTTTGCGTTCACCTTTGTTAATTCACCTGTTTCCTTTTAGTTTACTCTTTTATTCTTTTCCCAACTGATTTATTTCCAGTTGTTTTCGACATCAATGTTTAATTCTTTTATTAATAAAAATATTTAGCATTTAATATTATAACTTCTCTTCTGAATGCTGCTTTAGTGGCAGACCATTAATTCTGATATGTACAGTTTTCATGGTCATGATTTTATTTTGTAATTTTGCTTTAACCCGAGAGTTTTTAATGGATTAAAAAAAAATTCCAGATGAATGAAACTTTTTGAAAAATTTTTGTTACCTATTTCCATTTTTATTGTCTTAATTTAAAGAATACTATTTTGTAATGTTTCTCTTTTAGTAATTAAGTTTTTTTATCGTGGTCTACTATACAGTCAACTTTAAGGAATGCTGCTGGTGTACTTAAAAGGAAAGTGTGTTCTCTATTTGTGGGGAAAAAGTTTAATATTGCACTCATAAAGTCTACTTTATTAATTACATTGTTTAGATCGCCTGTATACTTTATTTGGTTTGTGTAGGTCTTTGAAAGGCAGTTAAAATCTATTAGTAGGGTGCCTCTGACTGTTTTCCTCTTCATTTCCTGTAGTTTGCTTTAAAAAATTGCAGGGCTGGGCGCGGTGGCTCACCCCTGTAATCCCAGCACTTTGAAAGGCCCAGGCGGGTGGATCATGAGGTCAGGAGATTGAGACCATCGTGGCTAGGATGGTGAAACCCTGTCTCCACTAAAAGTACAAAAAATTAGCCAGGCGTGGTGACATGCACCTGTAGTCCCAGCTACTCGGGAGGTGGAGGCAGGAGAATCACTTGAACCTGGGAGGCGGAATTTGCAGGGAGCAGAGATTGCACCATTGCACTCCAGCCTGGCAACAGAGCGAGACTCCATCAAAAAAAAAAAAAATTGCAGATGTGTAACTTGATACATAGGTAGGTATCGATAGCTCTCTTATATTCATGATGAATTGTGGCTTTTAACATTATGAAGACTAATTTTTGAACTTCACCAATCCTGACATGGCCAGCTAGCTTACTGACTGAGGTAAAGACCTAATTTGGGTTAGAATGGCAACTGGGACACCGTAACAGTGCTGCATCCATACAGCAAAGATCACTTTCAAAAAACAAATGGCCAGGTCACCGTTAACAAATTCTTCCTAAGTGATTAATCCACATATTGCTAGCTAATCAAGGACATTCAAAGAAATTTGCTTTCTTAACATGGGTCAGAGATTTTGAAGTTTAGAGCTTCAAAAACCCAATGTTATTTAACTCTCCCAAGCCTCAATCATAGGGTCTAACCTCTATGGTTGGATTAGGTTTATATCCTGGCAGTACACATTCTTACATTTTTCAATTTTTGCTTCCAGAAGCCTTGTTCTCTCTTGAACAGTTTCTGGAAGTCTCACCAAGATCATCAGAACAGACTGCCCATTGAAGTTCAGTAGTAGCTAATACCTAAGAAGTATGGTTCACAGGCTCATCAATTATTACCTCCTTTGGGTGAGTCTCAAATCATGGTCAATGAAAAAATTTTTTTGAGACAAGGTCTCACTATGTTGCCTAGGCTGGAGGGAAGTGGTGTGATTATAGTTTGCTGTAGCCTCAAACTCCTGGGCTAAAGTGATCCTCCTGCCTCAGCCTCCTGAGCAGCTGGGATTACAGGCACATGCCAGTGTCCTCAGATGAGATATTTTTGACTTCCTAAGTCTGTTATTGTCTTTCTTAGGAGTTTCTGCTTGCTCTGGCTTACAGCCAGAGTGTCTGGTTGATTGCCATGGATCTCTCCCATGAGTGGCACAAAACCCATTGTGTTTTGTTCTATTTAGTGATTGTGAATTATTTAGGAGATTTCATAGAACACTCATTTTTCTGGGCCATGTCCCTCTCCACAGAGGCTTACTGGACCATCAGATTCATGGCACACACTAGGCCATTGATAGGTCTATTATTGGCTATTGAGGGAATATGTTTTGTTTTTGTTTTTATTTTTTTTGGCATGGGTTTTATTAATCCAGAGAATCAAACTGACACCTTATGAGTATATTCATTATAATAAAAAAGCATGCACATTATCTAACAAAATTACATTTTTAAACCAAGAATACGTTAGAAAAAGACATAATTTGGAAAACTTCCTATTTGATTGAGGTCTTAAATCTCCATGGAGCCTTAGGGCAAAAAGGAAATAGAATTCATAACTTTTGATGGTTTGCCATCTTTTTTCTTTTTGCCATGTAGAAAATCTGAAAACACCTCAATGACTCTAACTCAATTCAGTGAAGATTCCCTGGAAAAAAACTTGCAAAAGGCAGATTAATGACTGCCTCCAACTGATCTGATTTTATCTTCTTCCTCTCCCTAAATCTGTGTTCCTAACTCCAATTTCTTTGTTCCACAAATCTAGGTAATTCTGAGCAAGGCTCAAAATATCTCTTAATAAGATTAGTGAAAAGGGATCTGCATTGTCCAGAGAAAATGACTGCTCTCCCAGGAATCTGTGTATCATTTAAGTCACAATCTGTCGGCAGATTGGACATCCCCTTTTCTCTGCCAGAATAGAGTCTTTAACTGTACCTTAGGCTCTAAATTAAAAGTTAACTTTTAAAAGATAAAATATAATTTTTAGGATTGACTATTTCTTTTAGGTGATTAATATACACTTTTCCTAAAGTAGCTCAGCCTTACTAAGCTTATTAAGACCACGATTTCTAAACCTTTTCTATGGGATTAAAAAGTAGAGCCACCCTCTACTCTCTGCAAGTCTTTCTGCAGCCACCCCCTCGTTGCCGTTTAAAACTGGGAATTTCTCTTCTTGTTTAATTTGGCAGCCCAATCCTACCTTCTTTTTTAATTTCATACATTCATTAAAATCTCTCTCTCTCTTTTTGTTTGTTAAATACCTTCCTTCCATTCTTTTCACTTTTATGGGATTATTTCTTTTTGTATTTCAGTATATGTGTATACGTAGGATCTTAGGAGGGACAAGTGGCAACAGAATCACTCAAGTGGCTTTCTTGAGTTGGAACTTAGAATTTACCTAGACTTATGATTTATCTTTTATAAGTAGATTGGTTTGTAGATAGCTAAGTACGGAAATATAAAAATTAGGGGACTCTGGCCAATGAAGATTGACAAAGGCAATAACTGAGATCGTGGAAGCAAGGTTGTTGAGAAGGAAATAGCTGATATTCTAGGACTTGGATACTGTCTGGGTAAGGAAGATGGTGGAGGTGTGAGGATGACTTCTAGCTTTCTCACTTAAAATTACTCACAGACAATGGTGCCATTCATTAATGTAGCAATGCAGGAGGAGGAACAGGTTTAGGGGAAAGAGGTAGATGACATGCTTTCTTTTGGACATTTTGCACATCATAGTATGCTCAAAACAAAGCAAAGTGCCTAGCGCAGACATTTAATAGGCAATTGTTGGCCCAGCAAATGAAGAGAAGGGCACACATAATGTAGCAGGTCTTTTGCCAAGAGTGAATGGGGCCATGGCGGAGGCACAGGTGGAGAGTGATGAAAATGTGTAAGTGATATTGTGCGGTGTGGGAGAGAAAGGAGGCATCACAAACATGTTTCTTTTTAGAAATAAACAGGATTTCTGGGTAATACAGGGGAAGAGGTGGGTCTGGCGGATATGAGGCATCCATTGGCACATGCTTTGTTGTGCTATAGCTGCATTCAAGGGCCCATTAGCAGGGCAGAGAAAGTGTATAGAAGAATGCTGGTTGAATTATTGATGAGTGACAGTAGAGAAAAGGGAAATATTCAAGGAAGTTGACGGCATTGCCAAGGGGGAAGTTGGAGTGATGAATCCAGGCATCCAAGCTTGGGGTGAAGAAAGTGAAGTTGTGGAGTGCCTGTGTGTATGAGAGGGGGCAGGAAGGAAAGCAGGGTAACAGGAAATGACACAGATGAGCAGTGAGGTCCAGTGAAGGCCTGAAAGCTCTGGAGGGCAAGAAGGTGTGGCGGAAAGGAATGTAAAGTGAGGTGAAGGCAACTCTGCTTGTGCACTTCCTGTCCCCTCATTGTAGCTTGAGGGAGATTAAGGTGCAGTCCCTGAAGGCACTTGAAGGAAAGGGCAGAGACTGCAGGAGACCAGGGAGGACGTATAAGTAGCCTAAAACTGAGTCAGCCAGGGTGGAGCCAGCTCTTCCACCAACATCCATCCAGATCTCAACAGAATTGTCTGAAGCCCAGAAAGTTACCCGCAGCAGCTGCAAAAGCCACAAGATCAGGAAAGTGAAAGGAACATGAAACAGAAAGGACCTGAATGGGAAAAATTAAAAGGCATGCTGATTCTCACATTTTCAACATGTAGCTTTTGTATGGGTCGGGGGATTTTAAGACTGTGGATTACAGGGCTTAGGTGATCTAGAATGGAAGTAGAGAAAATAATTTTCTTGTGTTGGAAGGCAGCAATAAATCATCATTTTATTGATGTTGAAAAAACCGGAGATTATTGACAGGATTTAGGTACTATTGACATGCAAGGTTAAGGAAAAAGGTAGTAAAAGTTGACTCTGAGCTGTCTTGTTGGAGCAACTAGGTGGGTGGAATATTATGTGTATGGATGCAATATTATGTAGGTAATAAATATTACAATAAATACTATGTGAAAAATAACACTGAATTAAAAAGAGGAAACTTTTTTAGATACTAGATGATTGCAAAGATCCCCGTGATAGCAAAGATCTTTCTCTAGAGAGATCCCAGAGAAAGCTTAAGTTGTTGCTGTAGTGTAGTAGTTACGAGCACAGACTCTAGAGTCCCACTACTTGGGTTCAAGTCCTAGTTCCACCATTTACCAGGGATGAAATTTTACCTTTTTGTTCCTGTTTGTCTAAAATGTGCATAACACTAATATTTCCACAGCAGAACTGGGGGGCAGGAGGATGGGTGGATAAAATGAGTTAATACATGCAAAACATATGGAACAATGCTTAGTCCCTAGTAAGTACTAAGTAGTTTTTTGTTTCTGTTATTACAATAGTAAAGCTGATTTTGCAGGAAACAAATATTTAATTGCTATTGGGCAACTATGGTAGCACAGTAGCAATTAAATATTGCTACATTTAATTAGACTGCCCAATCAAATCCAATATTCGAAAGACGGTTAAATTGCAGGAAGTTGTAGAAACACACCTCAACATAGGTCAAAGATAAATTCTAGCTCATTCCTTTATGTCTCTAATGTCACCTTTCAATCCATCTTGCATCTCACCAATGTATTAATCTTTCTAAAAAATAACTATAATCATGCCACCCAGCGTAGACGTCTTAAATCTGTCTGCTGCTTGATTGAGAAAGGCTGAACACAAAGGTTGGCCTTCAGAAAACTCTATGATCTGACTACATCATGGCTCCAGGTATAGTCCCACAATTTCCCTCTGTGAATCCTGGAGTCTGGTAGATTACAGCAATTGCTCCAGTGACATGCCCTGCTGGTGTACGTGAGGGAAGGGAGAAGGCAGGCTGCCTGCTGCTTTGTGTCTGCTCTTCTCTCTGCTCACAGTGCTGCCTCTCTCATCTTTGCTGATATAAATCCAGTCCTTTAAGGTTCAGTGTTAAAGCCATGATGCTTCATGAAGGCCCCCTCACCCACTCCTCAGTCCATATGGCAGGATTCTGTACTTTTGCACTGTGCCTGTTTGGATAGTCCTGAGAGCTCTATCCTCTTTCTCCCTCTCTGGGAAATAAGAATGGCCCTAGGTTCCACAGAGTTTAAGGATAAATAACTGTTAAAGACATCAATGTGTTAAGACATTTCAATCCAGCACAGCTGCATTGTTAAAAAAAAAAAAAGTTTTAAGACCTGCAGGTAAGGAGCGTCCATCTGGAAAGGTAATGGGTTTGTCGAGTAGCCGGGATATGTTTACTACCGGTGCGTAGAGGCGGAGGCATTCCTTGATGCACATCGTGGTGTAAGGCATCTGGCTCAGGTGTTCCCTGGGTAGAAGCATAGGAGGAAAGGAAAAGGAAGAGTAGTCACTTTGGCATTGCACTGAAAGCCCAGCTTTTCTCCATTTTTGTAACTGGAATGATTTTTTTCCGTACCCAAAGGAGGACTTCAGATGTACCATGTATGTCTTAGGAAAAGCTAAATGTTAACACTTACCACTTTTCACATGTAAAAGTTTTGTTCCCCCCCCCCCGCAGATATAGGGCTCTTATCCTGAGACATACTTATTCCAGGGCTCCTGTGACCAGTATCACACATCTGTGAAAATTTGGATAGAGATGTGGACTGTATTTATATCCGGAGTGCCTCTTCTATGAATGAATAAGTATTTCTGCCTCTTTAGAATTGTAAAAAAATATAAAATAGGGATGTGGTTCTAAGATGGCTGACTAGTGGCATCTGGTACTCACCTCTTCCACAGACAGAAACCAACATAGCAAGTAGATAATTACACTTCAAATAGATCATCTAAGGGAGAACGCTGGAATTCAACAGAGAAGTGATGGAAAGCACCAAAAGCAAGGAAGGAGAGAGAAGTGAGGCAGCCTGTTTGGTGGGGATCAACTGGGAGTCTGGAGAAGCTCTTTAATTTGGGAAAGAATAATTGAGAGCCCTCCAGTGATCCACGTTCCCACCATGGACTCTTACAATACCAGCTATGGAATAGCTCACTAACCTCTGCAGGCCCTGAGACTAACATAAGGAGCTGCCTGGAGATTGCATGAAGACATTGCTCCAGAGAGAGAGCTCACACTGGGTCCCACAGACCCCCGAGTCCTCAGCAGCTGCAGTGTGGCATCATTTGGAGAGCTCAGCCCCCATCAAACTGTGTCTTGCCTTGGGGTTCAACAGCCTCTACATCTCCACATCCCTGAAGCCCCAGTGACATTCCCTACCACAGCTGCTGCTGCTGCTGCTGGGGCCAAGGTGGAAGCCACTGCCAGTGATCCTATCACCCCCAGCAGAGGGGTGGGCACACATTTTCATGTACCCTGAGGGCAAATTCCACTGCCTGTAACTGTAGCTGCAAGGGCCAAGGTGCTAGCAAATCATGAGCCACCCTCATCCCACAAAAGCCTTTTGCTTATGGCTGCTCCAAATGAAAGCAGCGCCTCCCTTGTGGTGAGCCTAGATCGCGCCATTGCACTCCAGCGTGGGCAACAAGAGCGAAACTCCATCTCAAAAAACAAACAAACAAACAAAAAAAACAGCCCCATCCCCTCCCTCTCCAGTAGCAGGGCCATAACTCAGCTGCTGCCATTCTCATCTAAGCATTCTTCTAGCAGCCTGGGGATCACCCTGTCCCTGCCTACCATAGCCAGCACCTGCATACACTACTGGGGTGTCTGAGGGCAGATCTGCTTAGGCTGGCTCCACTCCTCCCAGTACCTGAGCATGCTGTCTAGGGCCCTGCAGACTGCCCTGCCCAGTCTATCATTGGCACCTGAGCACTTCTCCTGGGGTCTGAGGTTGGGCTCACTCAATCTGCTGCTACCACCACAGCTGGTATCCATCCACATGTGTCAACTGTGGGCTGCGGACTGGCCTGCTCAGCCCATCACAGCCACCACCAATACCAGCGTGGACTGCTTAGTATCAAGCAGGTTGTCCGACATGCCTGATGCCCAGGGGCTCAAGAACTCACCCACCCACGTGGCCCACCACTGCCATTTCCAGAACCCAGGCAAGCCACCTGGAAAGAATTGGCCTGCCTGGAGCAGCTAACACTGGTGCTAGTATACATCACCCTGGTGCCCAAGAACGGGCATGCTCAGCCTAAGGTAGCCACTGCTGGGACCCAAAGACTGGCCCATGTATCCCATTCCCCAACAAAACTTCACCACAGCTTCCACTAACAACTGCATGCTAAGCCACTGAGTAAATCACAGACAAAAATGATGCTGTTTGTAGTTGAAGAAATCATACAGCGATTACACTACTGCTCATGCCCAGAATCAAAGCCAAAGCATCCTACCCAATGAACACTATGCATACATTTTCAGGAAAAGTCCTCCCCTATGAAAGCAAATTCAAAAAATTGGAAGAAGCAACTATTACACAAGATGCACAATACCAATGTAAGAACACAGGACACATGAAAAGCAAGGAAATGACACCTCCAAAACCACACAATAATTTTCCAGCAACAGATCCCAATCAAAAAGAAATTTACAAAATCCTGGAAAAAGAATTCAAAATATTGACACTAAAGAAGCACGGTGAGGCTGGGTGTGGTGCTTCATGTCTGTAATCCCAGCACTTTGGGAGGCAGAGGCAGGAGGATAACCTGAGGTCAAGAGTTCAAGGCCAGCCTGGCCAACATGGTGAAACCCTGTCTCTACTAAAAATGAAAAAAATTAGCTGGTTGTGGTGGCATGTGCCTGTAATCCCAGCTACTCAAATGTCTGAGGCAGGAGAATTGCTTGAACCTGGGAGGTGGAGAATGCAGTAAGTCAAGATCGTGCCATTGCACTCCAGCATGGGCAACAAGAGCAAAACTCTGTCTAAAAAAAAAAAATAAAATGAAAAGAAAAAAAAAAAGAAGAAGCATGGTGAGATACAAGAGAATGCTGAAAAACACTACAAAGAAGTCAGACAAGAAATTCAGGATATGAGTGAGAAATCCACCAAAGAGACAGATATCATAAAAAAAGATGGCTCACACCTGTAACACCTCAGCACTTTGAGAGGCTGAGGCAGGAAGATGGCTTGAGGCCAGGAGTTCAAGACCAGCTTGTACAACATTGTGAGATCCTATCTCTGTTAAAAAAACATT
Source organism: Symphalangus syndactylus (assembly GCF_028878055.3). Lineage (NCBI taxonomy): Eukaryota > Metazoa > Chordata > Mammalia > Primates > Hylobatidae > Symphalangus > Symphalangus syndactylus. The sequence goes on along the minus strand of NC_072441.2, from coordinate 130,987,774 downwards.
ATCCAGGCATGGTGGCACGTGCCTGTAATCCCAGATACTTGGAAGGCTGAAACAGGAAGATTGCTTGAGCCCAGGAGTTTGAGGCTGCAGTGAGCTATGATCATGCCACTACGCTCCAGCCTGGGTAACAGAGTGAGGATCTCTCTCTTAAAAAAAAAAAAAAGAAGAACTGAACAGAGATTCTGGAACTGAAAAATTCATTGAATGAAATACAAAATACATTTGAAAGCTTCAACAATTAGAGTAGATCAAGCAGAAGAAAGAATCTCAGACCTTGATGACAGGTCTTTTGAAATAACCCAGTTAGACAATTTTTTTAAAAAAAGAATAAAAAAGAATGAGCAGAGCCTATGTGACACAAAAGACACCATAAAATGACCAAATATTTAAATTTTCAGTGTCCCAGAAGGTGAAGAGGAAACAAAA